>NC_134533.1:125333703-125642811 GCF_050624435.1 Tenrec ecaudatus | reverse complement strand
GAAAAGGACAGCACACTCATATGAAGCCACTATAATCCTGATACCCAAACCGGGCAAGGACCCCAAAAGACAGAAAACTACAGACTGATTTCTTCATGAACACGGATGCAAAAATTGTCCAAAACATCCTGGCCATAGAATCCAACAACATATAAAAAAAATGATACATAATGACCAAGTGAGGTTCATACCAGGGATAAAAGGATGGTCAACATTAGAAATACAAAGTAATCCACCACATAAACTAGAGAAAGGATAAAAACCATATATCATATTAATTTATGGAGAAAAAGCAGATGATAATATCCAACACCTATTCCTAATAAATGGTCTTAAGAAGATAAGAGTAGAAGGGAAAATGCTCAATACAATAAAGTCCATATGCAAAAAATCCTCAGCTAATACACTCAGTGGAAAAAAAGCTGAACACATTTCCACTGAACAAAGGAATCTGGAACAAGGATGTCACTTATTCCAACTTGTATTTAACATTGTGCTTGCTGGAAGTCTTAGAATCATAAGACAACAAACAGTAAGAAACCTAGGGAGTACAATTGGGCAAAGAAGTGAAATGTCCACTATTTGCAGACAATATGATTTTATATAGAGAAAATCCTAAGGTATCCACAATAAGATTGCTGGAAACTATTGAGGAGTGTAGTAAAGTGGCAGAATACATGTTGAACAAGCAGAAATCAATTCGATGCCTATATATTAGTGATGAGAATTCCAAAAAAGGCATCAAAAAGATAATACCATTTAAAATAGCCACACAAAGCTGAAATACCTAGGAGTAAATGTAACCAAAGAAACAAAAGCCTGTACAAAGAATATTATAGAATATTATTACAATAAACCCAAAGAGACCTACACAAGTGGAAAAATATCCTATGTTCATAGATAGAAGACTCAATATTGTGAAAATTCCAATATCACCTAAAGCAAGCTACACATTCAGTAGAATACTGACCCAAATTCCACATCATTCTTTAAAGAAATTGAAAAACTAATCACTAACTTCATATGGAAAGGGAAGAAGTCCAGGACAAACAAAGAACTCCTTAAAAAGAACAAAGTAGGTGCTCTTACACTACCTAACCTCACAACCTACTACACAGCCACAGTTGTCAAAACAGCTTGGGTCTGGTATAATGATAGAAGCACAGACTTAGGGAACAGGATAAAAAATTCAGAAATAAAATTATCCACCCACAGACAATTGACTTTCAACAAAAGCTGAATAACCATTAAATGAGAGGGGGGTGCCCCTTTAATAAATGGTGTTGGAAAAACTGGATATCCCTCTCTGCAGAAGAATGAAACAAGACCCATACATTACTTGTGTACAAAAACAAATTCAATGTGGATCGAAGATCTAAATATAAGACCCAAAGCTACCAGGATCATTCAGAAAATTGGGACACAGCTAGGGGTCCTTGTGCAGGGCATACACGAGCTACCAGATATAACAAAGGAAGCACACACTATGGAAGATTTCATTAAAAGAGTAATACATGAGCTCATAGATTGGGAAAAGATATTTAGCAATGACATAACAAAGGACTAATACTAAAAATGACAGTATATTTCAAACCTAGAATAAGCTAATAACCCTTTGAGAGGGTGGGCAAAAGACCTGAGCAGAAGATTCACAAAGAATGATACTGAAATGTCTAATAAACATATGAGGAATTGCTCTTGTTCACTAGTCATCCAGGAAATGCAAGTCAAAACGAGATACCACCTAACATGCATAACCATAGCCCAATGAAAAAATTCTGAGAACAAATGTCGGAAAGAGTGTGGAGAGATTGGAACTATTATACACTGCAGTTATGCATGTAAATACATATTACCACTGTGGAAAACATTATGGCGATTCCTAAAATAGATGGCAATAGGAATACCATGTGATCCAGCAATACCATATAGAGGGCATATACCCCAGAGAAATAAAAAAACAGATCACAGACAGACATATGATTTCCCCTGTTTATTGCAAAACAGCAGTAAGTTGGAAACCGCCTAAATTCCCATTAGTAGAATATTGGATAGAGAACTCTTATATATACTTACAATGGAATATTACCCATCTGTAAAAAATAGTGATAAACAATGAAACACCTCATGACATGGAGGAATGTGGAAAACATCAATCACGATAGACAAATATTGTATGAGTTTAAACAGCTGTAGGAACAAGCAAGAGGATGGATACTAGTTCAGGCTTTCAGGGTATCCTGTCTGCCTGCCAGGGTAACCAGACGGCCTGGTGGAAAGTCTGACTAGTGCCAATGAACCATACACCATCTGCTCTAGGTATGTATCATGAAGGTCTTTTTGGCAGAGGTCAGCTGCGATCAAATTGTCAAGGGAGGGGAGGGGATGTTGACTCCTTGTGGCTATTGTGAAAAGTTACGATCAGGTACCCCAGGACAGGTAGACATCCCTACAGAGAAATGAGGGATACTGATGGGAAAGTTCAGTCAAGAGAGCAGAAAGGGAGCAGACATCTCTGGCAGAAAACAAATTCATAATTATTGGTACAAAAAGGAGAAAGACTAACTTCTAAGTGGAAGTAAAAATGATGGAAAATGCTTTTAAAGATTCTAAGGGTGGTAACAATGCACCAAATAAGTCACATAGGCCCGAGTTTCTGAGCACATCCTGGGGACCCAGGCCAAGTGCCACAGAACACTGGGGCATTGAATCCTGGATCTTCAAAGTGCAAAATATGCTGCAAAGGCTGCACCAGAGATATCTGATGCAGAAACTCCACTAGGTGAATTGTACTCTACCTTAAACACACTTGTAACCTGAAGACTTTTTTTTTAACCTGAAGACATAAGATGGAAAATTCATGGCGTGTGAAGAAGCAGCAGACAGCTATACCAAGAGTATTGAATCATCAGCAGTCAGACAATCATTGATTTACTACATCCATGACCTATATACTATATTAAGATATACAATATTTCAGCAAATCTGTGACTGACAATCTCAATAAATATTATTGTAAAATTTTCCTGACAACTAATTCTCATTGTTTTTGTAAATACCATCCAACCATAAAGGGATTTATTTTGTACAAGTGAATAATTCAGGTATTGTGATATGGAGCTTTCCTACATTGTTCAATATCTATCCCTCAACAGTGTTTTTAAAAAACTAGTGTCAGGGGCTAATCAATGACAATATTAATGGGAGATCTTCATTCTCCAAGGAGATGGTTGCTAAGACTGTCTGCCATAAATTAACAAGAAGGTTTCTAAAGTGAGCCAAAGGAAGATAAAAACAAAACAAGAGATCCAGGAATTAATGTTGGATCACACTAAATCCTAGCTCCAATTCAAGAACAATTAGTTCTTACATCATGGTCCTGCTCTATACTCAACTTCAGGAAAGGGACACAAAAGATATGAGTGCTATAGAAAAGTGTGTTGAAGAAATTTGATGGTGCCCGGCTATCAAATAAAATAGGGACTGGGGTCTTAAAGGCTTGTTTCCAATCAAGCAGCCAACTAAGTGAGATGTCAACTAAGTCCACATGGAAGCAGCACACCAACATCAGTGAATGAAGGATTGTAAATAATATAATTGGAAGCTGAAGGAGGGAAAAGTATCAGAGCCTAAAGTGTGAGGTGCTGGTTTGTAGAAGGATCTGGGTAACAGGTGAAGCTAAAGATGCATTTGTGAGATCTACATAGGAAATAAGCCTCTGGTGATTTTCCTCTATCTGTAATAGAGGGATGGAGAGAAACTGGTAACCAAATAGTGCATTGGAGATATGACTATAGGAGATCAAAATGATAAGCCTGACCTGAACAGTTAAAAACTTGTCAGTTGATTTCCCTCTCTGATGCACATTGGGCCTGATCTGGTTTTCAACACACACACACACACACTCTCTCTCTCTCTTACATAAGATGTGTTTTGTCGTTAGGAATCATTCTCTTAAATTTTTGTTATATGTTTTTTCTATTTTTTGGTATATAAAACCCAGAATTGGTGAACCTATAGAGACAGCAAGTAGAATAAGGGCTCCTGAGGGGGTAGTAGGGGATGAGGGGTAAAGGGGAACTGATATTAAGGAATTCAAGAAGGAAGAGAATATCGTGACACTGTTTATGGTAACAATTGTACCAAACTGCTTGATGTGATTGAACTATGAAACGATAATATGTGTATTAGCTCCCAATAAAATGATTTTGAAAAAAAACCCTGGATTTTTCTTCTTCTTTATAATAAAAATAAAACAAAAATTCCTCAAAATAAATGAGAACACAAGTACAACATACAAAAAACTTTGGGACATAGGAAAATCAGTACTGGAAATGAAATTTATAGCAATAAATATGCACATCAAAAAGAACAGAATCAAAATCAACACTTTAACTCAACGCTCTCAACAATTTGAAAAGGATTAAAATAAACATTTAACCACCAGAAGATAAGGAATAATAAAGATGAGAGCAGAAATAAATGAATAAGAAAATATATAAAAAAGAAAAGAGAATAACAATCAACACCTTTTTAAAAAAATCATTTTATTTGGGGTCTCTTAGAGCTCTTTAAAAATCATTTTATTGGGAGCTCATACAACTCTTATCACAATCCATACACATCCATCCATTGTATCAAGCATATTTGTACATTTGTTGTCATCATCATTCTCAACATATTTCTTTCTACTTGAGCCCTTGATATCAGTTCCTCATTTGTCCCCCTCTTACAGCTCTTATAACATTGCCTATATAAATTGTATCAAGCATATTTGTACATATGTTGCCATCATCATTTTCTAAACATTTCATAATCAACACCTTAAACAACTAGAACGAGAGTAACAAAATAAACAATCACTAGAAGAAAAGAACAATAGAAAAAAATTAAAAACACCAAAAGTTGATTTTTTAAAAAGTTGATTCTTTAGTAGATTAACAGAACTGACAAACCACTGGTAAACTTAACAAAGGAAAAGATGGAGAAAATGCAAATACCAAGGAAAAGACAGAGAAAATGCAAATACCATAAATAAGAAATAAAAGGTGCAGCATCCAAATAGAACCAATGGAAATGAAAAAGATAATTATACAATACCATGAAAGACTGTACTCCAATGAATTTTAAAAGATGAAATGGAAAAATTTCCACTAAGGGCATGGAAGAGAACACCAAGGGTAACAGATCAATAAAGTCCCCAGGGAATACCAAAAATAGACTTTGGGGCCAGGGCTTGGTGCCCCATCAGAATGGACTGGAAAACACTCCTAAAGGCCAATTAACAGTTCTTGAACTAACTACAAGCTTTTCTTTCTTGATGTTGTGTTTTTTTCCCCCATTGGCTTGTTGTTGTTTTGTTTTCTTTGGTTGCTTGGTTTTGCTCTGTCTTGTATTTGTGCATGTTATTATCTCCACAGGTCTGTCTAAATAAGATAGGCTGGATAAACAATCTGGAGGAGAAAACAATGGGATGGACAGTTTCGGGGGGCATGGGAGAGGGGGTGGTGGGGGGGAAAGGAAGTGGTGTTATCAAATTCAGGGACAAGGGAACAAGTGATCCAAATCAGTGGTGAGGAAGGGGTAGGAGGCCTGGTAGGGTGTGACCAAGGTTAATGTACCTGAGAGGAATTACTGGACCCAAATGAAGGCTGAACATGATAGTGAGACAAGAGGAAAGTAAAAGGAAATAGAGGAAAGAGCTAGGAGGCAAAAGCCACTTATAGAGGTCTAAATAAAGGAATGTACATATGTAAATATATTTATATATGAGGATGTGGAAATAGATCTATGTGCATATATATATATATATAGGCTTAGTGTTAAGGTAGCAGATGGACATTGGGACTCTATTCAAGTACTTCCTCAATGCAAGAACACTTTGTTTATTAAACTGGCATTCCATGATGCTCACTTTCCCGACACAATTGCTGAATAAAAAGCAGGTGCATAAGTAAAGGTGGTGAAGAAAGCTGATGGTGCCCGGGTATCACAAGATATAGTGTGTGTGGTCTTAAAGGCTTGAAGGTAAACAAGCAGCCATCTAGCTCAGAAGCAACAAAGCCCACATGGAAGAACACACCAGCCTGTGTGATCACGTGGTCCCGAAGGGAGCAGTTATCTGGCATCAAAGAACAAAAATTCCTATCATTGGCTGCACACTTCCATGATAGGATCACTGAGGACAAACGGGTGCATAAGCAAATGTGGCAAAGAAAGCTGATGGTGCCCGGCTATCAACAGAGATAGCATCTGGGGTCTTAAAGGCTTGAAGGTAAACAAATAGCCAGCTAGCTCAGAAGCAACAGAGCACACATGGAAGAAGCACACCAGCCTGAGCGATCATGACGTGTCAAAGGAATCGGATATCAGACATCATCAGAACAAAAAATCATATCTTTGTGAATGAGGGGAAGTGTGGAGTGGAGACCCAAAGCCAATCTGCAGGCAATTGGACATCCACTTATTGAAGGGTCGAGAGGAAGAGATGAGCCAGTCAGGGTGCAGCGCAGCAATGATGAAACATACAATATTTCCTAGTTCCTAAATGCTTCCTCACCCTACCCCCACCACTATCTTGTTCCCAATTATGCCTTAAACACTCAAAATATACGTTACAACAAACCCAGCCTTACAAAAGATCCTCGCCGACTCAGTATGGGGTTAAGAACAACACTCACCAAGCATAAATAAGAGACCGTCACATAGAACAACATCACCCAGAGCACAACGAGAAAACAGACCCCAAGATAGCAATGGCTTAAAGATGGAAAGAAGTCAAGAATGACACATACAGAAAACACACACTAATGATAAAGGAAAGTAGGAAAACTCCCAACACAAAAGGTATAAAATGGCATCACAGAGTCCGCACATTGAGATAATAACCCTGAATATCAATGACCTGACTCAGGCATTAAAAGACTGAGACTGGCAGAATGGCTTGGAAAACACAACCCATCAATTTGCTGCCCACAGGAGACACATCTCAAGGCTACAGACAAAAATAGGCTGAGAATCAAAGGCTGGAGAAAGACCTACCAAGCAAACAGCAATACAAAAATAGCAGGGGTTGCAATCCTAATCTCGGATAAAATTGACCTCAAAGTGCAAACCATAAAAAGAAATAAGGTGGGAACACTATATAATGCTCAAGGGAATCATAGACAATGAACCACTAAGCATTGTAAACATATATTCCCCGAATGAGAGACCAGCTCAATATGTCAACCAAACACTCCAAAAGATTAAGAAAGAAATCACAGACTCGATAATTATAGTGGGCGACTTCAATACACCATTCACTGAGAAAGATAGATCACAGGGAAAGAAACTCAACAAGGAGACTAGAGAGCGAAACTCCACAATTAGACAATTTGAGCTAATAGATATTTACAGAGCTTTCCATCCAAATAAAAAAATTTTCACATTCTTTTCAAGTCCCCATGGCACATATTCGAAAATAGACCACATACTGGGGCATAAGGCAAATCTACATAAATTTAAGCACATTAAAATAATACAGACCTCTCTCTCTGACCACTGTGTCATAAGACTGGAAATCAACAAAAGGAAGACAAAGAAAATAAGAGCAAATAATTGGAGGATGAATAACTCTCTACTGCAAAAGGAGTGCATACTAGTGCAGATCAGAGACGAAATCAGGAAATTTCTAGAAACCAACGAAAATGAGCACATGACGTACCAAAACTTATGGGACACAGCAAAGGCAGTCATCAGAGGAAGGTTCATAGCAATACAAGCACACCCAAGAAAGGAAGAGAGCCTCATGATGGATACGCTCACGCAAAATTTACAAAAACTAGAGCAGAGTCAGCAGGACAAACCTACTAATAGCAAAAGAAAAGAAATTATACAAATCAGGGCTGAGATTGAGAAGAGGGAAAATAAGAAAACTATGGGAAAAATTAATATCGCTAAAAGTTGGTTTTTTGAAAGGATAAACAGGATCGATAGACCACTGGCAAACCTAACCAAAGAAAGGAGGGAACAAATCTCAATAGCAAGAATAAGGGATGAAAGAGGGGTCATTACAACAGACCCTAATGAAATCAAGGATAGTTACACAATACTATGAAGGATTGTTCTCCAATGAATTCAACAATTTGGAGGACATGGACAAATTCCTGGAAAAACAATCCCTCCCTAGACTATCCTCGGTGGACATCACGAATCTCAACAGACTCACAGCAATAGAAGAAATAGAAAAGATTATCAAGGGATTACCAACAAAAAAATCCCCTGGACCAGATGGCTACACTGGAGAATTCTACCAAGCATTCAGGGAAGAACTAATACCAATCCTACACAAACTTTTCCAGAACATAGAAAAAGATTGCAAACTCCCAAACTCCTTCTATGAAGCTAGTATAACTCTGATACCCAAACTGGGCAAGGATCCCACAAGAATCGAGAACTACAGAACGATATCCCTAATGAACATTGATGCAAAAATCCTTAACAAAATACTAGCCAACAGAATACAAAAGTATATAAAACAAATAATTCACCATGACCAAGTGGGATTCATACCAGGGATGCAGGGATGGTTCAACATACGAAAGACCATTAGTATTATTCGTCACATTGACATGAAAAAGTATCAAGAATCACATGATAATATCAATGGACGCAGAAAATGCATTCGACAACATCCAACACCAATTCCTGTTTAAGACACTAGCGAAGATAGGAATGGAAGGAAAGTTCCTCAAGACAATACAAGCTATATATGAAAAACCAACAGTCAAAGTGGTAGTCAATGGAGAAAAGACTAACACAATCCCACTGAAAAAAGGGACTAGACAAGGATGCCCCTTGTCCCCTGTCCTATTTAATATCATGCTGGAGGTTTTAGCTAACACCATAAGGCAAAGTAGGGACATCAAAGTTATTCATCTGGGGAAGGAAGAGGTGAAATTATCGTTATTTGTAGATGATATGATTTTATATATGGAAAATCCCAAAAGTTCCACAAGGGGAGTACTGGAAGCAATAGAGGAGTTTGGCAGAGTGGTAGGATACAAGATCAACAAACAGAAGTCCATCGGACTGTTATACACATCAGATAAGGCCACAGAAGAAGAGATCAAAAAGGTGGTACCCTCACAATAGCCAAACACAAATGGAAATATCTAGGGATACACCTGACTGAAAAAACAAAAGATCTATATTGGGAAAACTATAGAACAATATTACCAGAAACCGAGAGTGACCTCAACAAATGGAAGAATATCCCATGCTCTTTGATTGGGAGACTTAATATAGTTGAGATGTCAGTTCTACCAAAAGCACTATATAAGTTTAATGCCATCTTGATACTATTACCATCATCTTTCTTCAAAGAAATGGAAAAACTGATTACCAACTTCATATGGAGAGGGAAGAAGCCCAGAATTAGCAGAGAACTCCTCAAGAAGAAGCACACCGTGGGAGAGCTTGCTTTACCTGACTTTGGCACATAATATGAAGCCACTGTTCTCAAAACTGCATGGTATTGGTACAATGACAGGTGCTCAGACCAATGGAAAAGAACTGACAACCCAGAAATAAGAGCATCAGCATGCACACAGCTGATCTTTGATAAGTGCCCCAAAAAATATCAAATGGGAAGCCGATGGTCTCTTTAACAAGAGGTACTGGAAAAATTGGATATCAACATGCAGAAAATGAAGCAAGACCCTATCTCACTCCATGCACTAGAATAAAGTCAAGGTGGATCATAGACCTTGAAGTCAACCTCCAAACTATTAGGGCCATCAATGAGGAAATTGGGACCAACTTGAGACTTTTGGTTCAGGAAATACACAGGATATCATAAATAGGGAAGGACACAAACACAGAGGAGGCACAAATTGACAAATGGGTTATACTGAAGATAAAACACTTGTGTACATCTAAAGAATTCACCAAGAGAGTAATAAGAGAGTCTACTGACTGGGAAAACATCTTTAGCAATGACACAGCAGACAAAGGCCTTATTACTAAAATCTACAATACTCTGCTAGCTTCCAAAAAGAAAAAAAAACCAATAACCCACTTGAAAAGTGGGCCAAGGACTTGAACAGAAATTGCACAGGGACAGAAATCCGAATGGCCAACAAACATATGAGAAAATGTTCCCGATCTTTAGCCATAAGAGAAATGCAAATTAAAACAACAATGAGGTACCACCTGACACCCTCAAAGGTAGTCCAATTAAAAAAATCAGAAAGCAACAAGTGTTGGAGGGGCTGTGGGGGAGACAGTAACTTTCATCCACTGTTGGTGGGCCTGTAAGTACGTACAGCCACTATGGAAATTAATCTGGCGATACCTAAAACAGATGGAAATAGACTTACCATATGACCCAGCAATCCCCCTACTGGGCATATACCCAGAAGAGGCAAGAAACAAACCAAGACCAGACATCTGTGCTCCAATGTTCATTGCGGCACAGTTCACAATTGCAAGGAGCTGGAAGCAACCCAAATTTCCATCAACTGATGATTAGATTAAAAAACTGTGGTATATACATACAAAGGAGTACTACGCATCACTAAAAAGCAGTGATGAACTTATGGGGCACATAGTGGCATGGGAAGAACTGGAGGAAATCATGCTAAGCGAAGTAAGTGAGGCACAAAAGGACAAGTATAACATGAGCCCGCTGAGGTAAGTATTAAAAAAAATGCAAAAGTGGCACAGGGGAAAAAGCTACTGTATACAAACATTTGTGGGGTGAAGACTGTGTAGTATATGGCAGAGACCAGACCAAAAATCAGGGAGGCACATAGTCGACAATGGTGGAGGAGGTGAGGAAAGGAAAATAAAAGGATGAATATAAGGAAGAAAAGGGGAGTGGGGGCATGGGGCACTAATCCACCCAAGGGGAGGGTATTGTTTATATCTCCACAGGGAAAGTGGGACCAGACTTCAACCCAGTGCCGCAAGGTGTGACTGCAATATCCCGGTGAGCAGTAGGGAACCAGTGGAGAGGTCTGGGAGGCTGGACCCAGCACCAAAAATTAAGTGGATTCCTGCCCCTGCCCCCAAAATAATTTTTTCAAAGGACGACATTGATTCTGCAGGTCCGGGAGATGGACATTTCTGATAAGAGCACCCGGGAGCATACGAAGGGGCTGGAGGAGAGAGTGAAACACAGCCTAGCCCACCAGGCCATGAGGATGATGTTCCTGAGTAGAGCAGTCAGTCCACAGAGAGAACAACATGGCGGGCCCCTATGAGAAATGATGCCACTCAGTGACTAAGGGTGATACAGGGGTCAGCACCGGAGGCACAGTGTGGGAATTGCACCTGACCTGATCCCACCACAGCGAGACAAATCACTGGGGGATTTCAGCAGAACAGCAAGGGAATGGAGTGGCAAGGTTCCCAGGGAATGCTGAAAGTGGACTTTGGGGCCAGGACATGGTGCCCCAACAGAGTGGACTGGAAAATGCTCCTAAGGGCCAACAAACGATCCTTGAGCGAACTACAAGCTTTTCTTTTGTGAAGTGTTTTGTTTTGTTCTTTGTCAGTGGTTTGTTTTTGTTGTTTTGCTGTCTGGTTGTATACTGTTGCTTTGTTTTCCTCTGTCTTGTTTTTGTGCATGTTAGTGTCTCCACAGGTCTGTCTGAATAGGACAGGCTGGATGAACTATCTGGAGGAAAAGCAACGGGACCGACAGTTCTGCGGGGACTTGGGGTGGGGGAAGGGTAGGGGGGGTAATGAAGTGGTGTTAACCAACACAGGGACAAGGGAACAACATGGGACCCATAATGGTAGTGAGGGGGGAGTGGCAGGCTTGGTGGGGAATGATCAAGGGTAGCCCAGGTGGGGATGGAGCATGGTAGTGGGGCAGGAGGAAAGTCAAGGGAGATGGAGGAAGGAGCTGGGAGTCAAGGGGCATTTATGGAGGTCTAGGCAAAGTCATGTACATGCATATATATATATATATGAGGATGGGGAAATAGATCTAAGTGTCTACCTGTATAGGTTTAGTATTAAGATGGCAGAAGTACCTTGGGCCTCTACTCAAGCACTCCCTCAATGAATGAATACTTTCTTTTATTAAATTGGCACTCTATTATGCTCACTCTCCCAACACAACTGCTGAAGCCAAAGCGGGTGAACAAGAAAATGTGGTGAAGAAAGCTGATGGTGCTCAGTTATAAAAAGAGACAGTGACTTGGGTCTTAAAGGCTTGAAGATAAACAAGTGGCCATCTAGCTCAGAAGCAACAAAGACCACATGGACGAATACACCAACCTGTGTGATCGCGTGGTCTCAAAGGGATCAGTTATCAGGCATCAAAGAACAAAAAATCATATCATTGGCTGCACACCTCCATGATACAATTGCTGAAGACAAACGGGTGCATAAGCAAATGTGGTGAAGAAAGCTGATGGTGCCCGGCTATCGAAAAATATAGTATCTGCGTTCTTAAAGGCTTGAAGGTGAAAAAGCAGCCATCTAGTTCAGAAGCAATAAAGCCCACATGGAAGAAGCATACCAGCCGGTGCGATCACGAGGTGCCAAAGGGACCAGGTATAAGGCATCATGCAAAAAAAAGTGTGTGTGTATATATATATATATATATATATATATATATATATATATATATATGTGTGTGTGTGTGTGTGTATATATATATATATATATATGTGTGTGTGTATGTATGCATGTGTGTGTGTGTATATATATATGTATATATATATACATACAATAATGAATGAAGGGGGAAGTGCAGAGTGGAGACCCAGGGCCCAAGTGTCGGCCACTGGAGTTCCCCTCATATAGGGGTTTACGAGAGGAGATGGGTCAGTTAGGGTGCGATGTAGTACCGATGAAGAACACAGCTTCCCCCCAGATCCTGGATGCTTCCTCCCGCCAACTACCATGATCCGAATTCTACCTTGCAGGACTGGATAGGGGATAGGGCAGAGAGTGTACACTGGTGCATATGGGAGCTGGAGGCACAGGGAATCCAGGGTGGACGATACCTTCAGGACCAGGAGTGTGAGCGGCGATGCTAGGAGAGTCGTGGGTGAGTGGGTTGGAAAGGGGGAACTGATTACAAGGATCCACAAGGATCCTCCTCCCTGGGAGATGGACGGCAGAGAAGGGGGGGGGAGACTCCGGATAGTGCAAGATATGACAAAATAACAATCTGTGGATTATCAAGGGCTCATGAGGGAGGGGAGAGCGGGGAGGGAGGGGGGAAAAAGAGGACCTGATGCAGAGGACTTAAGTGGAGAGCAAATGCTTTGAGAAAGATTAGGGCAAAGAATGTAGGGATGTGCTTTATACAATTGATGTATGTATATGTGTGGATTGAGATAAGAGTTGTATGAGCCCCTAATAAAATGCAAAAAAAGAAAAGAAAAAATTGATTAGGGCATAGAATGTACAGATGTGCATTATACAATTGATGTATGTATATGAATGGATTGTGATAAGATTTGTATGAGCCCCTAATAAAATATATATTTTTAAAAGAACAAAGTAGGAAGCCTCTCATTTCCAGATTTGAAAACACAGTCACAGTAGTTATATATAACGCAGAGACAATTCCATTCACCAACAGACAATTGATCTTTGACAAAAGCCTGAAACATTAAATGCGGATGAGATAGTCTTTTCAGAAAATGGAGTTGGGGAAATTGGATTTTTGTTTTTAGAATCATGAAACAGTACTCATATGTAAGGAAATGAACTCTAGATTGATTAAAGACCTAAATATAAATCCTAGAACTATAACGATAATGAGAAAATAGGGATAAACTTAAAAGGCCATAATAATATAGGACATAAATGTATTGCCAAATATAATAAAAGATACACAGACAGAAGGAAACAAAATAGGTGACTGGGACCTTGTAAAAATAAGATACTTTTGTGAATCAAAATAGAATAAGGAGGAGTTGGGGGAAAAGGGCGACCTGATAGGACTCATCTGTCCGGATCTCCTGCTGCCAGACCAGAAAATTGGGAGGTAAAGTTAAGGAACGGGGACCTGGAGTCGTGAACTTAGAACTAGGTTACCAGTCTCTCCTGAAGTCCTTTTTGCGTGGGATTTCTACTCACAAAGAAAACCAAGAACGCTCTAAAGCGCTCTAGCTTTGGGGAGCCTGTGGCCTCTGGCTGTGCCCATGTTGGGAGCAGCAATTTCTGCAGGTGGACACCCGAGAGGAGACAGAATCACAGACATGAGCAGAACCCCAAGCCAGAGTTCTCTGCACAGTTGGCTGCCTTGAGCTCACAGCCTGGGGAGTTGTGGTGGCAGGTAGCCATAATTTAGAGCAGAAGAAAAAGCAGATATTTACTTAAGGTAGATCACGGTGTGGGAGAAAATAGGTGGAAAATCGGGAATCCAGGGAGCGAATTTAGTTCCAATTAGCCGAGAAGGTAACAACCCCCCTGATAAACTGGATCTCCCCCTTGTGTGTCTCCACGCCACCGCGGTAACATCCACCCAACCTCCAAGGCAATCTCTCTGTCTACGGTCATTCCCAGTCAGTTACAGAGCTCTACACCAAGGAGGGTATACCCGCACGCCCTCCTCAGCACTATAGTTGCAGAGAAAAACACTACAGGCCAGCTCCAGGAACTGTGACGCCTACTTAGAGATAGGCCAGGGAAATGACACCCTCGTGGGCACACAACAACCTGACATGTGTCTCATGAGAGGAATATTCAACACACATTCCAAGTAACTGAATACTGGACGACTAGGATAAGAGTGAAACTACAGGAAGATATAGCGATAGCCTGACCCCTCAATACAGATAGTACATAGAAGCAGGTAGTTCATAGAAGCACTCATACAAACCCCCCAAGAGAGAGCCCGGGGCTCTTTGACTCAGGAAGATGGCTCCAGGATCCTCTAAAACAACACTTAAACAGCAACCAGTTCTAACAGCTTCAACGAAAAAGCAGGAGAAACAAGACAATGTCGGAAGAAATCATGGACCTAGTGATGGGCATAGAAGAAGCAGATACTGACCTGCCACAAAAAGAAATTTTCAAAATGCTGCTTGAAGTCATAAAGGATATGAGAGAAGCAATGCAGTAAAAAGATGAAATGATAGTGGAGATAAAGGCAATGCACCAAAGGGAAATACAAGCGTTAAGGTATGAGGTAACAGAATCCAGTGACCAGTTGACAGACCTTGCCAATAGGTTTGAGGAGGCAGAGAATTGCAAGAGTAACCTCGAGAATAACCAAGCAGACTTCAACAAATGGGAAAAGCAGTCAAATAATATAAACAAAGAATCTGAAGAAAACCTGAGAGCCATATCTGACACTATGAAAAGGAACAATATTACAATAATTGGACTACCAGAACAATACACAACAAGGAAGTCAACAGCGAAAATAGCAAGGGAATTTTTAGAGGACAACTTCCCCAGCTTAATAAATAAAAATCAGGCAACCTTTCCGGAGGCTGAAATAACCCAAGCCAGACTAAATCTCAAGAAGAAGTCACCAAAACACATAAGTGTCAAATTACCCAACTATGAGGAAACGGAGAAGATCATAAAAGCAGCTAGGGAAAAGAAAACAGTCACATATAAAGGTACCGTAATAAGACTATGTTCAGATCTATCAGCGGAAACGATGAAGAAGAGGAGAGAATGGAGGAACATATTCCAAAAATTGAAGGGAAACAACACAAACCCAAGAATACTTTACCCAGCCAAATGATCTATTAAGATAGATGGAGAAGTAAGAGTCTTCCCAGACAGGGACAACCTCAAAGAATACATAAAAAGAAACCCAGCCCTACAAAGGATCCTTGCCGATCCAGTATGGGCAGAAGATCTACACTCAACGAGGGAAAATAAGAGACAATCCCATAGAACAACTGCACCCATAGGGTGACAAAGAGGAAACAGCCCCCAGGATAGCGACAGCTCAATAGTGGCAAGAAGGCAAACATAATCCACACACAAAACAAGCAGACAAGATGGGTAGATAGGAAAATATCCAACACAAAAGGTACAAGATGACATCACAGAGTCCACAGATGGATATAATAACACTGAATATCAATGGCCTGAACTCAGGCATTAAAAGGCAGAGGCTAACAGAATGGCTAAGGAAACATAACCCATCGATCTGCTGCCTCCAGGAGACTCATCTCAAGCTTACAGAGAAAAACAGGTTGAGAATTAAAGGCTGGAGAATATATACTAAGGAAATGGTAATGTAAAATAAGCAGAGGTAGCGTTTTTAATATCTGACCAAATTGACCTCAAGATACAGGCCATAACAAGATACAAGGGGGGCACTATATAATGCTCAAGGGAACAATAGACCAAGAACCAGTGAGCATAATAAATATATACGCACCTAACGTGAGACCTGCAAAATTAATCAATCAAACACTCTACAAGATGAAAAATGAGATCACACGCTCAACAATTATAGTTGGTAACTTTAATACACCACTCTCTGAAAAAGACAGATCATCCGGGAAGAAACTCAACAAGGAGGCTATAGATCTAAATAGCAAATTGGATGACTTGATATATATTTTGAAAGCTTTTTACCCAAATGCAAAAAATTCACATTTTTAAGCCCACAAGGCGCATATTCGAAAATAAACCACATTGGGACAAAAGTTGAACTTGAGCAAATTCAAGCACGTAGAGGTTATACAGACATTTCTCTCCGATCATTGCACCATAAATCTGGAAATTAACAGAAGGACAGTGAAGAAAACAAGGGTAAACAATTGGAGGATGAACAATTTCCTTTTGCAAAAGGAGTGGGTATTGACCCAGATCAGAGATGAAATCAGAAAGTTTCTAGAAACCAATGAGAATGAAAGCACGACGTACCAAAACTTTTGGGATACAGCAAAGGCATTTATCAGAGGAAGGCTGATAGCAATAAATGCACACATTAAAAAAGAAGAGAAACTCACGGATGATATGCTGACACAACATTTACACCAATTAGAGCAGAGTCATCAGAACAATCCTACTACAACTAGAGGATAGATATAATAAAAATCAGAGCCGAGCTACAGGAGAGGGAAAACAAGAAAACTATAGGAAAAAATTAATGCTGCTAAATTTTTGTTCTTTGAAAGAATTAACAGAATTGATAGATCTCTGGCAAACCTAACCAAAGAAAGGGAGGAACAAACGAAATTTGCAAGGATGAGGGATGAAACAAGGGACATTACAATGGATCCCAATGAAATCTAAAGGATAAATACACAGTACTATGAAGGTCTATATTCTAACAAATTCAACCATTTGGAAGACATGGACAAATATTTGGAAACACAATCCCTCCCTAGACTATCCCAGATGAATGTCAGCAACCTCAACAGACCCATAGCAATGGAGGAAATAGACAACTTAATCAAGGGATTACCAACAAAAAATTCCCCTGGGCCAGATGGCTTCATAGGAGAATTCTACCAAGCATTCAGGGAAGAACTGCCACCAATCCTATACAAACTCTTTCAGAACATAGAATACATACAGAATACTCCCAAACTCTTTCTATGAAGCTAGTATAACGTTGATACCTAAAGTGGACAAAGATGCCACAAGAATTGAGAACTATAGATCAATATCCCTAATGAACATCGATGCAAAAATCCTTAACAAAATACTGGCCAACAGAATACAAAAGCATATTAAAAAAAATTCGCCATGACCAAATGGGATTCATACCATGGATGCTGGGATGGTTCAACATACGAAAGACTATCAGCATTATTCACCACATTGGCAGGGAAAATGATAAGAACCACACGATAATATCGATAGATGCGGAAAGAGCTTTCGACAACATCCAGCACGCATTCCTGTTTAAGACACTTAAGAAGATAGGAATAGAATGAAAATTCCTCAATATTATACAATCCATATATGAAAAACCAACAGCTAATGTGGTAGTTAACGGAGAAAAGACTAAAATAATTCCACTGAAAAAGGGGACCACAGACAAGGATGCCCCTTGTCCTCACTCCTATTTAACATTGTACTGGAGGTCCTAGCTAACAACATAAGACAAAGGAAAGGTATTAAAAGTATTCAGCTGGCGAAGGAAGAGGCAAAATTATCATTATTTTCAAATGATATGATTCTATATTGAAGATCCCTTAAACTCAACAAGCAGAGTGTTGGAAGCAATAGAGGAAAATGGCATAGTGGCAGGATACAAAATCAACAAAGAGAAGTCTATTGGACTGTTCTACACATCAGACAAGATCGCAGAAGAGATGATTTAAAAGGTAGTAACCTTTACAATTGCCAAGCACAAATTAAAATTCCTAGGGATATACCTGACTAAAAAAAGAGAAAGATTTTTTGAGGAAAATTATAAAACACAACTTCAGGAAATCAAGAGTGACCTCCATCAATACCACCATCCTTCTTCAAAGAATTGGAAAAGCAGATGACCAACTTCATATGGAGGGGGAAGAAGCCCAGGATTAGCAGAGAACTCCTCAAGAAGAAGGACACAGTGGGAGGGCTTGCTCTACCTGACTTTAGCACCTACTATACAGCCACAGTAGTCATCGAAAGAATTCACCAAGAGAGTAATAAGAGAGTCCACCGACTGGGAAAACATCTCTAGCAATGACACGTCAGACAAAGGCCTTATTACTAAAATCTACAATACTTTGCAAGATTACAATAAGAGAAAAACTAATTGCCCACTGAGGAGGTGGGGAAAGTGCCTGAACAGAAGTTTCACAGACTCTGAAATCCGAATGGCCAATAAACATATGAGAAAATGTGCCCGATCATTAGCCATAAGAGAAATGCAAATCAAAACAACTATGAGACACGACTTACCACCCTCAAAGATAGCTCAATTCAAAAAATCAGAAAGCAACAAGTGTTGGAGGGACTGTGGTGAGATAGAAACTCTCATCCAATGCTGGTGGACTTGTAGCTAGGTATAGCCACTATGGAAATCGATTTTGCGATTTCTCAAACAGATGGAGATTGAGTTACCATACGACCCAACAATCCCCCTACTGGATATATACCCAGAAGAGGCAAGAAACAAACCATGGCCAGCCATCTGTGTTCCAATGTTCATTGCAGCAGAGTTCACGATCGCAAGGAGTTGGAAACAACCCAAATTCCCATCAACAGACGAATGGATTAAAAAACTGTGGTACATACATACAGTGGAGTACTATGCATCGCTAAAAAGCAGTCATGAACGCATGAAGTACATTGCTGCATGGGAAGACCTGGAGGAAATTATGCTAAGTGAAGTAAGCCAAGCACAAAAGGACAAGTATAACATGAGTCCACTGAGGTAAGTTTATTTTTATATAAAAAAGAGAGAACAGAAAGGTAAGTGCAAAAGGTGCACAGGGAAAAAGCTACTGTATACAAACACCCCAGGGGTGAGGTCCAGATAGTATGGCAGGGGCCAGACCAAATTCAGGGATACATATGGTAGCCAAATAAAAACAGGGTTGAGGGAGGAAAGGGGAAAGGGAAAAAAAGATGTGTGATGGGGGAATAGGACACTGACCCACCCAAGGGGATGATATTGTTGTGTCTCCACAGGGAAAGAGGGACCAGATATAAAGCCAGTGCCAGAAGAATGCAGTGTGCTGGCAAGGAGTGGGGAGCCAGTGGAGGGGCCTGAGGGCTCGGCCCCCATACCAGCTACGTGGAAAACGGCCCCTCACCCCAGAAGAATTTACTTGAAAGGATGGCTATGAAACTGCAGCTAGGGGAGAGGGGCATGTCTTATCAGAACAAATGGGATCAAATGAAGGGGGAGGAAGAGAGAGTGGAGCACATCCTGGGCCATCAGGCCTGGAGGATGATATTCCCACTCTAAACAGCCAATTGACAGGGTGAACAATATGGCTGATTCCATTCTGAGACACGTCGTCACTTGATGGCCCAGGTCCCTAACGGGGACAACACTGGAGACTCAGTATCAGGACTGGACCAGACTGACCCCATGACACTGAGGCAAACCACTAAAAGTGTGCAGTAGAGCAACCATGGGAGCAGAGCAGGGAGCCCCTGAGGGAGTACAAAGGACAGACTCTGGGGTCAAGCATGGTACCCCATGGGACCTTACTGAAGAACACGCCTAGAGATAAAAAATCAGACCTTGATCTATTTACAGGTTTTTCTTTCTTTTTACATTTTTTCTTTTAATGAATTTATTCTTCTATGGGTAATTGGTTTCCTTTTTTGTTGTCATTGGTGTGTTCTCACCCATTGCCTATCTTGCTATGGCTTGATTTTGGGTGCATGTTATTATCTCTACAGATCTCTCTAGATAAGATAGACTGGATGAATAGTCTTGAGGAGAAAACAATGGGACCAATGGTCCTGGGGGGACATGGGAGAGTGGGAGGAGAGGGTAAGGAGGTGGTGCTGACCAACCTAGGGACAGGGGAGCAACAAGTGATCCAAAATCAGTGGCAAGGAGGGTGTGAGAGGCCTGGTAGGGATTCAGAAAGGGCCAGGTAATTGAGAGAAATTACTGAAACCCAAATGAAGACTGAGCAGGATAGTGGGACAAGAGGAAAGTAAAAGGAAATAGAGGAAAGACCTAGGTGACAAAGGGTATTTATAGAGGTCTAAAGACTGGAATGTACATATGTAAATATATTTATATAAGAGTGTGGGGAAACAGATCTATGTGCATATATTTATAGGTTTAGAATTAAGGCAGCAGATGGACATTGGGCCTCCACTCAAGCACTTACTCAATGCAAGAACATGTTGTTCTATTAAATTGGCATTCCAGGATGCACACCTTCCCGACATGATTGCTGAAGAAAAATGTTTGCATAAGCAAATGTGGTGAAGAAAACTGATGGTGCCCAGGTATCAAAAGATATAGCATCTGGGGTCTTAAAGACTTGAAGATAAACATGCGGCCATCTAGCTGAGAAGCATCAAAGCCCACATGGAAGGAGCACACCAGCCTGTCTGACCACGAGGTGTAGAAGGGACCAGTTATCGGACATCAAAGACTTTAAAAATCCTATCAGTGGGTGCCCACCTTCCTTACATGTTCAATGAAGGCACACATGTGCATAAGCAAATGTGGTGAAGAAAGCTGATGGTTCCCGGCTATCAAAAGATATAGTGTCTGGGGTCTTGGAGGCTCGAAGATAAACAAGTCGCCATATAGCTCAGAAGCAACAAAGCCTACATGGAAGAAACACACCAAGCTGTGTGACTACGAGGTGTCGAAGAGAGCAGGTATCACACATCATGGAACAAAAAAATTATATCATTGTAAATGTGGGTGAGTGTAGAGTGGTAGCCAATTGGGCACTATCGGTAGCCAACTGGACACCTTACTGAAGGGTTGTGGGGAGATGAACCAGTCAGCGTGCAGGGTATCACCGATGAAACATATAATTTTCCTCTGGTTCTTGGATGCTTCCCCCCCCCCCCACATCATGATCCCAATTCTACCTTACAAATCTCACTAGACCAGAGGATGTACTTTGGTACAGATGGCAACTGGAAACACAGGGAATCTAGGACAGATGACTCCTTCAGGACCAGTGGTGACAGTGGCGATGCCCGTAGGGTGGAGGGAATGTGGGGTGGAAAGGGGGAACTGATTACAAGAATCTACGTGTGGCCTCCTCCCTGAGGGATGGACAGCAGATAAGAGGGCAGGGGGAGATGACAGACAGTATAACATATGACAAAATAATAATAATTTATGAATTATGAAGGGTTCATGAGATAGTGGGGAGTGGGCAAGAAGGGGGAGAATGAGCAGCCTATGTTAAGGGCTCAAGTGAGAAGGATGATGGCAACAGATGTGCATATGTGCTTGGATGTATGCATGGATAGTGATGGGAATTGTACAAGTCCTCAATAAAATGATTTTCAAAAAAGAGTAAAAGGAGAACTCATAGATAAAATATTTTTTGGCAAGGATACATCAGACAACAGAATAATAATAATCTCTAAAATCCATAGAAAACCACAACACCTAAAGAAGAAAAGATGAATAATCCAATAAAAATAGTCAGATAATATGAACAGATAATTTATCAAAGAAGACATGCAAGTCATCAACAGACATATAAAGAATTGCTTTCAATCACACTAGCCATTTAACAATCGTGAATCAAAACAACAATCAAATACTTGTACACCAGCACTGATGTAAAGTTAAAAAAAGCAAATATCAAATTCTGGACAAGTCTGGAGATCTTGGAACCCTCATATACTGTTCGTGGGACTGTAAGAACTTGCAACCACGGTGAAAAGTGGTACAGCACTTTGTCAAACTACTGGGAATGGAAATACCATATAACACAGCAATCCCTTGGGTAGATATACATCAAAGAAGAGCCACAGCATGAACAGACCATGTCCACTGGAGCACTGTTCATAATACTAAGAAGATGGAAATTATATAAATGCTCTTGGTTAAACTTTAGTACATGCATAAATGAAATGTGTATTGTTAAAAATAATTATGAGACTGTGAAATACCTCATGAAATGGATGAACTTGGAGAACATTATGCTAAGTGAAATGGATCAATCACAAAAGGACAACTGTATGAGATCACTGGTAAAAAAAAATAAAAGAAGGATTTCTATCCCAAAGGAAACAGACTTTGATTGTTATCTGGGGTGGGAAAGAAAAGGTGGGAACGTGTATCAATAAGCTAGAGGGTAGACAAGTGTTAACTTGGGTAAAAGTGAATGCAGTTATCTATAAGAGAGAGAGGGGGACTTAAAGGGGGTCAGTGTAAGGTATTGGAAAGTAGGATAAATAGTTTAATTTGTGGAATACAAAATTGATGATCTCAAATGCAGATCCCCGAGGAATTCAGACTAGTTCTCTGAAACATAAACCCCCCACCCAATTCTCAATACAAGGTTTTAAGAATACAAAATTAAATGCTTAGATAAATAAATTGAAGAAATAATCACCAACTTTAAATGGAAAAGAAAGAAACCCAAAGCCTTACATAAGAACAAAAAGGTAGGAGGATTATCACTTCCTAATCTCAAAACCTAATACACAGCTATGGTAGTCATGCTTAGATATTTGCTATAATTATTTGTGGTTTCCCAAATAAGTCACAATTATTTTGCTTTTAGAAAACACCATGTGAAGACCTGAGGGCATGTTTGAGGCCAGACTGAGTGTGCTGTCCCTGAGGATGATAGGCCCAGCCATCAAGGTTTCTTTTCTGTCATTCCCCCTTTGCAGAAACTTGCACTGGTTAGTTCTATGCTAGTTTTTGTTGTTGTTGTTGCTAATTTTTATTTGTTCTCCTAGTTCTGCTTTTCTATACTCTTCACCCAATTCTCTGGGATATGTTTCAATGCCCAGGCTATAGGATTTCAAATCTCTGCTCTTCTATTATTGCTCTACAGTGCTCAAGGCGTGACTTGCTACTACGCATTGTGGTTAACAATTTACTTGCAATGCCTCAAACCAGATGCTGGACCTAGAGTGCCAGACAGATCTTGGCTCAGAATCCACAATGTCCTATAGGTGAAATTCTTAGGGCAGGTATAAGGGCGTCCTGCTGGAGACCTAGGCCCACTTCAGCATCCAGGGATGTTAGAATAGAGCCTCAGTTGATTCAGAGGAATGCAGAGTTAATGGGAATTTGCCCACAGAATGTCACAGGCCTGCGTTCCTTAGAGGGTTGATGAGAGTTTGCGGCCCAAGCCTGGGTGGGTTAGGGGTACTCACTGGCTTACAGCATAGTCGCCAGGCACAGCACAACAGTAACAGGAACACCAGAAGGAATGGCACCAGCATTTTGAGAAGAGGGATGTCAGGAAAGTAGTTGGGCAAATCGGGAAAGTCGGGTAGATCAGGTAAGCGGCCCTGACCCTGTGAGAGAGCCACAGTTACCACCTGCCATTCATTCAGACAGCCAGCATGACAGAGGGCTGGGGTTCCTTTCCTGGGCACCACTCCCTGGCAATCCACACAAGGCCTGTATATCGATCACTACCTCCCTTTTCCTAGGCTGCCCACTCTGAGAAACCACAGAAGTACCAGGTACCTGCATCCGGACACCCAGAAAACTTTAGAGCCATGGGCCATAGACCCCCAACTCTGACCATGCTTAGAGCCTATCAAGGATATCCCAAGAAATTCTATGGTCCTTACTTTTCAGGTGACAGTTTTGCCTCCTAGACTGTCTCCATCTCATTCAGGGGCTCTGGGGGTAAGTATCAAGGGGACACCTGCAACTCTGCTTACCCCACACCTTACCAGGTACTCACACAGTCAATGCTGGTGATGCTGAGGTCATTGGAAATGAAAGATATCCCCTTGTTTAGGCTTACTTGAACAGAGACAGCCCTGAAGCACAAAAAGGAAGGAGGTGAAAATAAGCCCCAGAGACATGTTTCCCACACTTGACTCACACCTCTCCTACAGTTCTCCATACTGCAGTAACTCTGAAAATAAGGTATGTGGGGCCTAAAGAGTAAAAAGCATGGATAAGGTGTGTGCCAATCTCTGTAAGGACAAGAATAAGGCAAGGTTGACCTCTGCAAGGAGGCTCAGAGGAGCCAAGGCGAGGCAGGGACTGAGGTGATGCTACTGTAATCATAGAGTGGATGACAGGAGGATGTACTCAGTGACAACATCCATACTATCTCATATTCATAGGCTAGGCTGACTTAACTCCAAATGACCACTAGGAACAAAGGTAACATCTCTCATATATAGCAATTTTCATATTCTGGCCTGCACAGCAGACTTGGTTTTCTGGGGGTTCACGCACACCTACAGGGATCACTAACACTGTAAAGTTAGGTACTCCCTTCAACAGATATTACTGACCAGAAGAATTGACACCTACATTCTCTATACCTAGTGAGGACAGACACTGCCCATACGATCTCCTGCCTACTAAGGTCCTTAGCCAAGTCACATACGTATCAGGTTCTTCTATTAGCGGTCCTGGGCAAATTATCTTGTTTTCTTCCACAGTGATTGCAATTTCATCTGAAAGAAAAATCACATGAGAAGAATGAGAATGAATGTGTCAGTCCATCATCTTGGTCTCATCTTCCTGCTGCAAATAGAGTAGATACTCTGATGGCCCCAGCATTTTGCTACTGGTTTCCTTTACTCACATGTATGTGTTGAATATCTCCTTTGTACCATGCTTTGTGCAGGCAGAGACCTTCTAGGAAATGGAGAGGGAAGAGAGGCAATAAAATTAAAAAACAAAAAAATGGTAGATTGAAAAGCACTGTAACACAGTGGAAAGATACAGAGAATAGTGGTGAAGAGTTTAGAAACTGGTGACCTGATTTAGCTTTTAAAGATACTATTTATCCTTTAGAGAAATAGAATATTTACACACAACTCAATGTCTGAGACACATTTGTGGAGTTATCAAGGGAATCAGATGGATGTAGGCTGATATTTATAGAACATAGGCTATATGCATTAGCATTTCCCAGTAAAAGACTTACTATTTTTATATGATTAGAAAAATACCATGAAAATTAAGACTTTTTCTGAAGAGGTGATGTTGCAACTGAGACTAGCCATGGTCATATGAGGGAGGTTGTGATCTGGGTTGTGGGAGCAGCATAGGCTAAGGATATGCTTGTAGAAAAGGGAAAAAGGTTAGCAAGTTCATGTAAGGGGGCTTTGGGGATCACAGGAAGGGGCTTAGATGAAATTCCAAGTACAATAATGCTTTCTAGCACTTAGACAGATTCCACATGTTTTTGGATATAGAAGCAGGACATCCACCAGCACCGGGGGTGTTGGTAGGGAAAAGAGTAATGAAGAATGTAGTTCAAGTGTTCATAAGCATGGTACCATTTACTCATGTGGAATCCTGAGGAAGAAATACAGTTGGTGTTTTTGTAGGGAACAAAGCACTCGGACTCATGATATATAGACAATTTCAGAACATGCAGTGGTAGAACCACCTCACTTAAGAGTATAAATTCTTTACACACACACACGTACACACACACACACACACCCCTGAACTGATGCAAAGCAGCAAGAATAAAGCTACTGTTTCCCTTGCATACTCTGTACAAGTTTCCTGGGTTCCATTTCCCCCTCTGGATGTTGGAATCATCTCCAGGGCCTCAGTGGTTCTGGAAATCCAGGAAGATCTTTATGTTCATGGTCTTTATTACAGACCACGTTTCCCAAGGCTCTAGGGGTTGGAATCTTTGCAGCCCAGAGGCCAGAATCACCAAAATACTAAGGACAGCATATGATCAGATCAGGACACCTGTGTTTCCATCTGGGAGACAGACAAGCCTCTCTAGCCTGCCACCTAGAGACAGTGACCAGAGAATAATGGGAGGAAACACGGTAAGAGGAACCAACAGTGCATGGCTGACTACTCTTCTGAAATGCTTACAAGAGACATCTTCTCAAAAGAAGAAGCATATTTTAAATATTACTATTTTAAAATGTGTTTAATCATGTCTGTTTAGAAATAATCTAATTATTATGAGACAGAATCTTAAGTCTGGCAACATGGAAGATGTTCCACAATACTATATTCTAATCCTTTAAACCCACCAGATGTTTGGTTGTCTACCTATGCACTTGTGTACTTTATTATATATATAGGAGATAGCTAAGGTTTACTGTGCCAACCTGGCCAATTAACACATGTGGGATTAATTGAAGGGCAGAGATATAAATGGCTTGGTGAGCCTCACCTTTCTAGTTCTTGGGTCTCTTGCTTTGTGATGGTTGGACCAGGGTGCAGCTGCCTTAGCCAGTTCCTTGCTTCAGCTGGCAAGGCTTACTTCCTGTAAGACATCGCTGAGGAGAAGCCACATGGACCTACCCCGATGCAGCCCTGGGTGCTGGAGCAGCCATGTGGAGACTCCTGCCAGTGCTGAGATGCTTACACATTCACTTCTTCGGCTTTCCTGCTACAGTCAACGTCATTGTGTGTGTTTTGTGAGATGGAGGAGGACTTTGTAGATTGGTGTCGGACATATGGGCTAATGTTGGACTTATGGGCTTGGACAGCACTAGGTTGGGATGCTTTCTTAATGTACACGTACCCTTTATATAAAACTCTCTCTTATACATATGAGTTTCTGTGGATTTGTATCCCTAGTTTATCCAGACAAACACAATATATGAAAATTAAATATGTGATATAGTCATATAGATTCATGCACATAGATGTTAAGTGTTCTCAAATTAGCTTCAATTCGTGATGATCTCATGCACAACAGAATGGAAAGTTCCCTGGTCCTGCATCATCTTTTCAATTGTTCCTATGTCTGAGCCTACTACTGCTGTTACTGTGTCAATCCATCTTCATGAAGATCTTTTTTTTTTTTTGCTGATCCTCTACCAAGCATGTCCCTCCTGATAACATCTCTAGAGTACCTGAGAAAAAGTCTTGCCATTCTTCCTTCTAAAGAGCTGTATTCTTTCCAATACAGATTTATTTGTTTAAAGGTAATAAGGATCCCTGGTGGTGTAGTGGTGACATTTTGAACTGTGATCTGAATGCTTGGCAGTTCAAAACCCCCAGCAGCTCTGCAGGAGGGGGATAGGGTTTTCTACTCCCATAAACAGTTACAGTCTTAGAAACCCACAGGGGTCACTATGAGTCAGCATTTACTCAATGGCAGTGAGTTTATGGCAATTCGCCTTCATCTGGTGTTATTTTTCTCATCAGCAAAACAACACCAACACCAAGAAAAAAAACCCAGTGTCCACTGTGAGTGAAACCTTCTCTCCCAATCCTCAATCATTGAAAACACTAATGAACATTCTCTCACTGACATCGAATAGATTCTGATTCATAGCAACCTATAGGACTTAGTAGAATTGTCTCTGAGTTTCCAAAGCTGTAAATCTTGAGAAGAGAGAAATCTTGGTGCAGTGGTTACAAGTTGGGCTGTGGTTGGCATGGTTGGCAGTTTGAAATCACTAGCAGCTCTGTGAGAGAAAGACTGATGGGCTTTTCTACTCTATGAGTCAGCACTGACTTGATGGCAGTGAGTTATCTCCCAAAGTGACTCGCAGTTCAATTCAAAACCCACTATACCACCTGGGCTTTCTATATATTTAATTGTCATGTCATTTTATAGAAATGAGAACATGCATATTTAGAAGGTATTTTGTGTGTGTGTACACTGACTTTATTGTATTCAGCAAAATGTTCTCCAGTTCAACCATTTTCCAGGGTGTTTGGGAATGCATTTTATAACTAAATAGCATGAATGTACCTCATTTTACTTATCCATGAAGAAATGCGAACAGTGCTGCAATGAACATAGATATGCATGTGTCTGTTATGTCATTCCTATTAGCTCTCTTTGGAGGCCTGGTGGCATAATGGGTTATGAGTTGGGCTGCTAATGCATGGTCTGCAGATCAAACCTACCAGCTATGCTGTGAGGGAAAGATGGGGCTTTCTGCTCCCTAAAGATGTACAGTCTTGGAAACATACAGAGGTAGTTATATTGTCTTACAGGGTTGCTTTGGGTTGGAATTGACTTGATGGCAGTAGTTTTCATTGATAAGCTGAAAAAGTTTTCTAAATATTTTAAGTGTTGAACTCTTATCAGTTATTAAGTTCCCTATTTTTCTTCCTGGCTTTTAGGTTGTCTCCTTATTCTTTTGATAGTCTTTGGATGAACATAAGTATTTAATCTTTATGACTCTCCTGTTATTTATTTTGTTTTCTATTTCTCATTCATTCATTGTTGTGCTATCATTGACAAAAAAAAGGTCCCATAGCTTTGATCTTATGTTTCATCCAGGAAATATATGGTTTTAGGTTTAACATTTAGGTCCTTGATCCATTTGAATTAAATTTTGAGCAAGCTTTAAATTCTGGATTTTGTTTCATTATTCTGCATGTGAAAACCCATGTTGCAAGCACCGTTTGTTGAGGAGACTTTCCTTTTCCTATTGAATGAAGTTAGCACTCTTCTCAAAAATCAATGGACCATTGGTATTTAGATTTATCTTCAGATTTTCAGTTTATTCCATTGGTATATTTGTCTAATATTAACCCAATACCAAGCTCTTTTGATTATTGTAGCTGTGTAGTACTGATGTCAGGAAGCATCAGTCTCTTACTTTGTATTCTTCAAAATTGATTTGGTTATTTATGTGCCTTTCATGTAACATTTCTTTATTTTTTAATCATTTTATTGGGGGATTTTTAATGAAACATTAATGATTACTTTTTCTATTTCTGAAAAGACTGTTGTTGGAATTTTGACTATGATTGAGTTGTTTCTGTTATAACTGGATTTCTATTATTTGTTTATGTTGTGATGAAAATATAGACTATAAAACATTCACCAATTAAATTATCCATGTATAGTGCACTGACAGTGATTCTATTCTCTATGTTGTACAATGATTATTTCTATTTTTTTACAAATTATTTCATCACCATCAATATACAGTGAATAGTCCGAAAGCAAAATATTTCCTTTTCCCTCCCCCATCGCACTCTGGTAACTATTAAAAATGTTTCATTTCAATATATTTTCAAATACATTTGATCATAGAATATTTGTACTTTTGTGCCGGATTTATTTCACTCAGCATGTGGCATGCATAAGACTTCATATCTCTTTATTGATAAGTAATTTCCTAACGTATGTATAGACTGCATTTGGCTGATCCATCCATCTGTTGATGGCTATTTTATTTCTACTTTTTGAATATTGTGAAAAGTACTGCAATGAACATCGTTTGTGTTCCTGCTTTCAGTCCTTCTGGTATATATCTACTATAGGGTCACATGGTAGATCAATGTTATTTGTTATTTATTGAAGGACTATCGAACAATTTTCTTTCTTTTTTAAAAATCATTTTATTAGGGGCTCATACAACTCTTATCACAATCCAA
This sequence comes from Tenrec ecaudatus, assembly GCF_050624435.1. Classification (NCBI taxonomy): domain Eukaryota; kingdom Metazoa; phylum Chordata; class Mammalia; order Afrosoricida; family Tenrecidae; genus Tenrec; species Tenrec ecaudatus. The sequence continues at coordinate 125,612,951 of NC_134533.1, read as the reverse complement.
ACATACATCAATTGCGTAAAACACATTTGTACATTCATTGCCCTCATCATTCTCAAAACAGTTGCTCTCCACTTAAGCCCCTGGCATCAGCTCCTCATTCCCCACCCTCTGTTGTCCCCCCCTCTTCCCGCTCCCCCTTCTCTCATGAACCCTTGGTAATTTATAAATTATTAATTTGTCATATCTTACACTGTCTGACGTTTTCCTTCACCCGCTTTTCTGCTGTCTGTCACCCAGGGAGGAGGTTATGTAGATCCTTGTTATCGGTTCCCCCTTTCCATCCCACCCACCCTCAACCCTCCCGGTATCACTACTCTCACCACTGGTCCTGAAGGGATCATTCGCCCTGGATTTCCTGTGTTTCCAATTCCTATCTGTACCAGTGTACAGTCACTGGTCTAGCTGAATTTGTAAGGTAGAATTGGGATCATGATAGTGGTGGTGGGGGAGGAGGGAAAGAAGCATTTAGGACAGGTGTCCTCAAACTATGGCCCACCGAGGACATTTATCCGGCCTGCTGGATGTTTTTACCCCATCTGTTTTTTTACTTCAAAATAAGATATGTGAAATATGCGTAGGAATTTTTTCATAGTTTTTTTAAAACCATAGTCTGGCCTTCCAATGGGTCTGAGGGACAGTGAACTGGCCCTCTGTTTAAAAAGTTTGAGGACCCCTGATTTAGGAACTAAAGGAAAGTTGTATGTTTCATCATTGCTACCCTGCACCCTGACTGGCTTGTCTCCTTCCCGCTACCCTTCCATAAGGGGATGTCCAATTGCCTACAGATGGGCTCTGGGTCTCCACTCCACACTCCCCTTCATTCACAATGATATGATATTTTTTTCTTTGATGCCTGATACCTGATTCCATCGGTACCTCGTGATTATGCAGGCTGATGTGTTTTTTTCATGTGGGCTCTGTTGCTTCTGAGCTAGATGGCCACTTGTTTACCTTCAAGCCTCTAAGACCCCAGATGCTATATCTTTTGAGAGCTGGCCACCATCATCTTTCTTCACCACCTTTGCTTATGCACCCACTTTGTCTTCAGCGATTGCGTCGGGAAGGTGAGCATCATGGAATGCCAGTTTAATAGAACAAAAGTATTCTTGCATTGAGGGAATACTTAAGTAGAGGACCAATGTCCATCTGCTACCTTAATACTACACATACATACACACACACATATATATATACACATAGATCTATTTCCACGTCCTCATATATAAATATATTTACATATGTACATACCTTTATGTAGACCTCTATAAATGGCCTTTGCCTCCTAACTCTTTCCTCTACTTCCTTTTACTTTCCTCTTGTCTCACTATCATGTTCACCCTTCATTTGGGTTTCAGTAATCCCTCTCAGTTACATTACCCTTGGTCATGCCCTGCAAGGCCTCCTACACCTTCCTCACCACCGATTTGGATCACTTGTTTTTTCTTTGTACCTGGGTTTGTTAACACCAAACAGGTTTTCACAGCAGCTCTACCATATCCATTTTCACCAGCTATGCATGAGCATCACAGTTTTTTCCCATGACTTTGACAATATCTGTGGTTTTCTAATTTTGTCTTTATTTTTGTCATTCTAATGGGCAAAAAAAGAGATATCTTCTTATGCTTTTTATTTTGTTTTCTGATGGCTAATGGAGAAGCCCTGGTGGTTCAGTGGTTAAGCACTCAGTAGCTAACAAATAGGTCAGTGAGTTGAAACTAACAGCTCATTTGCAGAAGAAAGATATGGCAGTATGCTTCCGTAAAGATTGTTTAAGATATGCTGAGCATGCTTTTCCTCTCTGGGTTTCTATCTCTAGGGCTATTCCCATTTCATTACAATATTTTACTTTGTCTTTTCAGGCTTCCCTTTAACCTTTTTTGTTTAGCTCTTTGACTTTATCTTTTTTTTTTAATTTAATATTTTGCCTTAGCGACTCTACAATTAAGAGCAAGTTTCAGAGCTCTTCTAACATCCATTTTGGCCTTTCGTTTCATTCTTGACTTTGTAATGACTCTTTGCTTTTTTTCATGAATGATGTTCTTGATATCATCCCACAGCTCATCAGGTCTTCTGTCATTAGTGGTCAATGCAGCAAATGTGTTCTTGAGATGCTCTCAAACAGACTGGACTGGAAAACACTCCTAATGGCCAACAAACGATCCTTGAACTAACTATAAGCTTTTCTTTAGTGACGTGTTTTGTTCTTTTTCAGTGGTTTCTTTTTGTTGTTTTGTTGTCTGATTGTATACTGTTGCTTTGTTTTCCTCTGTCTTGTTTTCGTGCATGTTAGTGTCTCCACAGGTCTGTCTGAATAGGACAGGCTGGATGAACTATCTGGAGGAAAAACAATGGTACCAACAGTTCCGGGGGGACTTGGGGTGGGTAGGGGGTAAGGGAGTGGTGTTAAACACAGGGACAAGGGAACAACATGGGACCCAAAATGGTAGTGAGGGGGGAGTGGCAGGCCTGGTGGGGAATGATCAAGGGTAATGTTGCATAGAGAAGAAGTATAGCTGTAGCCCAGGTGGGGACAGAGCATGGTAGTAGGGCAGGAGGAAAGTCAAGGGAGATGCAGGAAAGAACTAGGAGTCGAGGGGCATTTATGGAGGTCTAGACAAAGACATGTACATGCAAATATATATATATATGAGGATGGGGAAATAGATCTATGTGTCTATATTTATAGGTTTAGTATTAAGGTGGCAGAAGGACCTTGGGCCTCTACTCGAGCACTCCCTCAATGCATGAATACTTTCTTTTATTAAATTGGCACTCTACGATGCTCACCCTCATGACACAACGCAACAAAGCCCACATGGAGGAACACACCAGCCTGTGTGATCGCGTGGTCCCGAAGGGATCAGTTATCAGGCATCAAAGAACATAAAATCATATCATTGGTTGCAGACCTCCATTATACGATCGCCAAAGACAAACGGGTACATAAGTAAATGTGGCGAAGAAAGCTGATGGTGCCCGGTTATCGGAAGAGATAGTGTCTGGGGTCTTAAAGGCTTGAAGGTGAACAAGCTGCCATCTAGCTCAGAAGCAGTAAAGCCCATATGGAAGAAGCACACCAGCCTGTGTGATCACGAGGTGCCAAAGGGACCAGGTATAAGGCATCATGCAAAAAAATGCATGTGTATGTATGTATATATATGTATACATGTATGTGTGTGTGTATATATATTTATCATAGTGAATGAAGGGGGGAGTGCAGAGTGGAGACCCAAGGCCCATTTGTCGGCCACTGGAGATTCCCTCATAGAGGGGTTTAGGAGAGGAGATGGGTCAGTCAGGGTGCCATGTAGTACAGATGAAGAACACAGCTTTTCCCCAGATCCTGGATGCTTCCTCCCGCCAACTACCATGATCCGAATTCTACCTTGCAGGACTGGATAGGGCAGAAGTTGTATACTGGTGCATATGGGAGCTGGAGGCACAGGGAATCCAGGGTGGATGATACCTTCAGGACCAGGGGTGTGAGGAGCGATGCTGGGAGTGTGGAGGGTGAGTGGGTTGGAAAGGGGGAACTGATTACAAGGATCCACATGTGACCTCCTCCCTTCGAGATGGACAGCAGAGAAGGGGGGGAAGGGAGACTCGGAATAGGGCAAGATATGACAAAATAACAATCTATAAATTATCAAGGGCTCATGAGGGAGGGGGGAGCAGGGAGGGAGGGGACAAAAAAAGAGGACCTGATGCAAAGGGCTTAAGTGGAGAGCAAATGCCTTGAAAATGATTAGGGCAAAGAATGTACGGATGTGCTTTATACAATTGATGTATATATATGTATGGATTGTGATGAGAGTTGTATGAGACCCTAATAAAATGTAAAAAAAAAAAGAAACTCAAGTGGGATAGATTCAAGGTCCTATTTTGGCTTCCATGGATTTATATTAATTTTCTTCCACTTCAACCAAATTTATATAGGCAAAATTTCTCTCCAAACCATTTTTATTAGAAGCTATTCCAGACAACATATCATTCAATAATTCAACAATACCAGGCAGTATTGTACAATTGCTACAAAAATCCTTTGACCTCTTTGATATCAGTTCCAGCTTACTTCCTCCCCTTCCCTGCCATAACCTCTAGGAACCCTTATTCGAGTTGTTCCTACAGCTAGCCTGCCCTGGATTTCCTATATTGAAAAACATAGAAAAGCACATAACAAAAATTCAAGGAAGCCATCCACAGTGACAAAATACAACAGAGATATGTCCCAATATTAAAAACAAACAAACAAACCACCAAAACGTTGAAAATGAGATCAAGCCCAAAGTGTATTAAGTGACAAGGTTTTAACTGTTCAGTCATATTTATCATTTAAATGTACTATTGTTGTCTCTCAAATACTCTCTGTCTAATAACCAGATTATTCCATCCCTCAATTATAGTTAGATGGAAATCTCTAGTGGCTTATTCCCTGTGTAGAACCTGCAAGTGTATTTTGGGCTTCTATTGTCCTCCATAGTGTTACTCACACCAGAATCTCGCAATTTAAGTTCTGATTTTGTTCTTTCCTTTGGATTTGGATAACATAATTTACAGTCTTTGGATCACTGCCTTGGTGTGCTTCTTCCATGTGGACTTAGTTGATATCTCACAAACCTGTAAGATCCCAGTTGGTATTCTATTTGATAACCATACACCATGTAACTTATTCACTATACTTTTCTATAGCACCCATGTCATCTGTTTTTCCTTCATGAAGCTGAATATCGAGCAGGGCCATGTTATAAGAATTGTTCTAAGATGAGTCCCAAATCCATCCCTGGATCTATGTTTAGAAACATCCTGGTTTGTATTAGAGACATTCTTGTAAATTTGTGGCAAACAATCTCATTGATCATCCCACTGGAACTTAAGGACCTTCTGTTTGTAGTGTCATTGATTAGCCCATGGTACTAATTTTTAAAATACTATTATGTGAGGGAGATTGGACAAGTGTAAGCTAACTACGTATAATAATACTTGGATTATTTGCTTATACAGAAAAATCCTTATGTGACTGGACAATATTTACACAAACAATGGGGACTGATGGTCAGGCAAAACTTACAATAATATTCACTGATAGTGTCAGTCACAGGCATGACAGAATAATAATATCTTAATATAGTGAGCAGGACATTGAAGTAGTGAGTAAATGTTAGTTTGCCTATCAACAGTTCAATACTTTTGGTACAGTGGTCTTCTGCTTCTTTTCATACCATGTAATTTCAGTCTTAATTCCTCAGGTTAAACAGCGTGTTTGATGTAGAATCTAGTTTACCTAGTGGGGATTTCACATCGAATCCTTCTGGTATGGCCTTTGAAGCATGTTGTACCTTGAAGATCCAGAGTTCAATGTTCCAGTGTTCTGTGGCTCATGGCTTGGGTCCTTAGGGGGTATACATAATTCATTTCATTTTTGATGACTTCCAGTTTTCCTGGATTCATACTTCATATATTTCAAGTTCTGATGATTAGGAAATTGCAGGGTTTTTTTTTTCTTACCTTGAATTTTATTCCATCAGCAAAAGAAGATTCACTCCCATGGCCTTTATTCGCATCACCCCGGTTGATTTTACTTTGAAGAGTCGCTCCTCCTCAGTCCTGGTTTGAGTGTCCTCTGGCCTGAGAGGCCCATCTCCTGGCACTATGTCAGACAGCATTCTGCTTCCATTCATTAGGTCTTCAGTACCTGACAATGTTTTGCTGCCATGCATAATATTTCCAGTAGCTACTTCCTTTTAAGGTTGATTCCCTCTTTGTAGTTTGTTCTTAGTCTAAAAGAGTCCCTGAAACCTGTTATTATGAATGGCCGTGTTATACAGGGTTCTCTAGAGAGACAAAACCAGATTGCTAGTAATTATATCTATATAAAGATAGATATATAACACAAGAAATGAACTGTTAATAGATAGATATATAATACAAGAAATGAGCAGTTAAATTATAAAGCAGTACAAATGTCTCAGTGCAACTCACTCCCGTGAGAGAGTTGTGAGACACTGGCAGTCCTTTAAGTCTTGAGGGCCGCCAGTTAGTCCTCTGTAGAGAGAGCTAGGCTATATCAGCACAGGCAGCAAACAGCAAGTCAGGTCATCAACTGTCAGCCAGGTACCAACCATCAGTCCCCAGATCCACAGATGTACATTCCAATCGTGTGGCCTTAAAGGGACCTCAACTTACAGTGACACAGTTCATAGGTTAGGTGTCCCACAGGTTGTGCAGTCTGTAAATTGAGGCACAGAACAAGCAAGGCAGCTGCACTCTAGTCTGACGATCAAAGAGCGAGAGACAAGAAAGGCAAGGCTCACCGAGCCATTTATCTTTCTGCCCTTCAATTAATCCCACTTGTGTGTATCCGCCAGTCTGGCACAATAAACAAATTATCTCAGTGACCCTGCTGGCATTTGAAATACCAGTATCATACTTTCCAGTATCACAGCCACCACAGTACAATAAACTGACAGACAAGTAGTTGAACTCAAAGAGCTGAACAGAAATTCTCAAAGAGAAGCTAGAGAAGACAAAGTCAAATATTATCATGAAACATACAAATACTTAGCATTAGAAAACCATAAAGGAAGAACATGCTCAGCATATCTGAAACTGAAAGAACTTAAGGAAAAATTCAAGCCTCGAATTGTAATTTTTTTAAAGATTATATAGGCAAACTGTTGAATGATGCAGAAAGCATCAAGAAAAGAGGGAAAGAATACAGAGTCACTGTACCAAAACGAACTAGTCAACATTTAACCATTTCAAGAGATAACATATGAGAGTAAGAATCAGTACTGAAGAAAGAAGTTAAAAATCATTAGCCAAAAAGAGGCTCTAGGAATTGATGGAATGCCAATTGAAATATTTAGACAAGCTGATGAAGCACTGGAAACATACTCGTCTATTACAGGAAATTTGGAAGACAGCTACTTGGCCAACTGGCTGGAAGAAATCCATATTTGCAAGCATTCCAAAGAACGACGATCTAATAGAATGTTTAAGTTGAAAGAATATTGTCATTGATATAACATACAAGTAAAATTTTGCCAAAAAACACAAATTTTGCCGAAAATCATCCAACAATAGTTGCAGCAGTACATTGTTACAGGGACTACTAGAGTTTCAGGCTGAAATGGGAAGAGGACTTGGAACAGATGTCAGCTAGATCTTTACTGAAAGCAGAGAATACCAGAAAGATTTTTATTTGTGTTTTATTGACTATGCAAAGGCATTTGACTGTGTAAATCATAATAAGTTATGGAAAACCTTGAGCATAGGAATTTCAGAACCCTTCATTGTGCTCATGTGGAATATGTACATGGATCAAGAGCTGTGTGAGCAGAACAAAGCACACTACATGGTTCAAAATCAGGAAAGTGTGTTAGTATCCTCTTATCATACTTATTCATGTGTATGCTGAGAAAACCATCAGAGACACTAGATTACATGAAGAAGAATGTGGCTTGAAGATTGGAGGAGGACTTATTAAAACCTGCAATAAGCAGATAACACAATTTTGCTTACTAAAAGTGAGGAAGACTTGAAGCACTTGCTTATGAAGATCAAGGATGGAAACCTTCAAAATGGATTGCAACTCAATGTAAATAAAATCAAAATCCTCACAACTGGCCCAGTAGGTATGATCAGATAAACAGAACAAAGATTGAAGCAGTGAGGTATTTTGTCTTGCATGGTTCCACAATCTGTGTTCATAGGAGTCAAGAGATCAATTACCCATTGCATTGGGTAATTCTGCTGCACAAGACCTCCTTAAGGTTTTGAAAAGCAAGGATGTTCCCTGGAAGGTTAAGGTGTGCCTGACCCTAACATGGTCTTTTCAATCACCTCATATGCATGTGAAAGTGGGACATTGTATAAGAAAGACGAAGAAGAATCAATGCTTTTTTATGGTCTTGCTGGAGAATATTAAAAGTACAACAGACTGCCGAAAACCCCCAACAAATCTGTCTGGGAAGAAGTATGGCCATAATTCTTCTTAGAGGCAATGATGATGAGATTTAGTCTTGTGTACTTAGAACGTGTTATAAGGAGAGACCAATCTCTGGAGAAGGACATCGTACTTGGTAAAGTGCAGGAGCAGTGAAAGAGAAGAGGACCTTCAAGAAGGTAAATTGGCACAGTGGCTACAATAATTGGCTCAAGCATAGGAAAAATTGTGAGGATGATGCAGGACAGGGCAGTGTTTCATATAGTAGCTAGGGTTACTATAGGTCAGAATGACTGAACAGCACCTAACAACAACTTTCCTTTTCACCAAGTTCACACCTCTCTACCCTATTATTTCTCTTCTCTTCCCTTCCCCTACCACCTCTAGTAATCATCAATGTCTGTTTCTTTTAGTATGATAAATGTAATCTTAATTTTTAAAAAACAGTGGTTTCATATATTTGCCTAACTTCACTCAAAATACTGTCTTTCAAATGCATCCATATAATGAGGTATTTCAGCTTCATCATTATGCTCTTGTTATGCTTAGTATTCTATTGTGTGTATGTACTGGAGTTTATTTAGCCATTCTTTTATTGATGGGCATTTTGGTTATTCCTCTTCTTACTATTGTGCATAGTGCTTATGTGACCGTGGTTGTGCATGTATTTGTTCATACTTTGTTCTTTGTCTCTTTAAGGTTAAATCCAATAGAGTGTTTGGGGATTACGATGGCATATCTTTCTCTTTTTCCCCTTTGCATTAAGAACATTTTATGTTAAAGTATGAACAGTCATTCCAACAAACATGAAAAGGTGTATATTTTATCTACAAAGCGCAAGCCTTTGCTATAAGCCCCACTTCCTATAAACGAGCCTGAAATGATAAGGAATGTCACTTGATCAATAATTAAACAATCATAGATGTGAATTTCCTGGTAATCCAAACTGACACAATTTTGGAACCATTTCCATTGCCCTATCCTCCTCAGACCTGATCCTAGTGATCAAAGAAGGTGTGAACGCAAGTCCTAGTTCCAACATCCCAAGCTTTGACACTTTTGTCAGAGGAACTGGAAACAAAGTGCCATTAGGACAAAAATCATTGATCAGCACACAGGACCTGTGGCCACTCATCATGCCAGTCAAAATGGCATGTTGTACACCATAGATCTTGAAGTAGTCCTTATCTGACACTGTGACAAGAAGCTGAGAATCGGGGAAAAGGTCAAGGAGCAAATGGATATGGCATGACCTTTCAGCGTGTGCAGAAGTTTCCCAGTGGCTATGTAAAAACTGTTGATGATCCCATTTATGGTTCCACTGGCCAGGTACTTCCATCAGGACTACAGGCAATACTAAGAATACATTTTCCTCCCATGTCCCTAAGGATATTTTCCCCCACTTTTTTTACCCCAATTTTTCAATTTCCTTACATGAGTTCCTGTGGTCAGGTACTGGGAATTGGGAGAAAAAACTTGAGTCCAGGCATCTACAGACTTATCTTTTTGCCATTTTCCAAGTCCCAGAGTCAAATGTGTGCATTGAAGGAAATGGATGAAGCAATGGGCAGGGTGTGGCTGATGTACACCGACACCACTCCCAGCCAATGTCCTTCCTTCTCCACTGTAGGGCCAGCCTCTCATCATGCCATTTCTAGACCTTCACCAGGTCATCTAGCTAACCTGCGATCACTGTCTCTGAATTTTCTCTCTTGCTAGTTCCCCGGGTAACTGGCCAGATGGCATCATTATAGACTTCCTCCTGTTGGAAGAGAACGCTGTACTGATTGGCCATTTCCTTAACCAAAGATGAAGGGCTACAGGCCAGACAGTCTGCGGAACTGGCCCACTACACTTCTGAAGACTGGCTCCAAGATGGTATTTCTATTCCTATTTGTTTGACAAATTGTCAAATCATTTTCCACAGTGGTTGTACCATTTCATAGTCTTGCTGGCAGTGTCTAAGTGTTCTAGTTTTACTGTACCATCTTTATCATTTATTTTTTTGTTTGTTTTAGCTTTGCAATCAGTACTGGAGCGAAGTGGTATCTCATCACTGAATGGCTAATGACGGCAGTAATTGCTTCATGCTTTTTAGCTGCCTGCATGTCTTCTTTGGTGCACTGTTAATGTATTTGTCTATTTTCAATTGAATTATTCATCATTTTTGTGTTGAGATGCTGCAGTTTTCTATAGATTTTAGAAATTAGTTCCTTATGCTATTTTTTTTTTCTGTCTATGGGATCTCTGTTTTCTGTTTTGATGAAGTCTTTGATGCACATAAGTGGATTATGTTTGGGAGGTTTCCAGTCATCTATTTATTTTCTTCTGTGCATGCTTTTAATAGTGTTTGGTAGTGTGTACTTAATTTTTCATTAATGATCCTATAATTCAAATGCTTGCATTTAGGTCTTTAATCAATCTTGAGTTTGTTTTTGTATACAGAATGAAGTATGGAACTGGTTTGTTGCATTCTTTTGCAACTCAAAATCCAATTTTGTCAATATAATTTGTTGAAGATAATATCTTTTCCCTATTAGATGTTTTCTATCCCTTTGTAAAAACCTAATTTCTGTAGGTGAATGAATTTATTTGTGGTTCTCTAGTCTGTTCACTTGGTCTATATATCTTTCCTTGTACCAATATCAAGCTCTTTTGACTATTGTGCTGTGCGTCAGGTTTTAAGGTAGGGAAGTGAGAGGCCTCCTACATTGTTTTTCTTCATTACTAGTAATTTGCTTATCCTGGGTCTCTTTCTTTCCTATACAGTTAGTAATTAAATTTTCCATCCTTTTAAAAAATAATGTTGGAATCCCCATCATAATTGCATAATATTTACATATTGCTTTGGCATACATTGACATTTTCACAATGCTAAGTCCATAAACATGGAACAGTCTTCCATTTATGTAGGTTTTCTTTCTCTTTCTTGTATTAGTATGTGTTAGGCGGGGTTGACTAGAGAAACAAATCTGAGAGCTTTATATCAAAGAGTAATTGTATATTGAGAAAACATCTCACCCCAGTCCAGATCAAGTCCATAGTCTGATATTAGCCCATAAGTCCGATACTCATTCATAAATCCCTCTTCAGACTCACACAGCCACATGCAATGATGCAAAAATGATCATAGGATGGTGGGTGAAATGTCTTGTGTATCCAATGGCAGAGGAAGCATTTCAGCACTGGCGAAGGCCTCCATATGGCTTCTTCAGCGCTCTGAGTGGCTCAACAAGAAGGTAAAGCAGAGAGAGGGGCTCTCACAAGTCTCAGCAAGTCTCTACATGGCTTGTCAACAGGAAGGTGAAAGCAGAGAGAGAGGGAGGCTATTTATCTCAGTTGGCCTCCAATCAAGCTCTGAACTGATTGATGGGAAAACTCCACTCCATTCACTCTTAATACCCTCAAGTTGACACAAGATTAAGTAACTGCCACATAGTGTTTTATAGTTTTCTTTGTACAAGACTTGTTTCTCTGGGTAAGTTTATTCTTAGGTATTTCATGTTTTGGATGGCTATGGTAAATAGTATTTTCTTTTCAGAGCTCTCTTCATTCATTTTCAGGAATCCAATAGATTTGTATATGTTGATCTTGTACTCTGCCACATTGCTGAGTCTTCCAATTATTTCTAACAATTTTCTTGTCAAGTCTTTGGAATTTTCTATGCACAGAATCCTGTCATGTGCAAGTAGAGAGACTTTTACTTCTTTGCCAATTTGAATCTTTGTTTTTGTTTTGTTTTTTTATGTCATCTAAAAGCTCTAGCTATGGATTCCAGCACAATATTGAGTAAGAGTGATGATAAAAGGTATTCTTGTTTGGTTCCCATTTTTAAGGGTAATGCTCTCAATTTCTCTCTGTTGAGTGAGATGCTGGCTATTGGTTTTGTGTGTACAGACTTGGTTATGCTGAGGAAGTTCCCTTAAATTACTATTTTGTGGAGTGCTTGGCAGGAACTGGAGAAAGATTGGACTTTTAAATCCAATAAATAGTTATATCTCAGAAACTCACAGGAACAGTCCTATAGAGTTGCTATGAGCAAGTATTGACTTGATAACAGAGTTTGTTTTCTGTCAGGAAATTAGTGTTAAGTTTTTCAAATGTTTTTTTGAATCAATTGATAAAAGCATGCAATTCGTTATGCAATTAGTATTGTGGATTATACTGATTATTTTCTAATGTTGAACCATCCTTGCATACCTGGTATGAATGTCACTTGATCATGATATATTTTTAAATAACTTTTAGTAAATTCCATTGGCTAGGACTATGTTGAGAATTTTTGTATCTATGATCATAAAGGAGCCTGGTCTCTAAGGTTCTATTGTGGCAATGTTTTTATTTGATTTTGGTATCAGGTCTGTTCTCATGTCATATAATGAGTTCAAGAGTGTGTGATCCTTTTTTATATTCTGGAATCGTTTGGATGATTGATAAAATTCCCTAGTGCAATTATTTGTTGCTAGAATTTTATGTTTGGGGTTTTTACTGGCCTGATGTAGTTCTTCTTTTGTTATTGGTTTGTTGAGGTTTTTTTGACATCAATTTGTATCAATGTAAGTAAGTAGTGTGGTTCTAGAAATTTGGCCATATTTTCCAGGTTTTCTAATTTGTTGGAGTGTAGTCCTACCTAAGATTGTGTTATTTTCCTTTGTAAAACTTACCAGCGTCTTGTCAATTTTGTTAATCCTTTCAAGCACCATATATACTCGTGTATAAGCCAACTTTTTCAGCACATTTTAATGCAATTTTTGTGGTAAAATTAGGCGCCTCAGCTGATATTCGGGTTGGCTTATACTCAAGTACATAGGTAATCAACTTCTTGTCTTGAGTTTTTTTTCAGATTCATTTATTTTTGCTCTAAATTTTATTATTTATTTTCTTCTGGTGACTAAGTTTCTTTCTTTCTGTCTTTCTATCTTTCTTTCTTTCTTTCTTTCTTTCTTTCTGCTTTTGTTCTTGGTGAAAATGTTGGGTTAGGGAGTTGTTTTGATTCTCTTGCTTTTTTTCATATACACATTTATTGCTATAAATTGCTCTCTGAGTACTGCTTTTGCTATGTCCCAAAGGTTCTGGTATGCTGCGTTTTCCTTCTCATTTGTTTCAAATAATTTTTTTTCATGTCATTCTTTATTTCTCCAATTATCCAGTAGTTCTTAAGTAGGATGTTGTTCAGTTTCCATGTTTTGATTTATCCCTCCTTGATCTTCCTTTTGTTGATTTCTAATTTTAGAGCATTGAATGTGAGAAATAGATGTGCTATACTGAAATATTTTAAAATTTATGAAGGCTTTTGTTGTGGCCTAATATATGATCTATCCTAGACAATGTTCTGTGTTCTTGCGAAGAATACATATTATATTATTTTTGGATGTCTTGTTCTGTATATGCGTGAGAAGTTAAATTGATTAATTGTGTTAATTCTTCCAACTTTACTAATTTTTTTCCACCCTCCCTTGAGAGTCGTGATTGAAGTCGCCTACTATTATTGTTGTACTGTCTATTTGTCTTGTAAATTCTACAAGAGTTTGATTAATGTGTTTTGAGTGTCTTTCACTGGGCACATGGATGTTTATTATGGGGGCATTCTTGTCCAACTGTCAGTGTCATCATTATTTAATGCCTTTCTTTGTCTCTTATGATTCATTTTGCCTTGAAGTCTATATTATCAGAAAGGAATATTACCACTTCTGTTTCCTTTCAGTTGTTTTATTGAGATATAATTCACATATCATGCACTTCCATGGTTCAGTTGTAATTAAAACGAGTTTTATAGACATCATCACAATAAGTCCTAGAGCATCCTCCCATTCCTGTATTCATTATTTGCTCACTATTTCCTTCCAACCCCTTCTCCCGCAGCACTTCCACAATAAGCCATTACACCAATTATTGTATCTAGATATCCACCCCTTCTGTGCTCCATAAACTGAGAAACCTTCAAACAAACAAAAACGGTAAGTATATTTTTCTTAACAAAATGGCCACTGGCAATATTAAAATAAAACATAGGAAAAAAACCTCTGTCAAGAAAAAAGCAAGAAATATTTAAAAGTAGAAGAAATCCAGAATGGATCAAAAGGGAGATCAAGTGATCAAGTATCCTATTATACCCTAATTTTATCTGCCATAATCAAGTTTACAATAGTCTCTGTCTGATAGCAAGGTTATTTGTGTCCGTCAACTGTGGTCAGAGGAGATAAGCCAGAGGCTTAATCCATGTAGTCACTCTGCAGATGGATTTTGGGGTCCCACTGTCATCCAGAGGCTTCTGCCAACTGGGTACTCACAATTTTTAAATACTTGATACCATTCTCTCCTTCCTATTTGGATTTAGTTATTTATTATCTTTGGGTCACACAGGCCAGTTTACTTCTACCATGTAGACTAAATTGATGCTTTATTTGATGGCTGCTTGTTTGAGTATAAGCCTTTAAGATCCCAGATACTTTTTGATAGCCAGGCACCATCTTCTTCACTTTGTTATAGCAACCATATCTCCAGTGATCTCTTCATGAGGGTGAGCATCAAACAGTGCCATGTCATAAAAACTGAATGTTCCTTTTTTAGGGATACAATTAAGTGGGAGCCCAGAATCTATACACTTGTTCATGGATTATGTATGATTTTGGTTAAATTTAGAGGTCCAATGATCCTTATTTCCACAGAGTTGGGATGGCCTTTGTTTACTTCTCATATTAAGGAATTTTGGTTTTAAGTCCAAGTGGTATGGGTATCTTTGAGGTGAAACCCAGTTCATTCAGTGGGGCTACCATGCTGAATCCTCCTTATGTGTCGTATAAGAGATACCATGTTCTCCAAAGCACAGAGCCTAGATTATCATAGTACATAGTACATGGTGTGATTCACCAAGGGTTGGGTAGAAACCAATCCAAAAGTGTCTAACTAGGAACATAGTACAGGGCTTATTCTCCCTTTGGATTCTCTAGACTCAAAGATACCCATCTACATGGATTCTGGGAAGGCTTTCTACGCCTTTGAGAATTGGTCTCCACACACATACATATATACATATTTGAATATATACACCATATATCGATACATTTTTCGTGTTTTTCCTCATAGTAGTGGACTCATACTGTATTTTCCTTTTGTGATTGACTAATTTCACTCAGCATAATGGTTTCCAGGCTCATCTATGTCATGCAGTGTTTCATGATTTCATCATTGTTTGTTTTTAGCTGTGTTAGTCTGGGCAGACTAGAGAAACAAATCCAGAGACACTCATATGTATGTAAGAGAGAACTTTATAGAAAAAAACAATTGTACATTAAGAAAACATCCCAGCCCAGACCAGATTATGTCCATAAGTCTGATATTACCCCATGTGTTGATGCTAGGCCATAAATTCCTCTTTAGACTCATGCAATTATGCAATAATGCCAAATGCAGGAAGATCACAGGCCAGTGGGTGGAAAGTCTGTCTTGTGGAGCCAGTAGTGGTAGAAGCATCTCAGCCCTGGTATGCATCTCCACATGGATCCTCCAGCTCCAGGGCTCTGGCTCTCTCAGCATAGCTCCATGTGGCTTGTCAACAAGAATGTCTCCTAGGGACAGGGTGTGTCTATTTTGCCTCCAGTGAGCTATTTATCTCCTTAGCACCTCCAAATGAGGTCATAAAGCTGAGACCTGATTGCCAGGATAAACTCCACCCCTTCATTCTTAATAGTCTCAAGTTGGCACCAGATTATGTTACTACCACACTCATATATGTATAGGAAAGAGCTTTATATGAAAGAGTAATTGTATATTAAGAAAAACAGCCCAACTTAGTTCAGATCAAGTTCAGAAGTTGGATATTAACCCAAATATCTGATACTAGTCTATAAATCCCTCTGCAGACTCATGTAACACATGCAATGTTGCTAAATGCAGGAACATCGCAGGCCAGTTGGTGAAGAAAGTATTGGGGATCCACTGGCAGTGGTAGCATCCCAGTGCTGGCTTAATGCTCTTCTAGATCTCAGTGTGGCTCCATATGGTTTGTCACCAGGAAGGTGAATCAGAGAGAGATTGTGGCTCACCTCTCAGGAGAAAGAAAGTTTCCAGAATCCTCATGGGAGGCTGCACCCACAAGGAAACATGACCAGGGTATGACCTGATTGATGAGCGAGACTCCATCCCTTTACTCTATTTATCAAGTTGCCACACAATTATGAAACTAGCACATTAACGATGCATAGTATTCCAATGATGTATGTACCGTAGGTTCTTATTTTTTAAATTATTTTATTGGGGGCTCATACAACTCTTATCACAATCCACACATACAGCCTTTGTGTCAAGCACATTTGTACATTTGTTGCCCTCATCATTCTCAAAACATTTGCTTTCTACTTGAGCCCTTGGTATCAACTCCTCATATCCCCCACTCCTTCCCCACCCCAACCCTCATGAACCCTGGACAATTTATAAATTATTATTATTTTTTGTGTCTATACTGTCCAATGTCTCCCTTCATCCACTTTTCTGTTGTCCGTCCCCTAGGGAGGAGGTTAGATGTAGACCCTTGTGATCAGTTTCCACTTTCTATCCCACTTTCCCTCCACTCTCCCAGTATTTCCACTCTCACCACTGGTACTGAAGGGTTCATCTGTCCTGGATTACCGTGTTTCCAGTTCCTGTCTGTACCAGTGTACATCCTCTGGTCTAGCCAGATTTGTAAGGTAGAATTGGGATCATGATAGTGTGGGGAAGAAAGCATTTAAGAACTAGAAGAAAGTTATACATTTCATCATTGCTACACTGCACCCTGACTGGCTCGTCTCCTCCCTGCGATCGTTCTATAAGGGCATGTCCAGTTGCCTACAGTTGGGCTTTGGATCCCCACTCTAAACTCACCTTCATTTGCAATGACATGATTTTTTTTTGTTCTGATGATGCCTGATACTCGATCCCTTCGACACCTCATGATTACACAGGCTGGGGTGCTTCTTTCATGTGGGCTTTGTTGCTTCTGAGCTAGATGGTTGCTTGTTTATCTTCAAGCATTTAAGACCCCAGACACTATACTATATCTTTTGATAGCTGGGCACCCTCAGCTTTCTTCACCACATTTGTTTATGCTCCCATTTGTCTTCAGTGATGATGTCGGGAAGGTGAGCTTCATGGAATTCCACTTGAATAGAACAAAGTGTTCTTGCATTGAAGGAGTACTTGAGTGGAGGCTCAATGTCCTTCTGCTACCTTAATACTAAACCTATAAATATATGCACATAGATCTATTTCCCCATGTACCATAGGCTCTTTATCCATTTTACTCCTGGGCACTTGGGCTACTTCCAATTTCCTGCTATTGTGAACTGTGCTGCAATAAACATGGGAAAGCAAGCATACATTCTTGTTTTGTCTCATTTCCTTGTGATATATTTCCAATAGTGGTATTGCTGGGTCATACAGGATTTCTATTCCCAGTTATTTTAGGTAGTACTGTGGTAGTTACATAATCTACTGTCAACTTGACCGAAGAGGTGAAGTCTAGACTGCCAATCAGGTCATAGCCAATGAGGCCTCGGTGTGGGAATGTCCTTCCCCTGAGGATTCTGGGAACTCCTGCCTCCCTCCCTGGAGGAGGAATACAAACCCTTCATGGGAGACATTTCTGTTGACAAGCCATAAGGAGCTATGCTGAGAAAGCCACCAGAGCCCTGAAGCTGGAGGAGCCAAATGAAGATCCATGCCAGCACTGAGATGAGATGCTTTCACTGTCACTGGATCCACACGACTTCCCACCCACTGACCTGTGATTTTCCTGCATTCAGCATCATTGCATATGTTTGGTGAGTCTGCAGAGGAATTTATAGACTGGTATCAGATATGTGAACTAATATCAGACTTATGGACTTGATCTGGACTGGGTCAGGATATTTTCATAATATACAATTACTATTTAATATAAAGCTGTCTCTTACGTACATATGAGTGTCTCTGGATTTGATTCTAGAGTCAACCCAGGCTAACACAAACACCACGTCACTTTCCCATAATGATGGTATATCTACAAGTCCACCGATAGTATATATAAGTTCCATTCTCTCCATATCCTCTCCAGCATTTGTTGTTTTCTTTTTCAAATTGGGCTCTCATTGTGGGTGTAAGTTTAGTCCTGGTTTTTTTTTTGTTGCCATTTGTTTGATATATTTTTCCATCCTTGAATTTTAGTCCATTTTTGTCTATGTTTAAGGTATGTTTCTTATAAATAACATATTAGTGGGTACTGTTTTCTTATCCTCTCTGCTATTCTACCTTTTGACTCTTCCACTTAATCCATTTATGTTCAGTGTCATTATTGAAACATTTGCATTTATTGCTGTCATATTGCTGTGTGGTTTGTGTGTGTGTGTGTGTGTTGTTGGTCTCTTTGTTCCTCTAATATTTCTAGGCCTAGTTTCTTTTGTTTGTGTATTTTCTTGTAATTTTTTCTATGCTGTTATTTTACTACCTGCTTTTTATGATATTTCTCTTTATTTTGAGGAGGTTTGTCTATTTTCTTTGTGATTACTTTGCTAATTGTTATTTTCCTCCCAATTTTAGGCAGTCTCTTTTCTCTTGTGAATTTCTTGAAGTCTTCTCCATTCAAATGCATTGTCTCTACACTATGATATTTTATTTTCAATTGCTGTCATTGTGGAATTCTATCTCTGGATCCCTATTTTCAGTCTTGTACTTTTGTTTTTAGTACTGCTTAGTTTAATTTTGGGGTGGTGATGTCTTACATGTTGATCTCAAATTGATGACTGCTATTGTTGTTGATTTTCTAAGGACTCCATTTAGTATCTTTTTAAAGTTGGTTTTATTTATACAAATTTCTTTATTGTCTCCTGGTCTGGAAATGCCCTTCTTTCTCACTCATATTTTAGGGACAATTTTGCTGGATATGAGTCTTGCTAGCAATATTTTTCTCTTAGAGTTTTATATATGTCATTCTATTTTCTTCTTGCTTGGATGTTTCTGCTGAAAATTTGAATTTATTTTTAATTGGCTCCCCTTTGTCGGTAATATTTTCCTGAGTTATTCTTAGGGTTCTTTCTTTGTCCTTGATATTGAAAAGTTTTACTCTGATATGTCATGGTGATTTGTTTTGGAGTATACCCTATTTGGAGTTCTTTCAGCTTCTTGAATGCCGCCCCCCCCCCTTTAAATGATTTCAGGGGTGTTTTATCCCAGTTGTTCTTTGATTATTTCCCCTTTGAATATTTTTGTTTTGTTCCTTCCTGCTGTGTAATGCCTGTGAGGCAGGAGTTATTGCTGTTGATCATGTCTTATAGAATTATTACAGTTTCTTCAGATTATTTTACTTTTTATTGATTGTTTTCATAGATCATTCCAGAGAGATTTGCCTTCCAACTCTCTAATTTTTCTTCTATTGTTTTGATATTTCAAAGTCTTTTCTAAATCTAATATCTTCGTATTAATAGTATTAATCTTCTGGACTTCTATTTAGAGATTTTATATGCATTTTAATTTTTCACTTATTTTATCAGATTCCTCTTGGAGTATTTTCCTGTTTCTTCTATATATTTTTCTGTGTCCTTGTCTGTTTTCTGCAGCTCTTTCAATCTTTTTCTGTTTAGATACCTGAAAATTATTATTCTGTATTCCTGTTCTGATGTCTGTTCTTCCCCAGAAAGGCTGTTTTGACTTTGTTTATTGGATACTTGTTGATGCTGTTCTTTCTTGTTTCATCATATGAATGGAGATTGTTGTCTTTAAGAGATCATTTTGTGACAGTTGGAGGTGGGCGGTAACTGCATCATGTAGGGACAGTTAATACTGTCATGTAGCGTTAGAAAGGGATAATAAAAATAAAACAAAACAAATAAAACAGATGGCCATTACAAATGTAAAAAACCAGAGAAAAATAAAGCTAATGATAAATAAACAATTAGAAATTTTAAAAATGTTTATCCAAGCTGGCACCAGCGACTTCTTCCTCTTTTGTATGTACAAGTATGTGCTTCTCATTGTACTGTTCTGTGCACCAAAGGAGTGTAATCTGTGTATTTGCATGTTGTGCTCACCTGCTGTTTGAAAGCACCCTTAAGCCAGCATGTACAGGCCCAGGGGTCACAGACTCTGTGAATATGTGTGTGTGCCATTGCTCTGCCACTCTACAGAATGGCCCTGAGCCAGCTCCAAGGACCATGGAGTCTGTGAATCTGTGTCTGCCACTTTGAACATAGCCCTAAGTCAGCTTGTTTATACCCAGAGCTACAGAGGCTGTGAATTTGGATGTTCCAGATGCTCCACCATTTAAAAAAGTAGCCCTAAGCTAGCGCATTTGGGCCCCTAACCGTAGGACCTGCCAATATATACCCTGTGGCTGTTCTGCAACTTTAACAAGCAGCCCTGAACTTGCTGATTCAGGCTCATTGTCACAGAGCTTGTGAGTCTGTGCGTCCCTGCTGCTCTGTAGCTTTAAAAAGCAGCCCTAAAATAGTACTTGTAGTCTCCGCTAGCTTCACTGACCACAGCGAGGAGAGTTTTACGTCATTGCAGGGCATACAAATGTAGACCTTAGATCCCTGTGCGGCTGGCATTCAGCTCACTTAGTAATTGTTTCCCTTCGTCAGAGATTCAGGATTCCAGGTTTTCCCTCCATATCTGATTTATTCCATCTTTATTGGAAAGGTATTGTGTAGTGTATCTGCTCAAGTCTCTTTAATACTCCCTCAACTCTGTTTATGTTATTATCACCAATTATATATTTTTATCTCAGGTATATGCCACTTAATATCTGTTCAGGCAACATCTGATTACATGTTCTTGTATGTTCACGTTGGTTTTGTCTGTTGAGATATATATATAGCCATTTTTGTTTATTAGTACCTAGTGTTTTAAAACCCCAAATTGCTAGAATGAACAAGCAATGAGAATCCAAAATGTATGTCAATCTTAGAAGCACCTGTTCTTGAGTTTCTTCCTGATTTACTTCACCCATTGAGCAGCCATGAAGCCTTTCACCCACAAGTTAACAGCTTTGCCTGTCTGTATTTCTCTATTCCTACTTTGTACAGAGGTAAATAGCCTGATCTAGGCTGTTCATAGGCCTTAGGTTAGGTAGTGGTGACTGCAGATGACCAGGAAGCAGCTGAACTAAGCTGGAATCAGCAGCCAGGGTCATTGCCACCAGCTTTGTTCCTCTCACTCATACACACAATCTGAGGCCACCTCTCTGCACCCTTCTTCCATCTGCACTGTGCCTAAGCATGTTCAGTGTTATTATCTGGCTGCCAGTATAGCCCCTTTCCAGTCTAGATGCATAGCCATCAACTCAATCCTCCTATAATCAGTGCATACAACTCTTGGGCATTCTCTGGTAGGATCTCATAACATTTTCTGTTTTATTTTATTTTTTAAACTTTTTACATTGCTTTGGGTGAAAGTTTAGAGAGCAAATTAGTTCCATTCAACAATTTATACACATTTTGTTTCATGACATTGATTGTAATCCTCACATTGTAACAGCATTCCCACTTCCTCCTTGTGTTTCCTGTTCCCATTTATCCTTCTGTCCTATAACTTCCTGCCTTCTGAACTTTATCTCTTTAACAAGTGACATCCTTTTGAGTTCATATAGTTAACTGTTCTAAGAGTATATACTTCCCTGGTCTTATTGTTTATCTTGTAGGCCTCACTATTGTTTGGCTGAAAGTTAAACATGGGAATGAATTCAGTTCCAGGCTTGAAGGCTATCTAAACATCATAGTTCAGAGCGTTCTCTGGTCTTTATTAGACCATAAGCTTGGTTTTTTAAATATTTCTTAGGTCTGTTCCACAGGTTTCTCGCACTCTACCCATAGTTATCTAATGTGAATCTTTTCAAAGCAGTTGGTAATGTTAACTGGACACCATCTAGTTCTTCTGGTCTCAGGGTTGTGGGATTGAGGTTGTATGGTCCATTTGTGCTTTGGACTAATTGTTTTCAAGTGTCTTTACTTTTCTTCACTCTTCTGTCCATCAGTAAGGGAAAGGCAAATAACATGTACCTTAGATGGCAGCTCAGCAGCTTCTAAATTTCCTATCACTATTCACCAAATTAGGTGACAATGTAGAATATTGTCTTTGTGGACTGTTTATGTCAATTGAATTTCATGGTTGTAATACAATAAATTTTCCAGAGATTTATCCAAGGATTGCAAGTGAATTAGCTGTGTATAAAAAGTGGTTGCACAAGGTCTAAACCACATAACAAAGTCCTATGTTATAGAACATATTGTAGACCTTACGTGACTCTTTGCTATATGTGTCCATGTTCATGTACTGTACATATAAAGCACAGAAGGCATGTCAGTTGTACTTGTAAATACATGAATACTTATCAAAACATTTCCTTCAATGGATATTTTTCTTGCTAAAAATATGCATATGTAAGCAACTGTCTAGTGATATTATTTTTCCTTCTGTAAAACTCCCTTAAGCATTTCCTGTAGGGCTTGCCTGGAGATACTGCATTCCTGTAGCTTTTGTTTAGTTTGGGTGTCTCAATTTTGTTATATTTGAAAGAGTTAACAGAACTTAGCTTAATATTTGGTGTTAGAAGTAATACTTTATTCTTTACTCTGCTTTCTTGTTTTATACTATTATTTTTATCCTTAAAATATTTTGTAATTTTTGTCTTACTCTTCCCCTCATAGGTCACATCTGTTCTTTGAATAATTGGTCATTTCCAGGTAGATCAGATTCTCTGCCTTAATTATTGTAAAGTCATACATTTTTATTACTGGAATATTTTACCTACTTCTTCATTGTGTTTGATAATGAATACACTGTAAAAGTATGATCAGAGGCAGGGATTTGATGCTGAGGGATAAAATGTGGGAATTAACTTGAAAAGAAAATCTTGAATATAATGAGAATTGGCTTGCAGTGGGGTGTTCCCAGGGGAGAGCAGGGAAAGAAGGCAATGGCTGGCAAATATCTTATCAAGACAACTGGTTCAGAATAAACATGGATAGAGAGTGCTCAGAAAATATAGGCTTTTAGGGAAGAAATTTTCAAACAAAATTTAACTGAATAAACTAAATACTTCAGTTGTTATGCTTACAAAATTTGGGGCAAATTATTAAAACAGTACATAGTGAAGATAAAAAAATAAAACAGAGACATCGATTTTGTACTTTCCTTTTTGATGTTTCTCTATTTTACATTTTCTAAAATATTTACTCAGAGGTCTGAGCCAAGAAATGTGTGACTAGAAGTAACAAAATTGATTATCTTCAGTGCATTGAAGCTTTTGGATAAGTAGCCTTACTTGGCAGTGTCCATGCACAGAGGGGCCACCTATGGAATATCCAACACTCTGAACAACTAACTCCCTATGTGAAACATGGACACTGGCACAGGTTGAGAAGGAACTCTATTGATCTCCACCCAGGGTTCAAAGAGAGTACACACAGAGACCTGCAAAGGAAGCATCTGGGCATGTTTCCTGGGGGGTGGGGGTAGGGTGTGGTAAGTGGGTCTTATTCTTCTGTACACAACATCATCTGAAGGAGGAAGAAGTCAAACTTAGCACTCAGATCACCTGGGTCTGAGTTTAGCTCTGCCTTGATCCTGAACAAGCTCTTTAGTTGCCCTTTCTGCTTCATAATCCATACAAAAGATTGGGGTTGTTCTGAGAATTAAGGGATTTAGTTTGTGGAAAGCATTTAGCTTAAGACCCAATAAAATTGTTAAACAATATTTAGCAATAAGTGTTAAGAGGTTGCTCAGTCCTTAAGTCACTGCTGAGAATGCACAAACTACAGTGTAGAATTCTGTAGTGTGGAAATGTGGCAATAGAAGATATCGACTTATTCTATGTGTGAATTGAGGGGAAGGGGAAGAGAATTGTTCTGCGATAAGAGGTACTCTGGTTTATCAGATGGACCTAAATAAATAAAAATTAATTGAATATAACAAATTTGAATGAAATGAGTGTATCAAAGAGCCAACTAGGAGGCCAATATGAAGCAGAAAGTCTGACTGTGACCCAAACACTCGACATAGAAGACCACACCACTTCAGCTCACTTAGAGGATACATGTCCACTTCTTTAGGCCATTCATTTTGATGCCTGGGTATCACCAAACAATTGCAGAGATTTTTAAAATATGAAAATTATTAGGCCCTTCCACATGCCAAACTCTCCATCTATTTGATATTATTAAGTTAGTGCAATGTCATTATTGGTTCTAGTTTACATAAAAGAAAAGTGGCTCAGAATGGACTCCTTATTTGGGCCAGGAGATCGGATTCCAAGACCTAGGTCTGGCAATTTGCCTGATCTTTTAATCTCAAGTAAACACACTCTCCTAGTACAATTCCTGGTGAGCCTGGGGCCTCCCACGGAAAGTGTGTGCTGAGGACACAGCAGGCACAAGCTGCATGGTGCATATTTGGAAGCCTACTGCAGACTGGCTCTTAGACAATCTCAGAGTTCTAAGGGATTATTATTTCCATTTTCAGGGTAACAGAGGGGGGGGGGCTTGGCTTCCCAGGAAGGGCTGCCTCTCCATTAGACTGTATCACCTCAAACCACACAGCATTTCCCTTGAATGGGCAGCAGGATTGAGAGGCTCAACTGGCTGAAGGAAAATGTGACACAAAAGCACAGAGGGGGCTACTTACTGATGACGGTGTTGTCACTGAACTTGTAGCTGCATAGAACATCCTCCGGTGACTGTGCACTACGAAAGCCATTTCCAAAAATTACAGCATCGTTCTTTTCTACAAGGGAAACATTTGAACAGCTTTGTTAGGAATTGTTGGATGCTATGTCCGAGCCAGTATTGTACATCTACATGGCTATCCTTAATATCCTCAGCTGGTGTCAGAGATGATCTGCTCTAAATCAGTTGGGCTGTGCCCTGTACTCCTCCTGTCACTATGACGACCCATGTGGTCACAGAAGGGCACATTCCAGTAACTCTGTGGGATAACCACAAGGTTGGTAGTTCAAACACATCAGACATTCTGCAGAAGAAATTTGAGACTGTCTGTTCCTGTAAGATTTACAGTCTCAGAAATTCTGTGTAGTGTCACTATGAGTCAGAACTGACTCAACAGCAGTGGCTTATTCTTAGCTCCTCCACAATGGCAAAGTTACCACAGTAAGTACTTAGGTAACTGAGAACAGATGGTGATGTAAGACAGGTTGTCTTCACAGCTGAGGCAATGATCAAAGGACACAGGCCAGGGTATCTCTGCCTCAGCCTCAGTTTGGGACCCATTCTAGATGCTGGCAGAAATGTCTAGACATTTAGGGGGCATGTACCTCCTCTCTGTCTGTGTGCCTATGGTAGGCTGAATATCCCAGGAATGGGGCTGGGACTCCATGAGACAAGTGAGAGGCCTAAGATAATCAGTCATGGGGGAAAAAGTCCTGTTTTAGTTAATATTCCATAACCTGGTAGACAGTTCCTTATTTCCTACCTGGTCATGATCCTCCAAGACTACACCTAACTCACCCTATCCTGGGGTTCAGTGAGCATATTCTTCTGCCAGCGTGTAGTGTCCAAGGTACTATTTGCGCTGTAGAATGCAATGGGGTTGCTACCCCATGCGTCACTACATGTGAGTCAAAGATCACAGCCAAGTACAGAGAAAGGAAGAGTGAAACAGGGTTAGACACAGACCTATCTCTTCAACCTTATTCCTTTCCACGATTCTGCCTCTTGCTCCAAATCAGTTGCTCTTGAGTCAACTCAGATCCATTGAGATTCCATGTGTATCAGAATAGAACTATGTCCCATAAGGCTTCCAATGATTGTCTTTTCAGAGTTTTTCTCCATGTTGTCTCTAGGTGAATTCAACCCTCCAACTTATCAGTTAACAATCAAGCCAATTGATCATGTGTACCACTCATAAACTTTGCCTCCTAGCCTAGATCCAGCTAATTTCAACCTCAATGCTTGAGATGGGACAAGTCAGTAAACCCGAGGATCACTACTTTTGACATGCCTGGTGCAATGTTGGGCCTTATACTTCCTATTCTTTATGCTTCCTATTACTCTGCAGCACCCAGCTCTTCAAGAGAGAGCTAGCAAGGTCTCTGATTTAGAAAAAAAGAGAGAATTTTTGCACTTGGGCTGAAATGGTCCTAATGGCCTCTTCCTTAGGCTTAGATTGGTTTCAAAAAACCAGAATACTACACTTCATTTTGGTTTTGTTCTTTATTATTTCTGCTGGGGTTACCAGTTTGTGAAGCACAGAAAGAGTGGATGCATCGAGATAATAGCTGCTGCAAGGAGTGGTAGGGGATGTGGGGATGATGGTTGAGGGAGGGATTTGGGGAGTAAACAGTGGAAGTGAGAAGGGGAGGGAGCACTAGAAGTGAAAGTGATTACAGAACTCATTTCAAAGGTGATTCATCATGGGGAGAAAAAGAAAGAAAATGTTCTAAACTTCATTGTGGTAACGATTGTAAGTTCTTCTTGATATGATTGAATCATTGAGTTGTATGATATGTGATTTATGTGACAATAAAATTGTAAAAATAATAGGATATTACATTTAGAAAATTAGATATTTACCTGATAATCCTGCGTTTGAGATATAAAGAAATGGAAAGATATGTCATCAGTGGGGTTTCCTTATTTCTTGTCAGGAGGGACCCTACGGACACTGCTCTCCTTATATCAGATGGTGCAATCAGTGCCCTTCATTTCTCCAGGACCTTCATTTTAGGGCATATCATCAATGAACATGTGTTGCTTACTCCTCTTGCTCACAGTGCCTGCCTGGTTCCTTGGGATCTCCAAGGAGCTCCTGAGCCATGTGGGAGTGTGGGATACAAAGACTTTCCCCCCAGCTTCTCTCCCCCAAATATATGTCAGACCTAGGGCACTGCTTGCAACTAATGGTAAATGATTGTAAAAATTATCTCCCTGTAGACATCACCATGCGGAGCAAGCAGATCTTATTGTCTGTCCTGCTATAGATGGGGCTCCCTCCCTACTATTAAGGACAATAGATTGCTCTCCTTGAAAAGCTTAGGGTAAATCAAGTCTCTAGTTCAAGGACAATAAAGGTTAGGCTACCATCATGAATCTAGGATCATCCATCTTGTCACATGCATACCCTTAATCCCTCATCTTCCTGTAGCAAGTACACCTCTAGATCATTCCCATCCCATTACTGTAGCACCTATAGTACAACCTTTTCCTGTGACATATGTCTTTACCTGTAATCAGGGGGCTTGCATGCCCCCAATATATATATAAGCCTTGGTGAAAAATAAATCACTCTCTCTCTCTTCTCCCCTCTTCTATACCAGCTCTGTGCATGGACCTGGCTGGTGAGATCATGGTCGCCCAGGAGGTGAGCATGCTACCATGAGTGTGTCTGACTCCTTTATTTTACCTTCTCTTTTTCTCTATGACTTTACTATAATCTTTATATATTATAACCATATGATTGCGCCTATCAGACCCATGATATAGTTGTGAGAGGCTGGTTTCCCCCACATGGGAGCATGTGGAGAGCACAGAACTTTGATAAAGAGATGACTAGCCCAACTTGAAGGCCTTGTGTCTGGGGATCACCTGGTGGCCCAGATAAAAATGTTGCTTTAAAATCCATAGCATCAAGTTGCATACTCAGTGTTTTCAAAAGATCTTCCCAGTTTTAAAAACAATTTTTTAAAAAAGAAAAGAGAATGGAAATATAGGGTTTATTTCACGCAGTCATCTAGGGGACAATTGTGATTCCATGAAACTCAAATGGCTTGAAGTAAGCTAGTTACAATGAAGCATATAAGGAGAAGGAGCAGGGAGGTAAAGATGGCACTGTAGAGAGATACACAGCACATTTTCTCTCCAACAGAGAGGTAGAGAAAACCGATATGGAGGAAAAAACCCTAAAATCTGGAATCTCTGAGAAATGAGCAATAAGTGAACTGAATACTGCTTGAAAAGGTTTGAGGGTTGGACCCACAAAAAGTGATCGAGAGGAGCAATGAACTCTCAGCAGGCCAACCAGTAACCCTGTGATCCTTCTCACAGTGAGGACCAATTACTGGAGAAACTGACTGAGATAGAGGTGGCCAACCCAGTGATCTCCAAACTTAGTGAATGGAGGAGTAACTTGAATTTATTCTAGTCCTCCAAGAAGAGAATTTCATCCCTCTCTCCAAGCCCCTGGGACACTGTGTGCCCTCTGAAGATGAGGCAGACTTGTAAAGACTGCCATACAATGAGAGAGGCAAAGCAAGGGAGGCTGAGTCATATTGGGTCTCCCATAATGCCCTGAGACCCAGAGAGGGTACAGGCCCAATGATCCACTCTGGAATGTATAGAGGCAGAGGTTTCCATTTATCACTTGGCTCTGCCTCCCATACAGTTCTAGCTCCATGATGCCAAGTGTGATGTTTTCATAATATTTAATTAATATATATATAATTAATATATATATATATAACTCTGAAAGTAAACAATAAAAACAAAAAACATTTTCTCCGAAATTAAAAATTCAGGTGTTATAGGGCCAGTGAAGCCTCGAAAGGGTGGCAGTAGTATGAACTAATGCAATTCTATGGCTAGAGGACAAACTTTTCCCCCGTCTTCTTGCCCCCCTCCCCTCTTTGTATGGAAGGAGGTCTTGAGAAAAGGCAGAAAATAATTCTGGTTTTAGATTTTAGTGTTTGTTTCAGTTCTAATAAAGCACAAGTAGAAGGTCAAAGAATAACAGGGATGAAATCATCCCTACCTCCCCACATTTTTAAAATCATTTTATTAGGGGCTCATATAACTCTTATCACAATCCATGTACACATCAGTTGTGTAAAGCACATCTGTACACTCATTTCCCTCATCATTCTCAAAACATTTGCTCTCCACTTAAGCCCTTGGAATCAGGTCCTCATTTTATTACCTCTCTCCCTGCCCCCCTCCCACATGAACCCTTGATAGTTTATAAATCATTACTTTGCCATATCTTGGCCTGTCCGACGTCTCACTTTACCTGCTTTTCTGTTGTCCATCCCCCAGGGAGGAGGTCACATGTAGATCCTTGTAGTCAGTTCCCTCTTTCCAACCCACTCTCCCTCTACCCTGCCAGTATCGCCACTCACACCACTGGTCCTGAAGAGATCATCCACCCTGGATTCCCTGTGTTTCCAGTTCCTATCTGTACCAGTGTACATTGTCTGGTCTAGCCAGACTTGCAAGGTAGACTTGGGAATCACGATAGTGTGGGGGGTGGGGTAGGAAGCATTTAGGAACTAGAGGAAAGTTGTATTTTTCATTGGTGCTACACTGCACCTTGACTGGCTCGTCTCCTCCCCTAGACCCCTCTGCAAGGGGATCTCCAGTGGCTGGCAATGGGCTTTGTGTTTCCACTCTACAGTTCCCCTCTAATTCTCTATGATAAGATTTTTTGGGTTCTGATCATGCCTTATACCTGATCCCTTCAACACCTCGTGATCACACAGGCTGGTGTGCTTCTTCCATGTGGGCTTTATTGCTTCTGAGCTAGATAGCCGCTTGTTTACCTTCAAGGCTTTAAGACCCCAGATGCTATACCTTTTGATAGCCAGGCACCATCAGCTTTCTTTGCCACATTTGCTTATGGACCCATTTGTCCTCAGCGATTGTATCATGGAGGTGTGCACCCAATGATATGATTTTTTGTTCTTTGATGCCTGGTAACTGATCCCTTCGGCACCTCGTGATCACACAGGCTGGTGTGTTCTTCCATGTGGGCTTTGTTGCTTCTGAGCTAGATGGCTGCTTGTTTACCCTCAAGCTTTTAAGACCCCAGATGCTGTACCTTTTGATAGCCAGGCACCATCAGCTTTCGTCACTACATTTGCTTATTCACTCACTTTGTCTTCAGTGGTTGTGTTGGGAAGGTGAGCATCACAGAATGCCAATTTAACAGAAGAAAGTATTCTTGCATTGAGGGAGTATTTGAGTACCTCCCCACATTTTGTCAACCACAGAGGTCTCACCTTGGTGCATTCAAGGATGAAGTTCTCTTGTGGGTACCCAGTGTGGGTCCTTGACAAGCTTGTAGTAGTGACTCAGGAAGAGAAAGCAGTCATTGATTCAAACTTGGTGGTTTGTGTGTGGGTGGTAGTGGTGGTGGTGGTGGCAGGCTCTGTTAGGTCATTTTATTTTGAGTGGATGTATTTGTATTTCATTTCTGCTGTTGTAACCATTCCCTTCCTGCTCCACCTGATGGTATGAACTCTTCTAACACTATTCAGACACCTCTGTACCTTCAACTGATACAAATAGTAAGCAATGACCACTACATACTCCATGACCCCAAATCAAGAAAGAGAAATAAAAATAATTAACATTTCAATGTCTCAAAGACAACAATCAAGACTGTATAAAGAAACAAGGAATAATGATACAAAGGAGTGACCAATGCAGAGTCAAGTGACACTCTTGAGGAAGAAAAATATTAGACTTTCTGGAAAATGGATTCAGACAAATAATTCTCAGGTACTTTAAATAGTAGGATAAAAAGATTAATAGAGTTGTGGGAAAAACAAGAAAACAGAAAATCTATATAATTTAAGAAAATATTAGAGCAATCACACAATATAAATGAAAAATTAGAAAGCAGGCAACAGTTCTAAATATAAGTGCAGAAGGTTAACACTAAGATATTAGATACAGCATTTTGGAAAAGCAAAGCATTAGAACCGAAGCCATGGAAGGTTGAGTTAGTGAATTTGAAGAAAAACTCCTTGAGAAGTATTATAAGAAGTACCATCAATGAAAAACCAAAACAATCTGAAGAAAGTCTTGTAAGTATGTGATAAACTATCAAGACAAATAACACACCTTGACATCCCAGAACAGGAAGGAACAATAACCAAAAAATTCCACAAAGAAAATAGTCCAATAATTGGAGGAAGAGAAAGTCCCTAAGATCATGAGAGAGAGAGAGAGAGAGAGAGAGAGAGAGAGAGAGAGAGAGAAGAAAAATATTCAAGAAGCTGAAAGAACACCAAATAGAACAGACCCCAAAGAAAAATCACTATAACATAACA
Source organism: Tenrec ecaudatus (assembly GCF_050624435.1). Lineage (NCBI taxonomy): Eukaryota > Metazoa > Chordata > Mammalia > Afrosoricida > Tenrecidae > Tenrec > Tenrec ecaudatus. The sequence goes on along the minus strand of NC_134533.1, from coordinate 125,581,998 downwards.
TAGTCAAACTTTAAAATATAAAAAAATCAAGGGAAAAAATCCTGAGAGAAGTTAAGAGAAAAATGAAAATTACCTACAAAGAAAAAAATTTAAATGAGCTCAAAATGTTCAGCAAAGAAAAACAAAAACTGCCATCAAAGACTTTTCTATATTGCAGAGTTGTCCATCAAATATGAGGGAGAAATAAGGGCATTTCCATATAAGAAGAAATGAAAAGAATTTGTAAAAAATAAGACCAACTCTATAAAAAAATACTAGAGGGAGTTCTTTGGATAGAGAATCAACAATAATAGCAATCAGTAGCCTGACATTGAGATAAAATATTAACCACCACCCACAAATAACACCACAGAAGGCAGTACTCAAATAAAACAAAATTACAACAATGAAGATAGGGGGGAATAAAAGAAAAGAAAATAGGGAGTCAGAGATCTCATTCCACAATGAAGACAACTGTAAAATAATAAAGCGACTGGTATAGAAATATTCTAGTGGAGAGTAAGTCAAGTAGTTCACAAGAGAGAACAGCCTATCTTAAATTTAGAAAGTAATAATTAACAAAATAACTTCAAAGAAAAGGGAGAAACCCTCAAAATAATTTAAATGATTAACACAAAGACTGAGTCAAAAGTAAAATAACAGCAGAGGAAAAAAAAGATAAGAAAACCCCCCAAAAAGGAACCCAGCACAGAAAATCATGAGAAACAAAAAACCAACCTTACTGAAAAATAGCAAAATGACAGCAATAAATGCATACCTATCAATAATGGCAATAATGAGACAGAGAGTAGCAAACTGGATTAGAAAATAAGACTGATGAATATGCTGCTTATAAGAGACACATCTTAAACTCAAAGACAAAAATTGACTAAACAATCAAAGATGGAATCTATCAAGTTCATGGCAATCAAATAAAGAAGGAGCGATGATATTAATCTCTGATAAAACAGTCTTCAAGGGGTCACAAGAAGAGATGAACCAATTAGGATGCAGTATATTACCAATGAATGATACAACTTTCCTCTAGTTCTTTAATGCTTCCTCCCTGCGAGTATTATGACCCCAATTCTACCTTACAAATCCGTCTAGATCAGAGCATGTGCACAGGTACAGATAAGAGCTGGAAACACAGGGAATACAGGATGGATAAACCCTCAGGACCAATAATGAGAGTATGATACCAGGAGGGGAAGAGGGAGGTGGGGACAAAGAGTAAATTGATCACAGTAATCTACAATAAACTCAACAGAAAAGTGGGTTAAAGGAGATATCGGTCAGTGTAAGACATGAAAAAAAATAATTTACAAATTATCAAGGGTTTATGAATTAGGGAGCTTGGGGAGAGAGGGCTAAAATGAGGATCTGATACCAAGGGCTCAAGTAGAAAGAAAATATTTTGAAAATGATGATGGCAACATAGGTACAAATGTGCTTCTCATAATGGATATGTGTATGGATTGTGAGAGTTGTACTTGCCCTCCAAAAATGATTTTAAAAAACAGGCTTCAAGACAAAATTCATTATGAAGCACAAAAAGGCATTAAATAATGATTAAAGGGAAAATAGAAGAAGACATAACCATAATAACCTTCTATGCATTCAATGAAAGGCCCTTAAAATACATTAATTAAACATGTAATTAAACACACATAGAGTTGAAGAGAGAAATAGATAATACTCCAATAATAGTAGGAGACTTCAAAATACTACTTGCTAGGAAGATCAGAATATCAGGAAATAAACTCAATAAAGATACAGTAGCCCTAAACAACACAATTAATCAACTTGACCTCCTAGACATATGTAGAACACTTTACCCAACAACAGCACTATATACCTTCTCTTCCAGGGCACATGAAACACTATTCAGAATAGACCATAAGTTAGACTATAAAGCAAACCTGGATAAATTTTGAAACACAGAGATATTATACACCATTTGTCTCAGATCACAAATCTATAAAATTAGAAATCAACAACAGGTAAAGTAAGGGAATATATCAAATACATGGACACTGAACTACATCCTGCTTTAAAACTACTAGGTAATTAAAGAAATAAGAATAACATTTTTTAAATTCCTGGAAGAAAATGAGAACCAACATACAATTTTTGTTGTTGTCATTGGTGCCATTGAGTCAGTTCTGACCCATAGTGACCTTATGCATAACACAATAAAACACTGCATGGGTCCTGCACCATCCCCACAATTATTCCTATATCTGAGATCATTGTTGCAGTCACTGTGTTAATCCATCTAAAGTGGGCCTTCCTCTTTTTTTGCTGCCCCATCCAATTTACCAAGCATAATATCCTCCTCCAGGGACTAGTCTTTCTTGAGATTATGTCCAGAGTATGTAAGACAAAGTCTCACCATCCATGCTTCGAAGATGCACTCTGGCTGTATACCTTTTTCAAGACAGATCAGGTTTTCCTTTTAGCAGTCCACAGTACTATCAATATTCTTCTCCAGCACCACAATTCAAATACACCGATTCTTCTTCGTCTTTCTTATTTAACATCCAACTTTCACATGCATATGAAACAATTGAAAGCACCATGGCTAGGGTCAGGCACATCATAGTCCTCACAGTAACCTCCTTGCTTTTCAAATCTCTAACGAGGTCTTGTGCAACAGATTTACCCAATGCAACTCATCTTTTGATCTCTTGATTCTTGCTTCCATGAGCATTGATTGTGACCCAAACAGGACAAAATCCTTGAAAATGTCAACCTTTTCTTCATTTATCATGATCGTACTTACTGTGAAGATTTGGATCTTCTTTACACTGAGTTGTAACCCGTACTGAAGGCTGCAATCTTTGATCTTCATCAGCAAATGCTTCAAGTATGTGAGATGAAGTCTCACTGTTCTTGCCACTAAGGAGCATTCTGGCTTCTTCCAAGACATATTTGTTTGTTCTTTTGGCAGTACTTTGAATATTCCTTGGCAGCACCATAATTCAAATGCATCAATTCTTCTTTGTTCTTCCTTTTCCAATGTGCAATACTCACATGCATGAGTGAAAACACCACAGTATCATACTATGATGGAAAACACCATCAATTTGGTCAGGTGCACCTTAATCCTCAAAGTAACACTCTAGCTTTTCAACACTTTAAAGATATCTTGCGCAACAGATTTATCCAACGCAATTCCATAACTTGAATAAAACAATAATAATTCAATGCTATGAAGGACTGTACTTCAACTAACTTGAAAACTCAGAATAAATGGTCACATATCTAGAAACATACCATCTACCTAAATTAGCACAGACTGATGTAAACCTCAACAGATGCATAACAGAAGAACTAGAGTAGGTTTAAAAAAAACACCAAACAAACAAAAAAGCCTAGGACCAGATGTATTTCCTGGGGATTTCTACCAAGCATTCAAAGAGTAGTTAATGTCAATCCTATTCACACTATCCCAGAATACAGAAAAGTACAGTAAATTACTGAACTCATTTTATGAAATGAGTATAACTCTGGTACCAAAGTCAGGCAAAGGCATTACTACAACAGAAAATTACAGACCAATATCCCTTAGGCCTATAATGCAAAAGTTCTCATTAAAATCTTAGCCATCCTATAAAAGTACTTAATAGAAGGGAAATTCCTCAGAATAATAAAGGTTAAATAGTTCAAATGAACAGCCAGCATGGGAAGAAACTGCAAGCATTCCCTTTGCCAAGAGAAACCAGAAAAACATGACCGTTCTCACCATTCTTATTCAATATTGTGGTTTCTGTCCCCCCACTCACGTGCAATTTATATTAAGTAAATATGAAATTTATATTAAGTAAACATGAAATTTATATTAAGTAAACCTGATTTAGAACTTGAAAGATAGGATTATTAATTGACTGAAAAGAGCCATTGGCAGGATTTGGCCAAGAAGTTTTACAATTAATATTTGGTTATGTGAATTTTAAAAAATCTCTAAAATCAAAGTAAGATGTCTGTTATGAAGTTTCCTCTTTGACACCAGCAAGGACTGTCTCTTGTATAGACCCTTCCACCAACCAAAATCATCTAAGCCTCGCCTCCTCATCTTCTGGGAAGGACTATCCTCATTTTATTCTAGGATTATTTACTGCAAAGAAGTGTTTGCAAGGCAGCACCCTAGACCAATAAAACACCACTACAACTAAAGTAGACAAAGAAGGCAAACTTTTCTTCCGACGGACACTAATAGTGACAAGGCAAACTTTTCTTCCGATAGACGCTAATAATGATGAGGAACTGGGCACTTACTCCTATTGCTTGACACAGCCACTTCCAGACAAATTTGACTATTCTGGTCAACTTTTAATACACGTGCTCTCTAACACTTTGTAATGTCCGTGACAGGGAGATCTTGGCCCATATTTGCAAGAATATAAATATTAAATGTCCCCTGCAGAGTAGGTCCTAAGAATGACAAATGATCGACAATCTGGGTAGCAACCCAGGAAGGACAAAAAAATTAAGTATTTCTGGTTCACCCATATAATGGAAAGTCTTTCTTGAACTGGGCCCTACTATGTGCCACCACTAGGTGATCCCTCTCCAATGGACTGTGTGCAGGCACTCTTTCTGGGCCAGTTACAGGTAGGAGAAGGAACAGCAGATATAGCCTACAGGGGGTAAAAATAATCACAGGCATACTCAGCACACGCAGGTTATAAATGGATACCTAAAACATGATGCTACACGAACTAGCCAGACAACAAGAGTTCATATTATGTGAGTCCACTGATGTTCTAGAATTATAAGGAAATAGAAAACCAAACCAAATAAGCAAGCAAGCCCAAGACAGCAGCTGTCTCCAGGGACAAGAATTGCCTGGGAAGGGTCTGTGGGAATTTCTCTGGATGATATTAATGTTTAGTATCATACTGTGGTTTTGGATTCCCTAGGTGTATTCCATAGATATATGCATTTGTCTAAATTCACCACTTAAGATCTATGTATCACACAAAGAGAAAGACAAATAAATATGAGTCCTTGATGAAGGACTGAAGTGCTTAGGGAAGATGGAATTTGATGTCTGTATCTTGCTTTGAAATACATAAGAAATAAAATGATTTTATGCAGATCTTAGAGGTCTGTCTGTAGGCTCAAGGTCTCATAGTCTCCACCAGACTGGGATAAGAAGAGGGGAACACACCCACAGTCCAGCAGATGAGCAGGTGCCTTCTACCCCTTCAGGTGTACTAATCTCTTGAGTATTATCTTATAAAATGGCTCCTACCCTTTCATTTGGGATTCAGCTCTTGCCTTGTCCTTTCTCCTAAGTGGCTGACACTCTGCATGTGGCAGATTCTGACAAGATAGCAGTTTATAGAAGGACAGGACTGGGCATTCTAGGCCCCGTGGGCAGAAGCAGTGCCCTGAGTGGATTTCCAGGAGCACCTGCTATCTCAGCTTTGCCTTTGAGACTCACATCCTCGCGTGGGGGTTGATGCAGCCACTCAGGAATCAGGCCTGTGTTTGTTCAACAGACATAATCAAAGAAATGAAGCTGTCAGGATGGTTGAAACCTTGATAACTTTAGTAAACAGAAGAATCTTCTGGGGATGAAAGGCCACAGCTCCACCTCTACCACTCAAACTATTCCTCTCCCATGTCAAACAGTCACTCTGCAGATGTTATTCCCACCTCTGTCCCTCACCTAGCAGTGTCCATGTCCCTATCCAGACTTACATTGCAGCGTATAGCCACACTTCAATCAGGAATTCCTTGTCTTCACCCCAATACAATCCTTATTGGACGCTCTCCCTTGCCCCCACCTTTCAAATTGCAGCCTCTCACACTACCTACATTCCTTATACTGTAGTCCCCTGAACTCATGTCCATCTTTTTCATTGTAGTCCAAGTTCCACCCCCACTGTATTCCCTGCCTTTCCATTGTTTTCATACTAATATACCATACTACATGCCTTACATTGCAGCCCCTACCTCTGTCCCTCATACTTGTAAAATAATTAACAACAGACATCTACTTTTAAGTGACTTTCTTACACATAAAGCCCAAATTTTACAGTAAAGTCTGACCCTCAAAAACGTTGGGTCATTTACTTTCTCCCACCCCTGTCTTGTTTTTGTTAGGTTCCAACTCATAGCAACTCTAAGCACAACAAAATAAACAAAACAAAAAAATTGTCTACCCCTTCACCATCTTCACAATTGTTATGTCTGAGCTCAATGTTACATCTCTTGTGTCATCCATCTCTTTGAAGGTCTTCATCTTTCTCAATGACCCTCTACTTTACCAAAAATGGTGTCCTTTTAGATAGGCTAGTCTCTCCTGATAACATATACAATGTACATTTAGATTGAGGTGTGATCCATACTGAAGACTGTATTCTTTGATCTTTATCAGTGTTTCAAGTCCTCTTCACTTTCAGTGTGCAAGGTTGTGTCATCTGCATACCGTATATTGTTCATAAGTTTTCCTCCAATCCTGATGCCAAATTCTTCATATACTCCACTTTCTGATTATTTGCCCAGCATTCAGATTCAATAAGTATGGTGAAAAGATATAACCCTGACACACAGCTTTCTGGGTTTAAAACCAAGAAGTGGTTCTGTTAGAACCACTACCTCTTGAACTAAAAACACGTTCAGCATGGACACTGTGTTAGTTCAGGAAGACTAGAGAAACAAATTCATTGACACGCATGTATATAAGAGAGAGTTTTATAAAAAGGATAATTATACATTAAGAAAGCATCCCAACCCAGTCCTGTCCAAGCCCATAAGTCCAATATCAGCCCATATTTCTGATACCGACCTATAAAGTCCTCTTCAGACTCACAAAACAAAGAGGCGGCTTAAGCATCTCAGCACTGGCAGGGGTCTCCATGTGGCTTCTTCAGCTAAAGGCACTAGTGTAGTTCATTGTGTCTTGTCAGTATAGTGTCTTCCAGGGAGTGAGCCAAGAGAGGTGTCTCCCACTTCCAAGGAAGAAATACAGGATGTCCCAGAATTCTCAGAAGGCCATGCCCACACAGAGGCCTTATTGGCTGTGATGATCAGATTGACAGGCTAGACTCCACCTCTACACTCTTAATCCTCAAAAATGACAAATGATTATATAACTACCACAGACATAATTCTGGAATTCCTTCTTTGTAATTTTCTTGCACAGTTTGTTATGTGGCAATCAGTCTGGCCTTAAGAAATATTAATAATAAGGAAATATTGACCCACTTTAACACAGTAATTAAATCTTTGCAAGGCCCTTTGTGATGGATAGATCCTTGAACAAAACTAGACTAGTTTAATAATTCTGGTTTAATAATTTTTGAATTATATTGTTAAATATAAGCATGCATTTTAATTTTATTTGACTTTGTTTTGCTAACTGTGCTTGTCTTGTTAGAGAAACAAATCCAGATATATATATGAATGAGAGGTTTATATAAAAGAGCAATTATATGTTGAGAAAACATCCCAGTCCAGTCCAGATCAAGTCCATAAGTCCAATATTAGCATCTAATGTGTTAGCATGGGTTGACTAGAGAAACAAATTCATAGACATGCATATGTGTATAAGAAAGAGCTTTATATAAAAGAGCAATTGTATATTGAGGAAACATCCCAGCCCAGTCCAGATTGAGTCCATAAGACCAATATTAGCCCATATGTTTGATAATAGTCCATAAATTCCTCTTTAGACTCAGGCAGCACATTCAATGATGCTGAATGCAGGAAGATCACAGGCCAGTGGGCAGAAGGTCTTGTGGATCCAGTGGCAGTGGAAGCATCTCAACGCTGGCGTGGGTCTCCACATTTCCTTCAGATCACTGAGTGTCTCAACAGCAGGAAAGGGAAGGCAGAGAGACTGGGCCTTGCCTCCACTGAGTTATTTATCTCTGTCATGCCTCAAAATAAGGTCATCAAGCTGCAACCTTATTGACAGGGTAGGCTCCACCCCGCTACTCAAGTTGACAGGAGATTATGCAACTGTGACACTAACTTATACTCAATCACTGATAGAAAAAACCTGTCTCATGTCTATTAAATATTTAGGATTATGAAATATATATGTAATTAAAAATTGTGCTCCAGGTGAAAGTTTACAGAACAAATTAGTTTGTCATTCAATAAAAAAAATGGAAAAAAAGCTCTGCTGGAAGGAACTTTCGTAGTTTGCACTTTTCCTGCTAGGCAAGCATCTAGCAACTCGTTCCATGTTAGTGCACCAAGTTGTGTCACCTGGGAAGGTTCTCTCTGGTCAAGTGAATTTTTTCATAAAAGAATTTTTGCTCGAACCTTGATTTTTGTGATGGCTGATTTAAGAGAAGAGTGTGTGGCAGTGAAACTTTGCTTCCTGCTTGGGAGAAATGCCACAGGACCTGTTGTGATGTTGAACACAACTTACAAGCACAGCACTATGGGGGAAACCTCAAGTGTACGTGTGGTTTTCTCATTTCCAAAAGGTGAAATGTCAATTGATGACAAACTTCATTCTGGATATCTGTCAACTTCCTGAAAGTGTCAACAAAATTTGTGCACTGTGCTCAAAGACTGACAACGGACCACTGAAGAGAAGAATTTAACAAGACTATTTTGTAGCTCGGTTCAGTGAATTTTAACAGAAGATTTGGGAATGAGAAGGGTCACGGAGTAAAGCAAACCTCGAGTTCTGACTGATCAGGATAAAGATTGAAAAAGTGGAAACGTGCCGTGCTTTTTTCAAAAGAACAGCTCAAAAGCGACCCAGATTTTTTCCCCCAAGTGATGAGACATGCTGCTATTCTTATGACCCTGGAAGCAAACATCAATCAAGTCAGTGGAAGACACCATCATCATCTTGCCCGGCAAAAACTCATCAAGTGAAATCAAACATCAAGACGATGTTCAATTTTTTTTTGATGTGAGGAAGATAGTACATTTGGAGTTTGTTCCATCACATCAGACTACTAATCAAACTTTCTATTTAGAGGTTCTGAAAAGATAGTGTAACAGTGTGTGACAAAAAAGGCCTGCTTTGTGGCAAACGGGGGGCTGGTTTTGCCACCATGACAATGCACCAGCTCATGCAGTCATCTTAGTGCACTGGTTTTTGGCAAAAAAACAAAACAAAACAGCATGTGTCTCTTGCCCCATGCATCTTACTCGCCTGACCTCTGTCTGTGTGACTTCTTTTTGTTTCCACTTATGCAGAGGACCATGAAAGGACAGCGGTTTGACGACATAGAAGAGGTGAAGAAAAACAAAACAAAATGAGGAAGGTGTTGTCAGCCATCCAAACAGAAGAGTATGAAACACGTTTGCAAGTATGGAATTGCAGATTTGACAAATGTGTTAAGTGTAATGGAGAGTACTTTGATGCTGATAAGGTTGTTTTGTCAAAGAAATTTAAATAAATAGCTTTGAAACATCCATTTTGGGAGTGGCACCCCCTTGTATATATACATGTGTATGTATACACACACACATGTATGTATGAGAGATCAAGAAAGTGGCTCACACAGTTGTAGAAATGGGCAAGTACAAGCGCGTTCAAAGTCTGTGAGTCAGATGTCAAGCTGGAGGTTTCTCATGAGTCAAGTAGCTTCAGGGGCAGATTCGAAAGTATATCACAGGCTTGTGGATAGAAGGGCAAATGAATCCAAGGTCAGCAGGTCTGATGGCAGGTCAGAGGGCAGGCAGATTTCGGATCCTGGGATCAGCAGGCAGGTCTTTGGCTCAAGTCCAAAAAAAAAAAAAAGAAGGTTGATGAGCAAGATGCAAGATCCAGACCCACCCAAAAGCAAGAAAGCTTTTATACAGTAGGCCACAAACCCAAGGAAATTTCCTTTTAATTGCATCAGGCCTATGACCTCCGTTAAAGGGGTTGGACTCCACCCCAATCCTCTTACAACTGTTTGGTTGCTCCCAGAAGATGCCATTATGGATTTGATAGTGGGATAAAGTCTTAGAACACTTTGTGTACAAAATGTGGTTGTTAAGTTTTGTGTCAACTTGGCTGGGCTGGTATTTCCAGTGATTTTATACTTAAGGCTTAGTGATCCTCAGTGATGTGACATAACAATGTAGTTCATATGCAAAGTGTTCTAAGACATTGGTTCAATTCCCTACAGTGTGTCAGTCAGTACTCTCATTTCTGCCCTAGCATCTGAGTAGCCTGTTATTTTCTGCCTTCACATCTTTGCTTGTTCTTTTGATCTGGTATTGCTCAAAGTAACACTTTTCTTCTTGTATGTTTTACTTTTTTGATCCTGTCTGAATCACTCTTTTGACTAAAAGGTGGTCTCTCAGAATGACTTATTTCCAGGTCAGAAGAGACCTAGTCCCTGCCAGAGCAGTAAGTCCTGGTGCTTTCTGTGATTTTGATTTTTTTCCCTGTTTACATTTTACACCTACTGTTTAGTTTCCTCTGTTGTATCCCAGTTAGAGTTGTCTAGTTCTTGTGGTCTGATGATTGTGTAGATTTATTAGTATTATGGATTAATTGTTTCCTTGCGTCTCTGCTTTTCTTCACTCTCCTTTGCTTTGGACAGGAAGAGACCAATAGTTGTATCATAGATGGCTAGTGTCAAACTTTTAAGACTCCCAGGCATCCTACTTACAAAAGTAGGATGCAGGACATGGCCTCATTGTCCATGCACAGGTTCCACATGAGCCCAATAAAGTATTCCCATTCTTTGCAACATTATCCATATTTCGATATGGTTGATACAGTCAGATGCCTTTGCATTGTTAATAAAACAGAAATAAATATCTTTCTGGTATTGTTTCAGCCAAGATCCATCTTATGTCAGCAATAATATTCTACATCCTCATTCCACATCCTCTTTTGAATCTGACTTGAACTTCTAGATGTCCCCTATGTATTGCCCCAACCTTTAGAAAATTATCTTCAGCAAAATTTTAATTGCATGTGATATTAATTATAATATTTGAAAATTTCCACATGTGTTAGTCCGGGTAGACTAGAGAAACAAATCCATAGACAGTGACATGTGTATATAAGAAAGAGGTTTATGTACCAGAGCAATTGAATATTGAGAAAACATCCCAGCCCAGTCCAGATCAAGTCCATAAATCCAGTGTTAGTCCATATGTCTGATACCAATCTATAAAGGCCTTTTTAGACTCATGAAACACATGCGATGATGCCAAATGCAGGAGGATCACAGGCCAGTGAGTTGAAAGTTTCATGGATCCAGTGGCGTTGTAAGCATCTCAGCATTGGCAGGGGTCTCTACATAGCTCCTCCAGCTTCCAGGGCTGCATCAGGGTAGATCCATGTGTCCTCTCTTCCAGAATGTCTCACAGGGAGTCAGCGTAGTAGAGAGTCTCCAAGGGAGTGATCTGAGAGACAGGTGTCTCCTGCCTCCAAGGAGGAAATACAGGAGAATTCTCAGGAGAAGGCCATGCCCACACAGGCCTCATTGGCCATGGCCTGATTGAAAGACTAGACTCCACCTATTCACTCTTAATCCTATCAAGTCCAAAATTGACAGCAGATTATGTAACTACCACACACATTTTGTCAGATTCATTTTTCTTTAGAAAGGGTACAAATAAGGATCTCTTCTCGTTGGTTGGCCAGATAGTTGTCTTCTATATTTCTTGGCATATATTAGTGGATACTTACAAGGTGATCTTCACTAAGTGCCCAAGCCAAACCATTGTTCATTCTTTTGATTGCTTTTCTGTTATGTTCACTTCTCTAATATTTATTATTCCATTTCTTCTGAGGATTGTATATTTCTTTTTTACTATTAGTTCAAATTATTGGGTTAAAACTTTGAATTTGGCATTCTTCTGTGTGTGTGTGCATTTATTGCCTTAAATTGACCTCTGAATATTACTTTAGCTTTTTCTCAAGGTTTGGCGTATGTGGTGTTATCATTGTTTTGTTTGATTCTAGAAATTATTTTGTTTCATCTTTGGTTTGTTTATTACTCAATTGTTTTTAAGCAAGGTATTCTATTTCATTGTATTAGAATGTTTCCCCCTTCTCTTCCTATTTTTTATTTCTACTCTATAGCATTGTCATTAGAGGAAGTCTTTAATAATTCAATATTTTGTATTTAAAGAGATGCGCTTTGTGGCCTACAATGTGATCTATTCTGGAGAATGAGCCATGTAACTTTGCTGCTATTTGGATGAAGTATTCTGTGTCAGTCTTTGAAATTGAGTTGGTTGGTTGTGGAATTTAGATGTTCTGTATCTTTATTGAGTTTCATTTTTAAAAAATTTTATTTTACTCTTATCAATTATGTTTTGTCATTTTTATTGAATTTTACAACAGATGCTGATTATAAACAGCAGCAAATCAGAAATTCCTGCTGTGTTATTTTGGGTTTTGCAAAGAGACGCCTCCCATAGTTGTTACCTGGTGGCCATTGCTCTGAAAATTGAGTTTCCTTTTTAAAAATTAAAAAAATTGTGAATTGGGTGGGGATTTACATCTCAGATAATAAGTTATGTATTCAACAGTTTAAAGTACTTATCAAACTCCCCATTAGTTTATCCCATCTCTCTGCTTTGATTTCTCTCTTATGGATTACTATCTTCCCCATCACGCACATTAATACTTGTCAACCCTTTAGTCTATTGTTTCATTCCCTTTCCTTCTCTTTATTCCCTTGGTAACCCCCTAAGGCTGTTTCCTTTTTATGAAAGTCTTTTTCTTTCCCCACCTCTTAATAACAATGGTCTGATTCAGTATTTATCCTTTTGTGATTGACTATTTTAACTCAACATAATGTTCTTCAGGTCTATCCATGCCATGAGGTACTTCATGATTTAATCTTTTTCTATATATTTTTAGTGATACATAGTATTCTATTGGGTATATACCAGAATTTATCTATTCTACTGATGGACATTGAGTATGTTTATATCTTCTTGCTATTGTCAACAGTGCTTCAATAAGCATGGGTTTGTGTGTCTGTTTGTGCTATGACTCTTACTTTTTTAGGACAGATACATAGCAGATGGATTGCTAAATTACATGGAATTTCTATTCTCAGTTGTTTGAGGTAGTGTCATATTGGTTTCCAGAGTGTTTGTGCATATTTACACTTCCACCAGTAGTGTATCATGAGCAACAGTCGGGGAGGTAGCAATGATAGTAGGAGAGAAGCATGTGGCCATGGTAGTGGTGATCCCTTGGGTGAAACAGTGGGGTAGCACGCAAAGGTGTTAATGGCTGGTGGACGGGGGAGCACACAGTGAAGACAGCTGGCTATGGGGATTTGAGAGGTGGTAGCAGGTGCACAGCAGATATGGCACCCCATTCTAGTAGAGTGCACATGGGAAGCAATCGTGGAGACCCAGGATAGGGGAGAGCACACTAGCAGTGACTTGTAGAAGGGAAGTACAAGACAATGGAGGTCAGGGGAGAGTGCAGAACACTTCATGAGTGGATTTGCATCCTCTCCCCCTTTTTCTGCTCGCACCCACAGTCACTGGGGTGTGAAGATCTCTGTCCACTCAGATTTTACGTTTTCCTCCAAGTTTCCTTGGAGCTTGGCTGTGGGAAACTGAGAATCAGGCAGAGTGTATGCGGACAAATTCTCTATGCTCATAGAGACTCTTTAACATATAAATATATGTACTTAGATCTATTCCCTTATCATTATATATATATATATTTAGATATATGCATGCCTGTATTTAGACCTCTATAAATGTCCTTTGTCTCCTAGTTCTTTTCCCTATTTTCTTTTACTTTTCTCTTGTCCCAATATCAATGTTTGGCCTTCATTAAGGTTTCGGCAATTTCTCTTGGCTACATGTCCTTGATTAAGTCCCACCAGGCATCCTATGCCCTCCTTGCCATCAATTTAAATAACTCGCTATTTCTTTGTCCTTGGGTAAAACCCCTTTTCTATGTACAATTTGATACCATCTCATAAACTGAATTAAACTGGCACTCTGTTTTAGGTCTGATATCAGAGGTTCTAATTTTAAAGGATATAATTTTTCTATATTTTAATATGTTATTAATATACAATGCATTTACTATTACTAGCACCAAGTTATTTAATAAGTAACATTTAAATGAAATGTTTCTTAGTTTTAATTTCTGATTTAGTTAATGTTGATGGGTATCTCTCCTGCTTCAATGCACACAAAATTCTTTAATATCATCAGTAGGTTTTTAAAGACTACAGAGGCATTTAGAGGCAAAGCAAAATAAAACAAAAATTTCTTTTGGAAAAACAAAACAAACTAGTTTTGAAAGACAGAAGTGTGTACATAATTGCATTCCTCTGAAACTAGTTATTCTCACTAAACTTTCAGTACTAGAAATATTATAACTAAGTAAATCTAGTTCTATTACATAGAAAAAAATTGAGGAAGATGAATAATTATATAACTATATGTCCCATGCAAGCCTTTTGTCAGACCAATAGGCTCATAAATAGGCATAATACACTTTCCTTAGTCATGCTTGGCTAAGTACAGCATATCAAAGTGTCACACCAAAAAAGAAGACATACACCAATAGACCTACAGTTACAGTACTCTATAAATATAAAGTGCAAAAACATATACTTAAAATTAGGTTTAGTAATCAATGTTTTGGTATTCTACATAATGACTCAGTTATTTAATACTCATTAATATCCATTTAAGTTTCAAAGTTACTAAAAGCTCTTTCAAATTATACAACCTTCAAGTCTATATTATACTAATTACTCAACAGTATTTATTTATTTATTAACAAAGACAAGAAAATATGCATCCAAGAAGCTCAGGGAACCCCAAATAAAATAAACCCAAAGAAAATTCACAAATATATGCCGCAACCAAACGGTAAAATAAAAAAAATCAAGCAAACAAAAAATCTGAAGAGCAGCTTTAGGAAAATGAAAAATTACCTACAGAGGGAAACCGATAAAACTAAACTATGCTTTCTTGGGAGAAACTATGCCGGAAAGGTGGTACTGGATGACATAGGTCAAATTTGAAAGGAAAAAGCAAAAGCTAACCAAAAAATGTATGGCAGAATTGTCTCAAATATCATGCTGAAATTAAGATATTTCCATGTAAATGGAAATTAAAGAAAATTTTAAAACCAGACCAAGCTTACAAGAAATATTAGAAGCATCTTTCAGACAGAAAAAACAACATCAGCTATCAACCCAAGATTAAGACACAGGATAGCATCAGTGAAATACTAACCCAGATAAAGAATTCTCAAATATAAAAGAAAGATAAAATACTGTAAATAAGGACCTAGGAACCAAAACCAGAACAAAAGGGGGAATCAATAGAATGGTTATAAAACTTAAATATGGAAAAGTCAAGATAACATCAAGGAAAAAACTACTTTATACTTAGGAAGATACAGGTACATTTCAAGATTATCTAAAGAAAATAAAAAGGACCTAAAAACAAACATAAAGACTCAGTAAATGCAAAATCAACAACATTAAAAGAAATAAGAATAACATCCACAAACAAAAAGAACTCAACACAGAAAATTAAGTGTAGCAAAGGAACTATCACCATCACACACAAGCATACAAGAAAGAAAAGTGGCAAAATGGACTAAAAACCATCTCTTTACTGTCTTCAGTCTATAGGAGGTATACCTTAAGCACAAAGACACAAATAAATTGAAACTCAAAAGAGAAAAAAATATATGCATCAAGCAAGTGATATCTAAAAAGAGCAGGAGTGGCAATATTAATCTCTGATAAAGTAGACTTTAAGACAAAATATATAAAAGATAGAAATATAATTATTCAATGGTCCAGTCACCAAGGGGAAAATAATCGTAATTAGCCTAAATGCACCCAATGACAGGACTAAAACACATCTTAAAAATTCTAAAGGCATTAAATGAGAAATATGCAGTTTATAAAAAAATAACAGAAGACTTCAACAGACAATTTTCAGAACTAAACAGAAACACTTGAAAGAAATTAAGGTTAGAGAAGACGTCCACCTAAGCACATGCCTAGGATTCCTTCTACAACAATCAGAAGATCAATGAGAAGGAAAGCCAGGTGTGGGGGACCAGCTTTCGCATCTGAATGGGTCCTATGGGGTGGTTGTGAAGTGGAAGGATAAATTAAAGAAACAATAGGCAAGAGATGCAAGTGCTCATCTCTTCCATGGAATCTGGAACCAGAGAGAGTGGGCAAATGTATTCTGTCACGGTCTTATATCATTTCAGGCATGCAAGCCACATCATACTCATATGTAACAGGAAGGGGCTATGTGAAGGGCATACTCGTGATAGGAAAGTATGTACATAACAAAATGGGCAGGTTCTTGAGTTAAGATGGCAGCTTAACTTTGGTCGTCTCTGAGCTGACTTGAACTTAAGTGGCCCTGTGTTCTTCTCCAGAGGAGCAATGGAATATCCTTATCAGAAGGAGTGGGTTGTAGTTAGGGTAGCGTGATCTCATTGTTCTTAATGGCAGACAACCTGTAGGCAGATACCTTTTAAGCAGTTAACCTTTATGCGTATAGTAGCAACCAGATGCTTTCAATAAGCATCTTAAAGTCGGCATTATTATTAGGGACATTATGGGGGATAACTTTAGTTAGGAGAATGTGACTGGAATTCATCTCCAGCTCATGAAAGTGCAGACCTTCCTACACCTGAGTCTGCCTCCCAGAGTCCTTAAGCATTAAGGCAGCAAACAGACATTGGACCTCTACTCAAGTACTCCCTTAATGCAAGAGCACTTTATTCTACTAACCCGACATTTTGTGATGCTCACCTTCCCTGATACGATCGCTGAA
The DNA here is from genome assembly GCF_050624435.1 of Tenrec ecaudatus. Lineage (NCBI taxonomy): Eukaryota > Metazoa > Chordata > Mammalia > Afrosoricida > Tenrecidae > Tenrec > Tenrec ecaudatus. The sequence continues at coordinate 125,565,279 of NC_134533.1, read as the reverse complement.
GACAAAATGAGTGCATAAGCAAATGTGGTGAAGAAAGCTGATGGTGCTCAGCTATCAAAAGATATAGTATCTGGGGTCTCAAAGACTTGAAGATAAACAAGCGGCCATCTAACTGAGAAGCAACAACGCCTACATGGAAGGATCACACCAGCCTGTGTGATCATGAGGTATAGATGGGTTCAGGTATCAGGCATCAAAGACCCATGACAAAAATTCATATTGATATGAATGAGGGGGAAGGTGGAGTGGAGATCCAAAGCCCATCTGTACACAATTGGATATCTTCTTACAGAAGGGTCACAAGGAAGAGACGAGCCAGTATAGCATTGCAGTATAGCATTGATGAAGAATACAACTTTCCTCAAGCTCTTTTTTTCTTAAATTCATTTTTTTACCTTCTCCCCCACTCTAGTTCTGTCCCAATATCATGACCCCAATTCTACGTTACAAATCAGGCTAGACCAGAGCATGTACACTGGTGCAGATAAGAGCTCACAACACAGGGAATCCAGGACAGATAAACCCCTCAGGACCAATAGAGTAGCAATACCATCAGGGGAGGGAGAAGATGGGGGGGGGGGGAGAGGGAACCAAGCACAATGATTGACATATAACGCCCTCCCAGGGAAGGGAGACGGACAACAGAGAAGTGCGTGAAGAGATATCGGTCAGTGTAAGACATGAAAAAAATAATTTATAAATTTTAAGGGTTCATGAGGGAGCGGGAAGGGAAATGAGCTAATACCAATGACTCAAGTAGAAATAAAATGTTTTGAAAATGCTGATGGCAACATATGTACAAATGTGCTTGACAATGGATATATGCATGGATTGTGATAAGACCTGTAAGAGCCCCCAATAAAATCATTTAAAAATGAAAGAAAACAGATTTTATGTAAAACCATGTATGCATTCCAATAAATGTTTTCACCAAAATAAACCCATACTATCTTGTTAACCTATGTCTGAATACAGTCTAGTGTGAGACAAAGAAGGCTAAGACATCAGTTTGGAAAAACCTTCTACCAGAGTAACATGAATTCTGGTACAATTAAAAGAAGAACAAACTTCAAGTTTATGATGAAGCTTGAGTGGAAGAATGGTGAAATTATTGATGCTTCTGAAAAGTGTATTCAGATAATTCCCCACCTCAAGTAAAGTTTACAAGCAGATAACCAATTTTAAGAAGGAATGAGACTTTGAAATTGAAGCCTGTAGCGGAAGGAAGGCACATCAATTTGTGAGAAAAAAATTAATCCTGTTTATGCCCTAATTGAAGAGGACTGCTGCTAATGACACAGAAAATGGGCAATATTACAGATAATTCAATTGGCTAGTTTATACAATTCTGATGGAAAATTAATCTTTCTACTCCACGAACGCTTAAATACCTGGAATAACTGCAGAGGAGAGCAGAGCTTTCCATGGAAAGTTTTTTTTCATTATAAAAACTTTATTGGATTGGATCAAAGCATCACAGATAAGGCTAAAGGATTCATCTAGACTACAGTTGGACACCTCTTAGATCTTGCTCATCAGCCTGCTGAACTGTTCCTTCTTCAGAAGCATAGATGCCATACAAAAACTTCCAGATATCCTTGCTTTTAACTGCTGTGGCTTGCTGAATTAAAGCAGCTGAATTTGATACAAGCTCAATGTCGTTTCCCTCAAGAACTAACTCATCTTTCTGGGCCTGAGAAGCAGAAACAAGCAACACTGTCCTCATGCGAACCCTCTGGATGTATTTTTCACCCAAGAAGTTATGGATTTCAACAAGAGACCCGTTCTCCTGAATAACCACGTTGATGGGAAGTGGGCACACACAGACCACATCTCATATTGGAAGCCCAGTGTCACGCCCTTGATCATGTTCTGTACATGACTACAGATCGTGCCAGTTCCTTTCTATTTCCCCACCATTGGTCAACTTGAAGCCTCTTCTTTCCAAGAAGGCTGAGTTCTACATTGATGTGACTAAAGTCCCTCGGCAGGGTTCCTCTAGACCCTTCAAGATGACCGTGCGCACCTTCAGGGAAATGTTGGCATTCAGGGAATGTCCACAGTCCGGTTGCTCAGAACAGTCAATGGAAATTTTAAACAAATAAGATCAAGAACCTTAAGCATTTCTTGGAAGAATTGCAACAGAAGATAAAACATGATAAAGCAAGATAAAACATTACCAATACTGAACCAAATTACAACCAAAGTAAGGCTACCAAGAGGTAGAACTGGTTCAATTAAAACGAAAGCGGACCGAACAAGATCAAAGGTTATGGCAACAGTGTTTTGGGACGCTTGTGTAACTTTGCTTGTTGATTTTCTGGGGACTAAAGAATGCTGATATCCATTTAATATGAGAGTTTTGAGAAAGTTAGACACTTTAACAAAAAACCTGGAAAAATTTCACCAGCGAGTACAAATACATTATATTTGCTTTGGTTTATAATACCTGAGTCTGAAAGCTATGCTTAAATATTAGAAAAGTCTGCTAAATTCTGAAAATATTGTTTCCTTGATTTGCTACTGTTTATTACCATTACTAGGAGTCTTGGTGCTGCACAGTAAGAATTGGACTGCAAACAACAAGGTTAGAAGTTCAAATCCTCCAGCTAATCTGAAAGAGAAAGATGAGGCCTTTAAAGATTTACCTGGGAACCCTTTCTAAGATTGCTGCGAGTTAGAATCTACTCAATAGCAGTGGTTTGGGGTTTGGGGATCTTCACTAATATGAAATGTTATTCTTTCTTTTGTATCATCTGCCTAAGGCAAAGTTCCATGTCTTAATAAAAGTAGCCAAATTTATGTTGAACTTTATGTTTAAAACTTATAGCATCAACTCACATGGCTTTTGAAAAAGTTAGGTTTTTCACAATTCTTTTTTAAAAATAATTTTATTGGGAGCTCTTACAGGTATTACAACAATCCACAATTCAATTGGATCAAGTGTAATTGTACAATTGCTTCCACCATCAGTTTCAAAATATTTTCTTTCTTCTTCAACTCTTTGATGTCATCTCTCCTTTATCCCCTCCCTCCCCCATGCTACTCTGCAAGAACCCTTATTATATTGTTATTATTATTGCCGTATCTTACATTAGCCAATGTATCTGTTCACCTACAATTCTGTTATTCACTCCCTTCGAGTGGGGTTACTCAGTTATCATTGCTATTGGTTCCCCCTTCCCACTTCCCACCCTTCTCTTCCTGAACCCTCAGAGAATCATTACTCCCATTACTATTTCTGAAGGGTTTATCGATCTTGGATTTCAAGCATCGAATGATCTTAATTATACAGATGAACATACACAGGTGTAATGAGATTAATGAGGTAAAACTAAGAACATAATTACAAGGGGAGGAAATATTACAGAACTAGAGGATATTTATGTGTTTCATCAGTACTATACTGCACCCTGGAAATATCTTCCCTCTGTGGGTGGTCCTTAGGTGAGGGACTGTCCAATGATCTTACAGGTGGGTTTTGAGTCTCTGCTTTATCTATGCTCCTTCATGTCAATCTGATTGCTTGCTTTTGAACTTCTGATACCTATTCCTATTCACACTTCATGATTACAGAGGCTGGCATGCTTCTCCCATGTGAGATTTGTTGCTTCCCTGCTAGATGGCTGCTTGTTTAACCTCAAGACTTTAAGATCCCAGATGCTTTATCTTTTAATAGCTGGGCACCAATGCTTTATTCACATTTGCTTATGCACCCATTTTGTCTTCAGCAATCATGTTTGGAGGGTGAGAATCATATGAGGGGGTACCCCCCCCAAAAGGGAAAATGCTCTACTAGGTGGAGCTTTTGTAGAATGCATTTTTCCTGCCAGGCAAGCATTGAGTAACTCGCTCTGAGTTAGTACATCCAGTGGCATCACCTGGGAAGGTTCTCACTGGCCACAGTGAGGTTTTTTTTTGTAAAAGTATTGCTTGAACCTTGTTTTCTGTGATGGCCAATTTAAGATAACAGCAAGCAGCTATGACATTTTGTTTGTGTCCCACCTGGGGTACCCACCCCCCCAAAAAAAGCAATTTTGTTTTCTGCTTGGGAAAAATGCCGCAGAAATCGGTGTGATGTTGAACACAGCTTACAAGGACAGCACTATAGGAACAACTAATGTGTATCAGTGGTATTTTTATTTCTAAATAGGTGAAATGTCAATTGATGACAGACCTAGTTTGGATGTTTGTCAGCTTCCTGAACAGATGAAAATGTTGACTTGTACTGCATTTGGAATTCATTCCACCAGTCAGACTGTTAATCAGGCTTTTTATTTAGAAGTTCTGAAAAGAGTGCATAACTAGTGTATGACAAAAAAGGCCTGATTTTTACCAGACAGGGGACAGGTTTTGCTACCGTGAAAATGCACCTGTTCACGCAGTCATCTCAGGACACCAATTTTTGGCAAAAAAGTCATGCCTCTCTTGCCCCATGTACATTACTCACCTGATCTCACTCTGTGTGACTTCTTTTCATTTCCGCAAATGAAGAGGGACATGAAATGACAGCGATTTGATGATGTAGAAGAGGTGAAGATAAAAAAACGAGGGGGGTGCTGTCAGTCATCCAAATAGATGAGTTTGAAAAAGTGTTTCCAAGAATGGAATTGCAGATTTGACAATTGTTTTAAGTTTAATGGAGAGTACTTTGAGAGTACTTTGAAGGTGATAAGTTTGTTTTGTAAAAAATTTAAATACATAGCTTTGAGGAAAAAAAATCTGTTTTCTTGAGTTTCCCCCTAGCACATTGCCACATTATTAGAACCGTTATTGTACTGAGGTTTCAGCCATTGAATTGTTGGCATGTGAATAATAATAAAACTGTTTAAAAATTTTTAAAGTTTAAGTTTTCATTTTTTAACTTTCACTTAGAACAAATAGCCAAATATTAATGTCTGATAAGCTACTGACAAAATAAAAGTTAAAGAAAAAATTGCTCCTACTTTGTAAGGGAAAAAAATGATAGCACTAATTTTATAGTATTTCATTTAAAATGTTATAAATTGAGTGAGTAATATTAACACATCAGACATGTTTAATTTTCTTCAATTTAAAATTTACATGTGTTTCAGTGTCTTTGCTATTCATAATCTGTTGCTGTTTTGTCCAACATTAGATACCAAAATTAAGATAAATGTCATAATTTCAATTGTTTTTAATGGGTAATGTGGTTGAAAATTTATTTCTTTAATTTAAATATAATATAGGATTTTAACTCGGGATTTATATCATATTCTTATGGTGTTTTATTAATATTCAAGCATTTAGAAATTTAATAATCTTGGTTTATTCCTGGTATAGCCTGCCTTTATTCTTTAGATTCATATGTGAGGCTTTCAATAGAAAAAATAGAATTTATAGGAAATGAGATTTTTCCACAAACTTTTAAGTACCTTCATATTAGGTTGTATATAACTACATTGGAAGTTATTTCTTAAGATCTATTCTTAGTAAGGATTATGGTCGTCTGTGTTCATAAGCTAGATGTAATATCCATTCTTAAAAAATAAGGTTACTCATTACATTTACAGACATGTTGTTTATAGTTGTTTTGAAATCACTTTATTTTGCTTTGCAATACTTTTGTAATGTATTCTCATCTGGTCTTCCATTTGTATTATTAGTAATAAGTAGTGAGTTAAATATAGCCATTTTAAGTCTTTTTAATTGCACATAGTTCTTACTTTGATGATGTTCTGCGTATGCTTGCAATAAACCACAGCCCAGAGTCTTTTACAAAAAGGACTATGCAAGATAGTTGATTGTGAATTACTAAATGGCACTACTTATACCATTGGACTGTATCAAGAATTCCAGAATTCTTGTGAAGAATTTGAGAGGTTTACTGGACAGCTGATCTAGGAGAGGCAATCAAAATTGGACTGAGTTGATAAGAGGATTATTATGAATTCTGCATAAAATACGGCTGAGGTTTAATATTCTGTTTTCTGGATAAAAGAAATACTTTACCATTTCCCCCTGAATTATCTGTAACTTACAACAATTAACAGACTATATACAGGGTTGCTCTTGGTTGGTATCATAATCCACTTGATGGCAGTGGTTGGTTTACATTTATATGAGCAAAAGGCAATCATTTTATCTTTTCTCACTGCCTGCCCCTCCAGAATAGAAAAACTCTTAATGTCATTATATTTTTGTAGAAATATAATTATTTGCATAAAAGTTTTAAAAATCTATCCCCTCTCCCTTTGATTACAGGTTATAAGAGGAAACCTCGGTTATATATCAAAGCTTTGACTAAAAGAAGGAATTACCATCAAATTGATGCTGACTCATAGCGACTCTGTAGGACAGGATAGCAATGTCCCTGTGAGATTCTGAGATTGTAATTCTTTATGGGAGTAGAAAGCCCCATCTTTCTCCCTCAGAGAGGTTTGTGGTTTTGAACTGCTAACCTTGAGGATCACAGCCCACTAAACTACCATTAAGCCATCAAAGTTCGACTAGAACATCATATTTGAGAATAATGTTAAGAAGACCAGGTGTGAACAGATACTTTTTAAATATAAATACTTTTATTTATTTTATCATTTATTGGGGTCTCTTACAAATCTTATAACAATCCATCATTCAATTGAATTAAGCACACTTGTACATATGTTGCTATAATAGTCTGGGTTGATTAGAGAAACAAATCCAGGACACACACACACACACACACACACACACACACACACGAGAGCTTTATATCAAAGAATAATTGTATATTAAGAAAACATCCCAGCCCAGTCCTGATAAAGTTGATAAATCCGATATAAACCCATATGTCCAATACCGGTCTGTAAATTGCTCTTCAGATTCTCAGATTCACGCAACACATACAATGATACTGAATGCAGGAAGATCACAGGCATCTCAGCACTGTCAGGGGTATCCACATGGACTCTCCAGATCTAGGGCTCTAGCATAGCTCCATGTGCCTTGTCAGCAGGAAGATGAAGCAAAGAGTCTGTGTGTATGTGGCCTCTAGTGAACTATTTATCTCCATAGCACCTCCAAATGAGGTCATCAAACTGCAACCTGATTGGCAGGTTAGACTCCATGCCTTCACAAATTGACACCAGATTATGTAAATACCACAGACTACTCCTGGTCAGCTTGATGCCTGCACACAACTCTCTAGCCATATATAATTTTCAAAATAATAATAAAATAATATCTGTACCTAACAGGATACAACTAAAAAGTACACAACTAAAAAATGTGCCACTCTCACTTCAAAACATAACTTATCTTCATGAGATCAGGTTCTGGTCAACTGAATGTGAGCTGCCTCACTGTGCCTCATCATTGGCTGCCTTGCCTTTAAACCATGGCCCCATCAAATTCTCAACAACCCTAGCCCCCTTGTGCTAGGTCATGAACTTCAGACCAGTCAACTCACTCTCATCTTCTCCTCTAGTCCCTGTGAACTTGGTGAACTTCAACTGTCTCTCTATTGCTGTGTTTCTCTCACTTCCGCTCAACAAGTGGATCCAGTTGGTCACCTAGCAAGCATTTCAGCCTGCTCACAGGCTCCCTTTAATGTTCATTCCTAGAAAGGGAAGTTTCTTGATGGTTCCAGATTTTTCCAGCCTTAAGCACAAATCACTAGTTGAAAATTTTTAAATCCAAAGTTTCCCCCATCTCCCCCCCCTCCTTATTTTTCAAACTCTCAACAGCTTGCTAGGCAAGTCTCTTCACCTTTGAATGTCCTGAGCACTCAAGACACTGGGTAGGACTTATCTTTCCAGAGCCTTCTTTGCCGGCATGTCCTAAACTCATTTAATGATGCAATTTTAATGGCTGAAGATCAGTGGGCTTATACGCTCTATATTTTCATACTTCCCAATAATTGTTTATATCAATAATGTTATCATCAATAATAATCAGAAGAAACCAGTATAAACAAAGGAGAATCAGATACTAAACTTAATTCTTAAAGCAGTCAAGTTCAATTCTTATCTATCTTATCTCAATCCTTGTCTAAACTATTTAATTGATACAAAATATGGGATTAAGCCTCTGTCATGCATCATGCTTGGGCCAGGCTTTCTGTCAGCCATTTGGACATCAGTTAGCTATTTTCACAAAGCAGCGTGGTCTCAGAGAAGGTCAAGAGGCAATTTTGCCACCTGAGCTCAAGATTCACATCTATCACAGGCATTTTCACCATTTCAGACAGGATGGCCCAGCTTCAAGCACAAGTGAAGGGCACACCAGAAGGTGGCAAAGCTTTTCTTGAAGAAACCTCAAGCTCTAGCAATACAGTCCATGGGTTGGCTCATCACACGGCTAGCTTAGAGAACTAGCTAAAACAGCCACACTCTGGTCTGAACACCTGAGAGCAAGGGAGATAGGGCTGGGCCTTGCCAAAACTTTTATCTCTTTGCCCTCCAATCAAACTGTGACCTGATTAATCACACATGTTCTTTTTGGCCAGGTTGGCACAATAAATCTACCTATAATCATTTCCAAAACATTTATCTACTTGAGCCCTTGGTATCAGATCTCTCTTTCCCCCTCCCCAGCCCCTCCCATCCTCATGAATCCTTGATCAATTATATATTATTGTTATTTTGTGTCTTACACTGTCCATTGTCTTCCTTATTCATCCCCTTGGGGGGGGGGCTATATATCCAACCTTGTGATGTGTTCCATCTTTTCTCCCCACACCGTCCTCACCATCCCCCTACCCTTATGAAATCGCTACTCCCACTATTGCTCCTGAGAATTTTATTTGTCCTGAATTCCATGTGTTGAGAGCTCTTATTTGTACCAGTGGGTATACTCCAGTCTAGCCAGATTTGTAAGGTAGAACTGGGTCATGATAGGGGTGGGGGTGGGGGAAAGAACCATTAAAGTTTAGAAGAATGTAGTGTTTTTTTTTGGTGCTATACTGAACCCTGGTTGAATTGTCCGTTACTTGTAATCCTTCTGTGTGGGGGATGTCTAATTGTCCACAGATGGGCTTTGGATCTCCACTCAAACCCCCCTCACTCACATAGATAGAACTGTTTGTTTTGGATCTTTTTGATACCTGATATCGGATCTTGTTGATACTTCATGATCACACGGGCTGGTGTGCTTCTACCATGTGAGCTTATTTGCTTTCTTTCTAGATGGCTGTTTGTTTACCATCAAGCCTCTAAGACCGCAGACACTATATATTTTGAGAGGTGGAACCATCAGCTTTCTTCACCACATTTGCTTAGGTGAGCAGATATTTTAAGGGGCTAATATTGACTTTATGGAGTCACTGTTTCCAAAGCTTTTTCAGGATGTCTAGACTGGTACAGGTTTTCCAGTCTTCCATGTGAGTAAAGAAGGTCACTTCCTGGCAGGTCCAGAAAATGTACAAGACTTCAAGAAAAGAGGAATTCACTCAATATGGGGATTTATAGGTGAAAGCTAGTGGTAAGTTTTTTATTTGGCTTCATAGTCTTGAGAGGTTTTTACAAATTCCTTATGAAAATTTCCAGTAAAGGAAACTTTAAAAGCTATGTGATAAATTACCATTCTTGCTGCAGCTATGTAAATAATAATGTACAGACTATTTTAGATCAACAGCAGTTCTGCAGAACAAAGTAAGGAGAAGGGTAACCTTTCCGTAGCCTTTAAAAACTCTATGGAGCAATTCCACTTTGTCTTAGAGTCTCAATAGCCAGGATCAGCTCACACAACAAAAATACATCCAACAATATGAATATATATATATATATATATTCATCACTGTGGCTATCTTCCATTTCACATTTGAAATAGTAAAAACTGTACTGACTTGGAAATTAATGCTGTATATCTGGCACTAATGAATTCCCAATTTGGAAAATTATGTAATGATAACATTTAACAATTATGCAATAATATACTTAGCTAGTTATAAGATAATGTAGTCATCCTCCATTTTGTGATCTGATATGCTCATCCTCCATTTTTACCATAATGTTGATTTCTACATAACAATCTTGTCTTTGCTATGCTCAAATATTTCTTGATTATTGCAAGACAGAAATTTCTTCTCTGTTTTTAAAAATATTGTTGCCGGTCTTGTCTTACCCTTCATTTTTTCTTTGTATTATTATTTTCTTCTTTCTGTTTTGTTTTTTATCCTTTTTTTAGGTCTTCCAGTTTAAGAAGCACAGAAGCAATGGATGCGTAGAGACAATAACTGATGCAATGGTTTATTGGCAAGTGGGGACAGGGTAGGAGGATGAGGGAGATTGGGGAGCAATCAATGAATGCTTGAGGGGGAAGGGAGCATTAGAATTGATTGTGATGGCAGATACAGAACTCTTTTTAAAAGTAATTTACTAATGGAAGTGTATTGTATGTGAATATTATATCAAGAAAACTACTAAAACAAACAAAGAAAGAAACCAAACCTGACCTGTAGTTACCATGAGTGAAAGAAGATTTTTTGCTTCTGAGGCATTGAGTTCATTTTAATAGTGGTGGAACAATGGTTGTGCAACAATTAGGGCATCATCAATGACACTGTTGTAATCACAACTTATACACGTAGAAGTTGTTGAATTGGAGAATGTTTTGTTGTGTATAGTTTTGCCAAAACTTTTTTAAAAAGTCATGAGTAACAATGAGCACAAGAAAAAAATTCTAAAATTGATTGTGGTCAATATTGTACAATTCTTCTTGATATGATTGAACTACTGAATTGTATTAGTGGATGAAATTCCAATGAAACTGTTAAGCAAACAAACAGAGAACAACAACCTGGTCTTTTGAGTTTAATCATACCAATAAGTGAGGAGTGGGTACATATCTTAATGTGGCAAATTATGTTAAGCAGGTATCTGTATAATTAGATGGCTCTATTAATAAACTATTGTCTCTATTTCAAACATGAAACATAATTACATTTTAAAATATCAACCCTTGATTATTTGCTTCCTACAGAGGAAGCTGTACTTTGGTAGAAGCAAATAGTTGTGTAGAGACTAGTGACATTTGGTTATACATATATTGTTACACAGAGGCTCATGCTAGAGAGATAATGTATGCTGCCTATGCACCCCTTTCTTTTAAACATTTTATTGGGGGCTCATACAACTCTTGTCATAATCTATACACACATCCACTGCATAAAGCACATCTGTACATGCTTTGCCCTCATCATTTTCAAAGCATTTATTCTCCAATGCTCCTCTTATATTGCCTGGTAAATTGGCCTTCAGACCATTGGTCTATGAAGTCTCCTCATTTTGGTAATTGTATTTTATATTATTATTAACCTACTACATAGTTTGGTGTCTGTGGATTTGAAAGTTTGTGAAAAATAATTTAAGCTGAAGAAAATAATCTATTGAATAGTCTGAGAATAAAGAAAATCAGCTAAGGAACCAATAGGAATGATGTATGCTACACTACAAGTATTTAATAAAGCATTTAATAAAGCAACACTATGATTACCAAGACCAGCCAACATTTAGCTCATCAAAGATTCTAATTGAATCATGATCAGAGAGTGCAGGGTATATGTCAAAGAAAAAAATTATATCACATATGTTACTTAGATCATAAGAGGATTTCTTACAAAACTAAACATAAAAAGTAAAATCCTAACAACCCTCACTTCCCAAACTCTAAACTTATTAATTTGGGAAGGGGGTTGAAAGTGTTAGTACAAAGAAATTTGAAACTTACTTTAATCTCATGATTAAATCTTTGCAAACTCTGTCTGTAACAAAGACATTTGACAAAGATAAAGCCATAATTCAGCACAGAGTTTCTGTAATGCCAAAAATTTAATCTTAAGTCATTTTTCCCTAGCTTCCATTGAGGTACCTACAGTGACCTACACCCAGAGATTTGTGCAAATGAGAGGGGGAAGAGGCAGACAGACCACTTAATAACTTGTAATCAGATAATTTCAGCAAGCAGGAGTAGGGTTCAATCAATCATGTTAAGATTATTCAATGATGGATCTTCTATTCTTTGCCTTCCTCTTATCTTTATAATCTTTTCTGTAACTAGCTTACAGCTAGTCATTAAAAAAGAATCAGAATGGTTTCTTGTATTTGTATATAGAATCACAATGCTCGCTTACATGTGTTAGCATAACTATATTCCCTACCCCCCAAATAAATCTTGTTTCAATTCTTTTGGAGTTTTGATTATTTTTTAATATACTGCAGTCCGACTACCACCCCTACCCCTCACACTGCAGTCCTCTCACTTCCTCCTCCTCCACACTGTAGCCTTAATCTTTACCCCTCACACTGCAGTCCTCTCACTTCCTCCTCCTCCACACTGTAGCCTTAATCTTTACCCCTCACACTGCAGTCCTCTCACTTCCTCCTCCTCACTGTAGCCTTAATCTTTACCCCTCACACTGCAGTCCCCACCCCCTCTTTCGTGTTTCATATTATAGTCTCCCACTTTATCCTCCACCCTTTACCCTACGGCTTACAGGTGTAAGAATCCACGAGGAGTCACACAGCTATCACCAACAGCTAGCTCATGAGGAGGCTTTCGTCATCACTTTTCTTTAACCACTATCTCCACCCTAAAAGATCCAAGTTTGGAAGTACGGCTGGTATGGGAATTAGAATGGACTACAGCTAATGGCTGAAATATGCTCACTGGCTACCACTGTCAAGATCAACTAGCTGTCAGACAGTATCATTCATTATCTTTAGCTCCTCACAAAACACCTGACAGTGGTATTGTTATCCCTGTTTTCTGAAGACAAACTAAAGTTCACTGTTATTCTTTCAAGGTGCTTCAGTGGGCATACCCATGGGAGAGAGTGCTCTAATAGGAACATACTGTTGGACCCACAGACCCAGTGCAATAGAGCATTCCAACTAACAACACAGACTCCCTGATGCCGACACTAAATAGCTATGTGCTACCACTGGATAAGTCAACTCAGTTTTCTATGAGCTTCAATTTTTTAAATCCTCATGAAGATTTTTATGAAAACAAGCTTATAACAAATAGGAGGCTTGTTCCACAAGTAACTCTTCTAAGATGTCCATGATCACCACACGATGCTGAGTACTTGGCTATTGGCCTGAAGGTCCCTATGACTTATTGTGAGAGAGGAATGTCCAGTTCACTCTGCATCTCAAGGCAGGCCTGGACAGGATGCTCACTGTGGGGTTTTTTGGGGGTTTTTTTGGATGCCCTTTGTCAGGTTACAGAGGCTCTTTTCTCTGTCTCAAATCCTGAGAAGAGGCATGATGTTAGATGTTGAAGTATGTCCAATTATTTTCTTCATTCATTGGAATAATCATGGTTTCCTTAATTTTGTTAAGATGATTATTTATTTACATTGTTTTTTCAAATATAGACTTAGTTCTCCATTGCTAGGATGATTTCTAATGGGTCTTTATGTATTGTCCTTTCTATGCGTTACTGGATTCCATTTTCTAATGTTTTCTTGAGTATTGTTTAAATAAATTTCCCTATTTTCATTACTTTATATTAAACCTTTTGCTTTGAAATTTTAGTAAATTGTACACATATACCCATCACACACACCCACTCACAACAAACCTACATATATACTTATATATACATACACACCATACTTTAGCATACAGTCCATATATCCACATATACCAGTCCTCACACTCATACTACACACCCCAAATATATTTATTCATATATACCCTTATACACATCTTATATATACCCCCACACATACATTCATATAACCCATATACATGCATTGTCATATACTGCTAATATCCCGACACATCCACATGTTGAATCCACTTACCTCGTAGCCCATACAAAGACATACTCCTTATATGTAACCCATGTGCACATAAACTCAGCCCTAGTGGTGAAGGGGTTACCCATTGCACTGTGATCTGCATCATTGTCAGTTTAAAACTACCAGCAGCAACTCAAGAGAAAACCTGAGCTTCCTACTCCCATAAACAGCTGCAGTCTCAGAAACCCACAGAGGGTCGCTATGAGTCAGCATTGACTCTATCACACTAAGTGAGTAGATATACCCTTTTTCCCACACACATCCTCAAATACATACTCACAAATACCTTCACATTCAACTCATACAAGCACATCCACCCACCCCACACACCTTCACCCCGCATTCCCATACATACCTTACATATACCCACATACACCCTTATATATAAATCCCCTACACTTTCACATGACCAAATACACATCCTGTCATATACTCTACAAATCCTTACATCAATCTCTCACACATAGCCTTACATACATCCCATAAAATCAAATATACCCATACCACATACCTTCACATCAAAAATCTAATACATCATCCACAGATATTTATTCATACTCTCAAAGGACACACACGCACATACAAATATGCCCTTACACATCCTCAAAGACACTCCACACATTCACATATATCACACACCCTCACGCCACAAGCATAGCAACACTTTCATACAGCATTCTTTTAAAAGTTCATGGGAAAATAGAGTGAAAAGATTATGAAAATTTGATGATGATTCTGTGTACGCATGGCCTTCTCTTGAGGATTCTGGGAACTCCTGTCTTCTGAACTCGGCTTCACATTTCTGATGACAAGCCAGGTGGAGCTTTGCTACTGGAGTCAGGGCCCTAGAGCTGGAGGAGCCACGTGGAGACCCATGCCAGCCCTGAGATGCTTCCATCACTACTGGATCCACAAGACTTTCCACCCACTGGCCTGCGATCTTCCTGGATTAGGCATCATTGCATGTGTTGCATGAGTCTGAAGAGGAATTTATAGACTGGTATTGAACATATGGACTAATATCAAACTTAAGGACTTGATCTGCACTGGGCTGGGATGTTTTCTCAATATGTAATTGTTCTTTGATGTAAAGCTCTTTTTTATACACATTTGAGTGTCTTTGAATGTTTCTTTAGTCAACCTAGACTAAAACGCACACACAAACCCAAATCTAAACCCAACACATCCACATAGCGTCACTCTCACATTCCTCTCATACACGATGGTACTCACATCCACTTATGTCTATTGCAGTCATTCCTGAGCTCTTACCTCCTGCACAGACAATGGAACGCTCCAGAGATGTAAGTTCCAAACAGCTCCTCAATGCAATCTAGAATGAAATTGGGTAGGAAAAAGCCAGGTATGTGAATGTGGGTAGTTCTAAGAAGAAACCCTCACAATTCCTTTCCACACCCATCTCCAACTTACATCATGAGTGATAGATGCTAAGTCTGTAAATCCTCCTGTCAGTGAGTACACGTGGCTTGTACTGTTTGCAATCGCTTCCAGCTAGAAGAGAAAGGAGGTGGATTGGGCTCACACCCAGAGGGTGGGGTTCAGAGGGTTCCCAGGCATAGGAGATAGTATCTTGCCATCATTTGATGGGGATAGTGGAATGCTACACTCTGATGGGTAAAGCCTTGATTCTGCCAACAAAGCTCTGTTAAGGAGGGGCAAAGTACTC
This sequence comes from Tenrec ecaudatus, assembly GCF_050624435.1. Taxonomy (NCBI): domain Eukaryota; kingdom Metazoa; phylum Chordata; class Mammalia; order Afrosoricida; family Tenrecidae; genus Tenrec; species Tenrec ecaudatus. Next base: position 125,549,842 of record NC_134533.1, on the reverse strand, counting down.
CATCTTCACTTCCAGTGTGGTAGGTTTTACAAGACACATTATTAGCTTCTGCAGTGTATAACTATTGCTCCAGATTCTTTGGGTTGGGTTAGAATACCATCCTCAGGCTGCCTTGGAAAAGCGGCTTTGATACCTTCCCCCTCAGGCTCAAGAGTGGAAGTAAGGCTACCTGATCTGTTATTTGTTCTGACTTACCTGAGATTGTGAAAAATCTTTTAAACCCACACAGTATATAGTTGCTCCCAATTTCCGAGCTATTTTAGCCTAAGAGAAAGAAGGCATTAAGTATAAATCACCACATATTTGGAGAAGGTGGCTATTAAAGAGGAACTGAGCTTACCAGTTGCTTAGTCTCTTCAAATGCTCTAGGTTCCAGGGTCCCATCTGTCACAGCTATGATCACAGAGGGGAGTATGGTGGCAGCTGTGAAGACAAGGAGCCACTAGGATAGAAGAGCTAGTGGAAGTAACCTCCCAAACGCTGGCCCGAGGCCAGTTGCCAACCCGAGTCTGACCCCTAACAAAACTCAGCCAAGGGCCCATATACTTCATCATTCCAGGGCAAAGTGGCTGAGGACATGGCACCTAATCTCACTACTACTCCAATACTCTCTGTCCAGAGATCAGAGGCTTTAGTACAGGAGCCACTTTCTAGATTGCAAGACTGAGCCCAGATCAGGATCCTGCCCCCAAGGTGACCCACTCCTCAATACCAAGGGGAATTTGGCCACCAAGGTGATTTCCAGCTAATACACTCTGTAAGCTGAAGAGTTTAGGAGGAGAAGCAGTCAAACTTGAATCTACAGAGGTTCTGCATTTTTTAGTGAGGGCTAGACCCCTGCTCCCTATGACAGTTGCTGGAATTCCTGCTAGCATCTTTGGGCCAGGAATTTAAGCCCCAAATATGTACTCAGAGGCACTGGAGCAGATGTTCATGTGCTCAGCTCAATGTCTTTCCAAAGCAGGATGCTCGGTGAGCTAATGGTCAGCACCCCACTTGTTATAAAACCCATGGCCCTACAGTCTAGAATAAAATTGACTCTAGGCTGTGGAGAGTTTTTTATACTGTGGCAGGAACAAAATATAGCATGAAAGTCAACAAAATAAAAGTAATCAGGAGCTAGAAATAAGACAGAGAGGAAAATGTGCGAGCAAAGGGGACACATCAAAATTCTTATTTTCTAAATCCTGAATCTGCTTCGGGTCTCTCAGCCCTTTGCCTTTCTGAACACAGCTTACAATATGTCAAAAGAGCAAAGTGTCCTCAGGTATAAGTACCATATTCGTATTAAGAACAAAGAATGGAAGTGTATTATCATTTAATTTTCATAAAAATCATTCGTGGTGGTTGTATGGTTCGCCTCCAGTGAAGGAGGCAGATTCTGTAATACCGAGAGGTACACTACGCAACTTTCTTCTAGATCAGAGCTAGAAAGTGACCAAAGTGAGATGAGAACCCAGACCACAGTTATCAAGACTGGCTCTGTCCTCCACACTGATGGTAATGTGTAAGATGATATCTTACCTGCAGTGTTTGCTATTATCATCTGCTCAATTGCCTGCAACAACATGAAAAAAATGTGGAGAGGCTGGGTAGCGTTAGAAGACCCAAGTAATGCTCTTAGAACTTGATAAATCTGCATATTTTCCCAGAGCGTTAGCAGTCTGTTACCCGTTTAAATGCTTCCTGCATGTATGTGGCTCCCATAGGCTGTACAGCTCGAAGTTTGAGAACACCCTCTTCTAATTCTTTGCTGAGAAAATAAAAAAGGGAGGGGCATAGAAGGAGTGCAGTGTTAAAACATGCCCCCACGTTATCTGGGCTCTGTTATACTTCCTATATCTGTATGTATGGGAGAGGGCATGTCAAATATCTCTGTCATGCCCCAGGTCACGTCTTGGTTCTGATATGGGGGTCGGGGTGGAGGGAGTGTTATAATCTCATATCTATGGTTTAATGACCCCATTGTCTGGCTTCCTTTGAGCTCATCCCTATCTCTTGGTATCCCGACCACATGTGCTGTCTCTGATAACCCAGAGCAGAATTGAGGAATACTCCCTAAATGTGCAACTGTGACTCTACAATGCAGCTTGACTAGCACTGCCGTGAAGCACACAAAAATCCCGTGTATTGGACACATTACACTCTCACTGTGATGTAAGTGTGGCTTTGGGAAAATCCATGCAGTCTCTTTTCTCCAATGTAAGACTTCTGGGTAGGACACAGTACTTACTAGCCTCTTTCCTTGTAAGTTGAAGCTTAAGGTATTAGTGCTCCTTGAGCTCATGTGCTGGGAGAAGCAAGCCTCAATGGCTGCTCTCCAGCAGCTTAGCCTTACTCCTCAAGCTACTGTAAGGTTCTGACCTTTCAGCTGATATTCATGTAGTTTGAACTGTAGGGGCAGACAGAACTGGATCTGATAACATGACTCAAACAGGCAAAGTGGAGGAAGCGCTAGTTCAGGTTAATCTAATGTGAGCTGACTGAGCTGACACCTCAAGGCTCTAAAGAGCATGGCTCCTGAACCTAAGTTTCACGTTATGGCAAAAGGATTCAGCTATGGGAGGGGATTTAAGAGCCCCGGATACAGCCAGGAGGTGAGAATTCTAGGATCCTGGCCAGAAGAAATCCACCATACAGGCTTTGTCCTACCCAGTATAAACACTCTCCTTCCTAAACTGCATCCCCACAAACCTCCTTCTGACACGTTTAGGTTGATTTCTAATTTTTGTTTTGTTTTCCTTCAGAAGCACCACCATATCTTTCCCCGGCTTTTCCTTCTTGCCTGGCAAGTTTGAGGCTCAGGACATGGTTGGTTTAGGCTGAGCTTTTTGATAAGTGGGCTATCCCTAGTGCCTCCTCCTCAATCTGTCACCTCCTCTTTGCTCTGAGCATGGACAGGGGACTTGGATCCTGTATCCTTCAACAACACTGCTCCATTTGAAGTGACTCCTGCTCAGCCTCTTCTCTGACCTCACCACCAGGGGATTCTAGCTGCTCTACTGTCTGTCCGTCCTCCATTCTGCTCCATTCTCCTCCAGCCAACCCAAACAAGTCTCTCCCTATGCTTGTTCACTCAGCAGGGTAACCTTGCAAAGCACCACCCCTAGCACAGTGCAGGACATATCTTCTCAACAGACACTCCAGAGCCACCAGGACTCCCTCTTCTCTTAGGTTCCATAGGCACTTTTGCATGCTCCATCCACTAGGTTTCTCCCTTGTCTCTTGGCCACAATTCTCCTCTACCCTAGGATCAATTGACACTTTTGAGAATGGCTAATCTCAGATCACAACGTTAGTCAAGTGTCTACAGGATCCCAGGGATCTGAGAGCTTAGGGCCCTTAGCTGACGTTGAGGCCCTATTCCTCAGGCAGAATATCCCCAAGTAGTCCCAGGAGCCATATACCATAGCTTTTGAGAGTCCAGGCTCTGGCACAGACTCTCAGTCTTCCTTCTGTCCATTTGTGCTATTCTTGTTCCCATCTATAATTTCTGTTCTTCCCAAAGATCCTATTCAGAGACAGGGATGGCATTTTGCCTGGGCACTACATAAAGAGTGCCCCACTGAGAAAATTCTATTAACCATCAAAGTTTTCACTGTCAGGTGTAAAAATCATTAAAATAACAACAACTCCTCCTTGCCATTGAGATGACACTGACCCAGCCTCCCCATGAGAGAAAGATGAGCCTATTTACTCCTGTAGGGTTACATTCTTTGAAACCACAAGGAACTATTCTCCCCTGTCCTATAGAGTCTCTAGGAGAGATCATTTAGGAAGTTAAACTAATATTGATATATTTGAAGGTGCTACAGGTCAAGCAAGGTGGTGTGATTTGCTCTACTGACTATAGAAATAAAGGAACTGAAAAAGTACTTTAAGTATATCACAGACTGAATTTCATCAGTGAAACCAAGGAAGGTGCACTTCTAATTTTCATGTAGTATTGTAATATGTTAAATAAAATGTTAATGAGCTTGATTTGTGTTTTGGAGTTAAATTATGGTAAGGTTATCTAAAATATGGGGGTCAAATACTTGGACAGGGGTACATTTCAGTGCTTGCCATTAGATAAGTCTATGAGCCTGCTTATCCCCTCTCCAGGAAACTCCAGAGTCCTTCACCCTGAACGAGTTCTCTTCCACCTCAAGGCCACACAGGTCTCTCTCAAACCTGAGCTATATAAACACACACAACACCACGCCACCCCCTGAAACAGAGGGAACCAGCCCATTACCTGGTCCTCTTCAAAGCCAGATTTAGGGAATAAGATCTACAGAGATCTACAGGTACAACACTGGCCCCTGTAATCTGGTGCAATCTGGTGCAATCTGGTGTCTTCTTTAATCCTAAATGTCCTCAAGCTTTTTTTTTTCTTCACCCACTCTGGACTGGGCACCAGTCACTTGTGTCTGTAAATGTCCTAAGCTCTCCATTCAATCATTTTCTCTAAACCTCACAATTCCAGACCTTTGTCTTCTATGTTCAGCCTACCTGCAGCCCACCTACGATGAATATGTCTGCCTTTCTCAAGCATCTACTCCAGTTTGGTGTTCAGCACCCTAATCACATCTCCCGGTAGTTTCGATCTTCATGGGGTTAAACCCCCCTTGAAGGGGAGTTTCAGTGCATAAAACTCCTCTCATTCCCTTTCATTCTTCCTGCCCTTTCTCTCCCTCTTACCTTTGTAAAGGTATCAGGACAGATGGAGGACGGGCAAAGGAAAGGAGATGGAGCACGGAGAAGATTGGCACAGTCATAAGGCCAGGAAATTAAGGGTCTCTGGGAGCCTTCCTCTTCCTAATTTTCCCTGAATCCCAGCCTGTCAGTTCTGCCTGAGAGGCCAGGAGAGAACTTACATGTTTCCAGTGAGCTTCATGAGGGTTAAACCATAGGTGGCATAGGTGATGAAGGACACACGCAACCCTGGGCTGAGAAGGAAGCAATACACGTGAGGAGCCACACATGCACACAGGTAAGGAACACCCAAGGATTAGTCAGTAGAGCTAGAGACCATCTCCTTAATTCTCACCCCATCCCTTCCACTTTGAGGTCTTTGGGGAGACCCACCCCCCAACACAAGGACAATAAAAAACCTAAGTGAATGACTTTCAGGGCTTATCTAGAAGAAACATGTCAGATGCTATTCTGCTTCACCTTTATGATGAAGATAATCAGTCTCACATGTGAATGCATCAACATGCATAAAGGCATAAACAGTCACATGCACATATAAACACACTAGCTCACCTGCACCCCGCTCACACATTCATCTGCATGTATGCAAAATATTCAATAAGGGCCCTACAAACATTTAATGCCTTCTTAAGGTCCTCCAGAAATATCTTCCTTCTCCTGAAAAATGTTCTTTGTCTTTGCCTAATCTTTAATCCTATTTCTTATACTCATCCTTTCTTGCACATCAAATATATTCTCTTTATTGGGCAGCGTTCAAAGAGATCCCTTCCTTTCCTGTTCCTGGGTACTCTCTTCTGGTCACCTGTTTCTCATCACCCCTGAGCTAAAATTGCTACCCTAGGTCTCAAGCCTAGTTCCCCACTGCTCTTGGCTCTTAACTCTAACTCATTTTACCTTTAGTTGTCAAACATAGCTTCTTAGAGCATAATCTTAAACATTCCCCTTGGAATCCTGATTAAGTCCCATGGACTGGAATCCTGAGTCCTTTTGGCCACACCCCTGTTTGCCTGTCCAGTTTCAACTCCTGCTCCACCTTGAGTCACCCCTATTCTACAGACAAACTATACTACTCTCTCCACCAGAAGTCATATCGATTATTCCTGTTACTGTCATTTTACCATCATGAAAGACCCATGTTCACATGCCCATACCCTCTGGGAAAACATCCTTGATTTCATTTATTTTAACCTTTTACTTTAAACTTCTAAAGTATATTATTGTTATTCTAAAGTATGTTATTGTCCCTTTCATTTGACCTTCAGAAATGTTTTAATCAGGTGTTCAGCACTGCTGTGCTTGCCCTAATTTCCCTTCCCAGGTCTATTTTCCAGCACAGAGTCTGTGTCTCCTGCAATATGGCATATCCCACAGACAAGATCCACTGCTTCTTCAACCTGAGAGAACAATGCAATATGTTCTCTCCAGCTTCACATTGCTGTTCTTAGCTTAGTGTGGTTTTCTACCCTCACCCCAAAGATCCTATGGCCACTGAATCTAAAATGGTTGTGCCCTGCTTGGAGGAGGAAAAGCACCCTTCAGCACAGAGAAGCCTGCAGCACGGCAAAGTCATACTTGAAGACCTTCCTGACTACATCCACCGCAAAGTTGAAAATGTGTATCCAATCCTTTTCCACACTGCCCGACCTGAAAAGCAAAGGAGACACGAGTCAAGAGGGACAGTTCCTTTATCTGTGACTAGAGCTTCTATCCCTCTAATTGTTCTAGTAAACGTTCTAATAAACTTATTTCTCCTCAGCAAGTCAGGTTGGTGACAAACTGAGAGACACTCAGAGGCAACTTGAGTGGTGACTTTCGATGAAGTTCAGGCTTAGAAGGGGGAAAATCTGTTTCTATGTGGCAGAGACAGAAGGGCTCTCTGGGATGAAGAATATTCAGTAGTGATTCTGGGAAAGTTCAAGAAAACCAGGGTGAGGGAAGACCTACCTAGAACTCCCATGCATGGTCCAGAGAATGAAAGGTTAGGAGGCAAATTATGGGAATTGAGAAAGATAATCTAGATTCTCAGCACTCTAGAATATTTTAGACCTCCTTCTACAATTTTCCCCCACAGAGAATGTAGCTGAGCTCACTGATAGCTCCTATTTCCCCTAGCTCAGTGGAGTCAGCGGCTGGCATGTGCCATCCTTCTCCCTTCTCTTCTAGCTCTGTGACCCACCATCACAAGGGAATACTTCACACCAGACTGCACTCCAAGTGGAGCTCCCACCACACCTCACACTACCACTCTCTTGGACCGCTGGGAGCCCTGGACCACAGGGAGCAAATTTTAAGGAGAAATAAAAGTATTCTCAAACAAGGAAATAGTCAGAGAATTCATAAAAAGCAAAGCCAGCATTACAAAAAAGACTACCCAGGTCTTTATAGTCAGAAAACCTACAACTGAAGCACTCAAAACACGGGACCATCACAGGGTGGAACATCAACAAGAAGCCAACATACTGAAAACAGCACTCAAAACAAGACAGCATTAGTGGGAGAACGAAGACACAAAGAAACTTCTCAAACACACACATACCACCACAAAAACTGGGAGGAAGGAAAATATGAAACACATATAATATGAGATGACAGCAACTAATTTACATTTAGATTTAATTACACTAAATTTCAATGGACTAAATGTACCAATCACAAGACAAAAATATAACAGACTGGATTAGGTAAAAATATCTATCAATCTTCTGCCTTCAAGAGACACACCTCAAATTCACAGACAAAAATAGACTAATATTCAAAGGATGGTGAAAATTTTACCAAGCTAAAGGTAATTAAAAAAAAACAAACAAACAGAGGTGGCAACATAACCTCTGACAAAACAGTCTTCACGGCACACAACATAACAAGGGACAAGAATGGACAATACATAATACTCAAGGGATCAATAGACCAAGAACACATAACCATAATAAACATATGTGCCCAATGAAAGACACTCAAAATTCATCAGCCAAATCCTCAAAGAAATTAAAAGAGAGATTACTAAATCAACAATAATACTAGGAGACTTCAACACACCACTCTAAGAGAAAGATAGATCAACAGGTAAGAAACTCAAAAAAAGGGAGGAGAGATGGCAAGATGGCCACCAGGTAGGGAGCTCACACTGAAAGCTCCTTGCAGATTGGTGAGGGGGGAGATCTGGGGACTGAGTAGGGGGTTCTTAGACTGTCAGTTAATTCCTGTGACAGTCCAGGGCACTTCCCTGAACCAAGAGCTGACTCCCATCCCATCTGCATCCTCATGGGAGCGTTCCTGGGGCTGCTGCAGGAACTGGTCAAGCCTGAGCTGCCCATGCCACTTTGGACTGCCATGCTTCTGCTGGCTGTAGTGCTCAGAACTGCCAGTCTCCAAACAGAGGCTTGTGAGGCTGTGGCTTCATACCAAACAGCACAGGGCTGCCTCTTAACGGAAGCTTCCTGCAAGACCAGAACACTAGTTTCTACCTTTACTCTGCTTTGCCTGGTGTTCCCCAGCCCTCTAACATATGAAGCTGGGCCCTATATCCTGCCCACCTGCTTGTCTGCAGTGTCTCCAGCCAGGAGTAGATGACCCCCACCCTCCACCCCATCTCCACCCTTGAAGCTGCATGCCCCTGTGCCTGAGCCAGCGCTTTCCTTTAGACCACACCTGCACAGTTGTGAATGGTCTGAGAGTTACTGGAGCATAGTGCAGGCTGACCTCAGAGTCTGACAACTGAGAAGGCCATCCAAACTGCCCTCCAAACAACAGATTCCTGATAAGGTATGGTGAAGGGGAAAGTCCATGGGACAAAGGCGAAACACAACCCCTCAGGACAGTTGGCTACAGGTAGCCTGCAGAAGCATTCATACCACCCTCCCAAAGCGAGAGTCCAGGAATCTCTGGCTCCCGGGAAAATGGCACTGAGTTCATCCAGAATGACATTTAAGCAGCAAACTGCCTCAACAGCCTCAACAAGAAAATAGGAAAAACAAATCCAAAGTCAGAGGATGACCTGAACCTAATGGCAGTCACAGAAGAGGCAGACTTTGACCTACCACAGACAGAAATACGAGGTACCAAAACCTTTGGGAGAGCAAAGACATTTATCAGAAAAAGGCCTGTAATCCAATAAATTCAACAATTTGGAAGACATGAACAAATATTGAAAAATAATCCCTCCCTAGATTATCCCAGGTGTATATTAAGAATCTCAACAGACCCATAGCAATAGAAGAGATAGAGAAGGTTGTCAGGGCATAATCAACAAAAACATCCTCTGGGCCAGATGGCTTCACAGGAGAATTCTACAAAGGATTCAAGGAAGAACTGGCACCAATCCTACAAAAACTCTTCCATGGTATAAAAAGAAACAGAAAACTTTTGAAATTCTTTTTATGAAGTTAGTCTAACTTTGATACCTAAAGTGGGCAAGGATTCCACAAGAATTGAGAACTACAGACAAATAGCCCATGAACATTGAGGCAAAAATCCTTAACAGAATACTGGCCAATATATGAATGTATATAAAACAAATAATTCACCAATGACTAAGTGGGATTCATACCAGGGATGCAGGGATGATTTAACATAAGAAAGATCATTAGTATTATTCACCACTTTGACATGAAAAAATATAAAAACCACATGATAATATCTGTAGATGTGTACAAAGTATTCGACAACATCCAATACTCATTCCTGTTCAAAGCACTCAAGAAGATATAAATGGAAGGATAATTCTTCAGTATATTTGAACAACCAATGTGGTAGTCAATGGAGAAAAGATGTAAATGATCCCACTGAAAAAGAGGACTAGACAAGGATGTCCCTTGTCTCCACTCCTATGTAACATTATGCTGGATGTCCTAGCTAACAACATAAAGCAAAGAAGAGACATCAAAGGTATTCATCTAGAGAAAGTAGAGGTGAAACTATCGTTATTCACAGATGATATGATTTTATATGTGGAACATCCCAAAAGCTCTAGAAGGGGAGTACTGGAAGCCGCAGAGAAATATGACAGAGGGGAAGTTTACAAGTTAATAAAACAGAAGTATATTGGATTGCTATACACATTGGATAAAACCATGGGAAAGGGGGTCAAAAGGTAGTACCTTTCATAATTTCAAATAGAAATATGTAGGGATAGACCTGACTAAAAAAAAAAACCCATAAAATTTGTATGAGGGAACCTTCAGGACACTATTACAAGAAACCAAGAGTGACCTTGGAAGATCAATATAGTTAAGATGTCGGTTCTGTCCAAGGAACTACATATGTTTAATGCTACCCTGATACAAATAGCATCATCTTTCTAAAAAAAATTGGAAAACCTAATTACCAACTTCACATGGAGAGACAAGAAGCCCAGAATTAGCAGAGAAATCCTCAAGAAGAAGGACAAAGTGGGAGAGTTTGCTTTATCTGACTTTCACATCTATTATACAGCCAAAGTGGTCAAAACAGCATGGTATTGGTATAATGACAGATGCTCAAACCAATGCAAAAGAACTGAAAACCCAGAAATAAAATCATCAGCATACAGACAACTGATTTTTGATGAGGGCTCCCAAAATATCAAATGGGAAGCAGATGCTTCAATAAGTGGTCCTAAAAACCCCAATGGCTATCTACCGGAATAAAATTGAAGCAAAGCCCTTACCTCACTCTATACACAATAAACTCAAAGTGAATTGCAGGTCTTAAAGTAAATTCCCAAACTATTAGGTCCAGAGAGGGCATTGGGACAAGCCTGAGAACTTTGGCAAGGGGGATATGTAGACTATCGGAAACAGGAAGGGACTCAAACACAGAAGAAACACAAATTGACAAGTGGGATGCTGAATAAAAACCACCCGTGTAGATCAAAAGACTTCAAGAGAGTAATAAGAGAGGCCACAGACTGGGAAAACATCTTTAGCAAAGGGAGCAAGAAATGAAGTCCCCAAGGAATACCAAAAGTAGACTTTGAGGCGAGGGTGTGGTACTACATCAGACTTGAGCAGAAAACACTCCTAAATGTCAACAAATAGATCTGGAACTATTTATCAGCTTTTCTTTTGTTGTTGTTTTGCCTTTTCCCCCTTATTATTGTTTTTGCATGTTTATCTATATAAGATAGGCAGGATAAACAATCCACAGGAGAAAACAACAGGGTCGACAGTTCTGTGGGGGGACACGAGAGACGGGGAGGTGGGGGACAAGAAGAGAGGAGCTAACAAACCCAGTGACTAGAGAACAACAAGTGATCTAAAATTGATGGTGAGGAGGGTGTAGAATGTTTGGTGGGGTTTGATCAACTTCAATGTAGCTGAGAGGAATTACTAAAAGACGAATGAAGGCTTAACATAATAGTAGGACAAGAGGAAAATAAAAGGAAATAGAGGAAAGAACTAAGAGGCAAAGGACATTTATAGAGGCTTAAATACGGGCATGGACATATGTAAATATATTTATATATAATGATAGGGAAATAGATCTATGTACATATATTTATGTTAAGTAGTAAGGCAGCAGATGGACATTGGGACTGTATTCAAGTACACCCTCAATTCAAGAACACTTTGTTCTAATTACCTGGCATTCTGTGATGCTCACCTTCCCGACACGATCGCTGGAGACAAAATGGGTGCATAAGCAAATGTGGTGAAGAATGCTGATGGTGCCTGGCTATCAAAAGATATAGCATCGGGCATCTTAAAGGACTGAAGATAAACAAGTAGTCATCTAGTTGAGGAGCAACAAAGCCCACATGGAAGGATCACACCAGCCTGTGTGATCATGAGGTGTTGATGCAATCAGGTATCAGGCATCAAGGATCCAGAACAAACAATAATATCGATATGAATAATGTGGAGGATAGAATGGAGACCCAAAGCTCACCTGAAGACAATTGGACATCCCCTCACAGAAGAGTCACATGGAAGAAATGAGCAAGTCATGATGCATTATATCATTGATAAAACATACAACTCTCCTCTTATTCTTTAATGCCTCCACCACCATCTTGACCCCAGTTCTACCTTGCAAATCCTGTTAGACCAGAGCATGCACCCAATCATGACTATTGACTATAATCCCCACCCAGGATGATGAACAACAGAAAACTGGATGAAGGGAGACAGTGTAAGACGTGAGATAAAATAATTTATGAATTTTCAAGTGTTAAAGAGGGAGGGAGGGCAGGGGTGGGGAATGAGCTGATACCAAGGGCTCAAATAGAAAGAAAATGTTTTGAAAATAATGATGACAACATATGTACAGATTTGCTTGACACAATGGATGCATGTATGGACTGTGATAAGAACTGTAAGAGTTCCCCAATAAAATGATTTAAAAGATAATAAACTGAACAGCTGAACAACTCAACCTCTTATATATTTAGAGCTCTCCAACCAACAGCAAACAAATATGCACATCTCCTTCAATGCCCATGGCTTATATTCTAAAGTAGACCACAGGCTTGGGTATAAAGTAAGACTTAACAAATTCAAACAGATAGTGATTATTCAAACCATCTTCTCAACCAAAACTGGAAGTCAACAATATAAAGACTAAAAAACAAAGTCAAACACTTGAAGACTCAACAACACATTACCCCCAAAAATAAAAAAGTTCAAATAAGAGATGAAATTAGGAAGTTCCTAGAAACAAAGGAGAATGATACCATACCATAACATAACAAAACCTATGGGACACAGTAAAAGTAGTTATCAGAGATTACCATATAGCAGTTAATACACATAGGAAAAAGAGGAAAGAATCATGTTAAACACTTTCTCACAACATCTGCAACAACTAGAAGAGAGCCACAGTAGAAACCTTCCAACAGCAACAACAACAAAAAAAACCCATAAAAAGTAGGTGAGAAATAAATGCGCTGCATGCTGGGAGTGAGTCCAGTTTGAACCCCCCACAGTGGGGTAAATAAAGAAGGGGACTTAACAGACCAGCAATGGGAGCAAAGTCATGATGCCCCAGAGGATTCCCAAAAATTGACATTGGACTTGGAGGGTAGTGCCCGGAACCCTGCCAGACCAGTGGGGAAATAGTCATAAAGGTCAACGGACAAACCTTGAACTATGTATAAGGTTTTGTTTGTTGGCATTTAGTCTTCATTGTTTTTGTTTTGTCTATCTATATAAGAAAGGCATGAGATACAAGCTGAGGAGAAAGTAACAGGACTGATTACTCCAGGGGGACCCTGGGAAGGATAGTGTGGGGGGAAGGGCATGGTGAACAAATAATGTCATGAACAGGGGCGATGCCTCAATCCCTGACACGATCACAAAGACAAACTGGTGCAATAGCAAATGTGGTGTAGAAAGCAGATGGTGCCTGGCTATTAAGTGATACAATGCCTGGGGTCTTAAGAGCTTGAAGTCAAATGAGTGGTCATCTAACAGAGAATCAATAAAACCTACATGGAAGAAGCACATTAGCCTATGTGATCATGAGGTGTCCACAGGAATAGGCATAAAAAATTCAAAAATAAACAATCACATTGAGGTGATGGAGAGGGATCAAAGTAGAGAACCAGAGCCCATTCATAGACAACTGGATATTCCCACACAGAGGGGCTGCATGGAAGAGAAAGTTCATCTAGGGGGCAGTTTAACACTGATGAAGCACACAACACTCCTCTAGTTCTTTAATCATTCCTCCACCCACTATTTTAATCTCAGTCCTACCTCGCAAATCCTGCAAGACTGGTGAACATACAGTCATTCAGACTAGAGCTTTCAATATATGGAACTCAGTGTAGATAAACCCCCTCAGAAAAAGTAATGGGAGTATTGAATTCATGAGTGGAAGAGAAGAGAAAGTGGAGGAAGTGGGGGGCGGGGCAGAAAGGATAGCAATAATGACAGAATAAACCCCCTTAAGGGGGGTGAATACCAGGATAGTAGGTGAAGGGATAGAATGGGTGGTGTAAGATATGTATAAATAATAACAATACATAATATATTAAGGGTTAGCAGAGGTGTCAGGGAAGGAGAAAAAAGAGGAGCTGATGTCAAAGGGCTCAAGAAGAAAGATAATGTCTAGAAATTGTTGATACCAACAATTGTACATGTCCTCTTGGTATGATGGATATATGGATTGTTATAATATATGTAGGAGCTCCCAATAATTTAATAAATTAAAAGAAAGAAAGAAAGAAATGGACCGGAAAACAGAAAAACAATGGAAAGAGTAAAATAGAGCCAAACTTGGTTCTTTGAAAAGATCACCAAAATTGAAAACTACTAGTGTGGTGGTTACATAACTGGTGTCAATTTGAGAGGATTATAAGTGAAGGGGTGGAGTGTGGCCTGTCAATCAAGATATAACCAATGAGGCCTCTGTGTGGGCATGGCCTTCTCCTGAGAATTCTGGGAACTCCTGTATTTCCTCCTTGGGGTCAGGAGCCACTCTCTCTGTTCACTCCCTTGGTACTACACAGGACAGCACACATGGCACTATGCTGATAGACCCTGTGCCCTTGGAACTGGAGATGTCATGTAGAGACCCCTGCCAGCCGTGAAATGCTTACAATGGTACTGGATCAAGAAGACTTCCAACCCATTGGCCTGTGATCTTCCTGCATTTGGCGTCATTGAATATGTTGTGTGAGTCTGAAGAGGACCTTATAGATTGCTTTTGGACATATAGGCTAATATTGGACTTATGGGCTTGAACTGGATTGGGTTGGGATGCTTTCTTAATGTACAATTACCCTTTATATAAAACTCTCTCTTATACACATATGTGAGTCCATGAATTTGTTTCTCTAGTCTACCCAGACTAACACAGCTAGCAAACTTAACAAATGAAAAGAAAGAACACATGTCATTATCTAGAATTAGAGATAGAACAAGGGAGGTTACAACAGACCCCAATGAAATTACACGGTACTACAAAAGATTAATTACACGGTACTACAAAAGATTGTGTTACAACAAATTCAATAATCTGCATAGAAAAATACCTGGAAAAAATCACTCCCTACTCAAACTAACACATATGGACAGTAAGTACTTGAACAGACCCATAGCAAAACTAGAAGTAGACAAGGCCATCAAGTAACTCCCAATTAAAAAACCCCTGTCCAGATGTCTTCACAGGAGAGCTCTATCAAGTGCTCAGAGAAGAGCTGACACCAATCCTACACAGCCTCTTCCAGAACATAGAAAGGGATAGCAAACTCCCAAATTCATTGTAAGAAGCCAATATAACACTGATACCCAAACCGAGCAAAGACCCCACAAGGATACAGCACTACAGACTGATATCTCTCATGAACATAGATGCAAAAATTTTCAACAAAATCCTGGCCAATAGAATCCACCCACATATATAAAAAAATGATACATCATCACCCAGTGGGATTCATACCAGGGATGCAGGGATGGCTCAAAATTTGAAAAACAATGTAATCAACTACATCAACAAGAAAAAGGACAAGAAACATATGATCATATCAATCAATGAAGAGAAAGCATTTTATAAAATCCATCACCCATTCCTAATAAAGACTCTTCAGAAGATAGGACTATAAGGGAAAATCTTCAACACAAAGAAGGCCCTCAATGAAAAACCAATTGCTAATATTACACTTAGTGAAGAAAAGCTGAAAACATCTCCACTGAACATGGGAACCTGACAAGGATGTCCCTTATCACAATTCATACTCAATATTGTGCTTGCTGTAATTCCTAGCTAGAACCATAAGACAACAGCAAGAAACCAAGGGAGTTCAATTGGGCAAAGAAGTGAAACTTCCACTATTTTCAAAAAATTTTTGACAAAGGCTCACTCAGCATTAAATGGGAAGGAGATGCGCTCTTCAATTAATAGTACTGGAAAAACTGGATATCCAGCTGCAGAAAAATGAAACAAGACCCACAACTGACCATGCACAAAAATAAATTCAAGGTGGATCAAAGACATAAATGTAAAACCCAAAGCTATAAGCATCATCTATGAGAAAATTGGGACAAATTTAAGGGCCCAGGTGCAGGGCATACATGGGTTGCCTGATATAAGAAAGGAAGCACACACAGCAAAAGACAAAATAGATGAGTGGAACCTATTACAAATAAAACAGATGGGTGGAACCTATTACAAATAAAATAGATGAGTGGAACCCATTACAAATAAAATGGATGAGTGGAACCTATTACAAATAAAATAGATTAGTGGAATCTATTACAAATAAATAAAATAGTAACCGAGTTCATCAAAAGATTCAAAGGAGAGCCCACTGATTATGAAAAAGACATTTAGCAGTTACATAACAGACAAAGGACTAATTACTAGTATCTATAGACAACTACTTGCCTACAACAAGAGAAAACCAAATAACCCTCTTCAAAGGTGGGCAAAGTATCCGAATATACATTTACAAAGGATGCCACCTAACAAACACATGAAGAAGTGCTCTCATTCCCTGCCATCCCAAAATGCAAGTCACAGAACCCACGAGATACCATCCAATACCCATAACCATAGCCCAATTAAAGAAAGAAGAAGCCTTTAACAAATGCTGGAAAGGGTGAGGGGAGATTGGAACCCTCATACCCTACTGGTGGGATTGTAAATACATACAACCACTGTGGATAGCAAAATGGAAATTCCTAAAAAAGATGAGACTAGAAATACCATAGGACCCAGCAATACCATTACTGGGGAAAATATACATTAATCACATTCACTTTCATCATTTCAAACAGGAATCACCACAGACAACAACCAAACAAAATAATCAAAACTTTAACTTTTCCTATTCTTTCCAGAAAACAATCCATAAACTGCAGGGCCATATCTGACCTCTGGCTAGCTAAAGAAGGAAAAAAGAGGAGAAATCCAAAACCAACATGCTAAAACAGCACTTTCAAGAACTGTAACAAGGACAATAATATAAACCCTCCAAAGAAAGAAATCATCATATGGATCAAAGCAGAATTAAATGATATGGAAAAGAAAACAACAAAATGATGGAAAAGGTCAACAGGACACGGAACTGGTTCTTTGAAAACATCGAAGAAATAGACCAGACCACTAACAAAATTAACAAATCCCCAGAATAAAAGATGAAAATAATGACATTACAACAGATGTACATGAAATAAAAAGAATAACACACCATTATGAAATACTATTGAGTATTCAAACAAATTTGACCATCTAGAGCAGTGGTTCTCACCCTGTGGGTTGCAACCCCTTTGGGGGTCTAACTACCCTTCCACAGGGGTTACCCGATTCATAACAGTAGCAAAATTACAGTTATTAAGTAGCAACAAAAATAATTTTATGGTTGGGGGGTCACCACCACCTGAGGAACTGCGTTAAAGGGTTGCAGCATTAGGAAGGTTGAGAACCACTGAACTAGAAAAAATGGACAGGTACCTAGAAATACATTACCCACTTAAATTAATGCAGACATATATGAAGAAGCTCAGACTCAAAACAAGAAGAAATAAAGTAGATCTTTAAGAAACCAAGTAACCAAGAAAAGTCCAGGACCAGATGATTTCTTTCTTTCTTTTTTTTTTGGAGCAGATGATTTCACAGAGGAATTCTACCAAATATTCAAAGAAGAAATTCTTGGTGAACTGTTCGTTCATGTCTTCTCCCCCACTTTTTAATTGACTTGTTTGTTTTTTTTTTTTTTTATTGAGCTGTTGCAGAGTTCTGTATATTTTGGTAACTAGACACTTTTCTGATGTGTCCTTGGTAAAAAAAGATCTACAAATGACTAACACACACATGAAAAAAATGTTCACGATCAACAGCCATCAGGAAGATGCAAATTAAAACACGATGAGAAACAAATTCATACACACTCAAGTGTGTAAGAGATTCCTACACAAGGCAATTGACTACTGAGAGAACACCCCAACCCAGGGCATAAGTTCAACATATTAGCCCATATGTCTGATACCAATCTATAAAGTCCACTTCAGACTCATGAAACACATGCAATGACACTGAGTGCAGGAAGATCACAGGCCAGTGGGTGGAAAGTCTTATGGATCCAGTGGCAGTGGAAGCATCTTAGCTCTGGCGTGGGCCTCCACATGGCTACTCCAGCTCCAAAGCTCTGGCTGCCATCAGCATAGCTCCATGTGTCATGTCAACAGGAATGTCTTGCGGGGGATGAACCTCCAGTGAGCTATTTATCTCTGTCGCACCTCCAAATGAGGCCATCAAATTGTGACCCTGATTGACAAAGCAGATTCCCACCCCTTCCACAAGTCAACAGATTATGTAACTGCCACACCATTATTACCCATATACTCCCAAAGAAACAAGAGAAACAACAAGAGTGTGTGTATGCTCTTCATATTTACAGCAGCACAGTTAACAATATCAAGAACTTGGAAGCAGCTCAAATGCACGACAGTGGAAGACTGGATAAGGAAACTATGGTACACACACAAAACGGAATGATGAAAGCATTAAATATTGCATGATGTGAAGGACATGGAAACCATTATGTTGAGTGAAGTTACTCTATCACAAGGGACAAATATTGTATGTGTCCACTACTATAATGAGAAACTCCAGGGAAATATTAGGAAGCAGTTCCCAAAGGGGTAGAATGTCTGCCTATCAGCTATGAACCATACATCACTGCCCTTATGTGCACTTAAGAACCACCTGGAAAGTGGAGACCTACAGTGACTGGGGTCACTCCTTCAAGAAGGTGGAGAAGGGAGTAGACCATGCTGTACAAGACTGAGACAATTTGTGACAAATCAACACACCCACCATAGGAATGAGAGGAGAACCTTGCTGGAAACTCAAGACAAGGAGGGGTGCATCTACATTTCAGTGGAGGTACTGATATTTCTGTTGGTGGGTATGGTGGGTAAATAGGGAGAAGCAACCTCCCATCTGGAAGGGATACTAAACAATACTTGTATGAAAGTTACGGGGAGAATGAACCTTGTTTCATAGTCCTGGGTAGACACTTTG
Source organism: Tenrec ecaudatus (assembly GCF_050624435.1). Taxonomy (NCBI): domain Eukaryota; kingdom Metazoa; phylum Chordata; class Mammalia; order Afrosoricida; family Tenrecidae; genus Tenrec; species Tenrec ecaudatus. The sequence continues at coordinate 125,531,200 of NC_134533.1, read as the reverse complement.
AATATGTTTCTACCCAAACCTTGGTCAATGATGCCATGGACAAGCACTATGATGACCTTATATGCTGGACTTACAGGGAACATGGCATCTCCCAAAGCATTCCAGAAGGACTCCATGTGTAAATTTGATTATGATGGATTGAACCATAGGATATTATTATACTTGGTCATGTGACCTCTTTCTTGACCCAACCTGACTTTGCTCTGGGCTCAACTACTTCTTGCTTGTTCCGTGACAGAAATTTTCTTCTCTGGCTTTTAAAATATCGTTGGTGGCATTTTTAATTTTTATCTTTATATTATCATTTTTTTCTTCTTTCTGTTTTATGTTTTCAATTGTTTCTGTTAGGTTTCCAGTTTATGAAGCACAGAAAGAGTGGAGGCAAAGAGACAATAAATGATGCATTGGTTTATCAAGGACAGGGGTGTGGAGAGGGTGAGGAGAATTTGTGAGTAAACAATGAATGTGGGAGGAAGGAGGGAATATTATAATTGATTGTGATGATGTATATACACCTATTTCAAAATGATTTCTGAATATTATATCAAGTACTAAAAAAAAAAAAAGGAAGAAAGAAACCAAACTTGACCAATGGTTACCATAGGTGAAGGGGGAAGAGATTTTGCTTAGGGGCATTGAGTTTTTTTAATGGCAGTAAAACAATTTGGAGAGGTATATCAATAAATAATGGTTGTACAACATAAAAGAGTATAATAAATGGCACTGAATTATACACTTAGAAGTTGTTGAATTGGAGAATGTGTTGTTGTGTATGTATTTGCCAAAATTGAAAAAAAAAATCTGTTGCAAAAAACTATGCATCAATGCACCAGCAGACACCTGGGTAAGTGGAATTTTTTTAGCTCTCTACCTTGGGTCGTCTGTTCATTTTCCTTTGCCTTTTCGGAATGGTCCAAGTCTCAGAAATCTTAACACTAAGTCAAATGACCCTCTCCATCCCTGGGGCTTGGGCGGTAATTTTTTAATGGGTGTGTGCTTTTCTTTTTTCTACCTCACTTTCAGGAGCTGAAGTTCTCACTCAGTCCTCTAACACCTCATGGGGGTACACCACTGGTTGTTTAATAAAAAAACTTAAGTTAGGCCTTGAATCAATTATTGAAAAGGAAAGACTGATATATTCCTATATTCCTATGTAATAGAATGTGGCCACAGTACAAATTGGACAATAACTAAGCATGGCCACCAGGGAGCACTGTTTACTTAAAAATCCTTCAAGATCCACATAATTTCTGCCAGGTACTTTGAAATCCGTATATTCAGGTTTGCTTTCTCCTTTGTGCTCACCCCCAACTATGTTAAAATTGTTCCACCATGTAACTCCTGCTGGTCCAGGAGAATATTCCCCTCCAAGACAATGAACTCATCTTTGATCCTTCAGAATATGCTATGACCCTTTGCAGCAGCTTCTCCATCATCACCATTCTTTCTGCTCTCCCTTACTAACCCCTTCCCTCTCCTCTCCAACCCCTCTGACGACCTCTGTAACCTTCCAGCTGCCAGCCTGTAACCTGCTATCTCCTGATATGCCATCTCATTCCTCTTCTGCCTTAAATCAGCCCTCCTTATCACCACCTCCTCTCACTCCTGCCTCGCCTCCAAGTCAACATTCTATAATCCGTGTTCCTTATCCTGTGTCTCATCCATCTTCTGTGCTAACTCCTCCATCCCCGAAACAATTAGTGTCTCCCTCTCCTCCTCCTTTTACGTCACACATTCCCCTCTCACCAGTGCCATCTTCCCTGCAATTTAACTCATCTTGTCCGCCAGCACTGTCTCCACCTCTCACTCATTCGCGTTCAGCAATTCCCTACACAAAAGCACTTAACTTCATTGTATTCAAAACTTCCATCCTCAGATCCTACCCGCTTCTTCCCCTCCATGAAGTCACAGGAGCTGAGGGGATAGTTAAAGTCCATATTCCTTTCTCTCTGTATGAATTATCTATTGAGAAACATTTGGGGTCCTTTCCTTCTGACCCACACACTTATATTAAAGAATTCAAGTATCTCACTCAGTCACAGATCTTACCTGGATTTTATATATATATATATATATATATATATATATATATATATATATATATATATATATATATATATATATATATATATATAGAGAGAGAGAGAGAGAGAGAGAGAGAGAGAGAGAGAGAGAGAGAGAGAGAGAGAAAGAGAGAGAAAGAGAGAGAGAATGAGTTTAACAACCACTTTAACCCCCAAAGACAGAGAGAGAGTCTGGATTGCTGCTCAAAATAGAGGTGATGAAATTCACACCCCAAACTGGCATAAATCCGTGGGCTCAAATGCAGTCTCCAAACAAGACCCTAATTGGAATTATCAGATTGGATACACCATCCAAGATGATTTGGTTATTTATCTCATTGGAGGCCTGCAGAAAACTGCCAATAAGGCAGTCAATTATGATAAAATTAGAAAAAGGACCCAAAAGGAAATCCTGCTCAATCCCTATATCATCTTTCGGAGGCTTTTCTTAAATACACCATAGTTGAACCATCGACAGCAGCAGGGACTACTTTACTTCATTCACATTTAATTGCACACTCATCTCCTGATATAAAGAGCAAACTTAAAAAATTGGAGCATGGCCCTCAGACTTTCCAGCAAGATCTTCTCAATGCATCTTTTAAAGTTTTCAATAATAGGGAAGAACAGGAAAAATTAGATAAGCTGCAAAGACACAAGGCTATATATAAGATGCTAGCCAGTGCCCTTCGTGGCAACTTGAGTGTATCTAAACCAGTTAACATTTGGCCCGCACATGGGTAAGTTACCTGGACCCTGCATTTAATGTGCTCAGTTGGGACATTAGGCAAGCAAATGTCCTCATCCTCATCCCCCATTGAAGCCATGCCCACATTGCAGACAAGGAGGGCACTGAGGAAATCACTGCCGCATCCGATGGAGAGCGAGTCAATCCAAGGAAACCTCCAGAGTGATCAGACAGCCATGATCCGGATGACTCAGCGATGGAGGACTAATGATACCCAGAGTTGAAGGCCCCACTAAGATCACCGATCTTGAGCCAGGGTAAATCATAATCTCAGGTAAGCTCATTTCTTTCCTTTTAGACACAGGAGCCACATAATCCACACTACCCGAAGATTCAGGACAAAGTTCTTTAACACCCACCACTGTTGTCGGAGCCTCAGATATGCTCTCACAACCTCAACACATGACCACTGTTACAGTATGTAGTCGTTAAATTGTGCAGGTCTCACATCAGTTTCTAGTTATCCCAAATGCCCCATTTCCATACTGGGAATCCTTAACTAAATTCAAAGTCTTGATAGAGATGTTCTTATTAAATTTAAAGTCATGATAACTTTGCATTTACCAGAGGCCTCAATGACTCTAAACCTATTGCTTTTCTTTCTTTTCTTTTTGTCTTTCCCCCATTCCTCCAACCTTTATTATATGAATGAAAGAACTTGAGACAATTTAGCTCACTTTTAATAAAATGCTTCCCAAAGTATTTTTACCAGATCCCCAAGGAGTGTTATGATCACTGACAGTGTCCAGTTATTAAAAACTTTGAAGCTGATACACACTTTTACCATTTTCTAATTTTAACCTATTTATCTATGCTGTTTATTCACATATGTCCATAACAATGGAATGTTGTCTGTTACATTGATTGGTTTGTGAGTGTTCTGGAAAACTGCATTATCTGTGAAGACCGATTCCCATGCTGGCATTGCATGCACCCAAGTATTTATGCACAGAATTAGAGCAATGAGAGAGCATACTCAAACACTAACACACCCCATTCCCTTTTTATTGCTTAGTACTACTTAGAACATGGATTTCTGAATTCATCCTTCAACTGCCCAAGGAAAATTAACAGCAGGGCACAAATTTAGATTTCAAATCAAATTGTTAAGAATCACTAGCGAACGCAAAGCAGACACATTCATTTATATATGTGATCTGAAACTCTTCTCACACCCGGGTCTTCCAAACACATGCGTAACTCATACTAGCATCATTTAGGTTGAAATATGCATGTGAAATAACAAGTGTGCTCTGGGAATTTACGTGATGACTCAAATTTGAACTCAAGTCGATTTCGGGAAGTGAGAAGCCTGTACTAAGCAACCGTGCTACATTTCTGCTGCAGTAAATGCTTTCGGATGATCACTCCTAGACTACACTTGATTCTGTCCAGTAAATTGCAGAGTGCAAACAGGAAGGCATACCAGTCAGTGAAGGGTTCAACAATGCATGATTTTTATTCTCTTGCTCTGCAAGCTTATATCAATTAAAAAAAATTAAACCAAGGGGAAAAATGGAAGATTTCCTATGCCTCTTGTGCTTCAAAAAGATTGTTGTTGTTTTTTTAAAGACAGCCACTAATGTGCTTGGGTACAGCAGTCTTAGTGGTCTGTTACTTTAAAGTTTACTTAAGAATGTTTTTTAAAGTAGAAGAATGGGTAAAAAAAAAAACCCACTACCCCATTCCAGAATTTAAGCAGGGGGCAGCAGACAGTTACACTCCAATAAAATTATGGCAGCAGTTCAAATGTGACCAAAGTAAATGTGAATTTTCTGAACACAGCTAGGACTCTTAGCAAGGCTAACACTAAATCATATCTGAAATACATTTTTAAAGAAAATACATAAAAACCAAATAGGAATTTTGAGATTTTTTCCATTGAAGGTAGATCTTAATGCTATTAAATTCACAAATATACTAATTGAAACACCCGATCCTAGTTGTTATCTAAAACACACATGGCAAACATACAGATATCTGTTCTCTCCATGTGTCAGCACCCATTCATATCATGGTTTGGAAATGGGAGACTAGATTCCCCTGAAGCTGCAAGTCAGCAGGTGTTTCTTTACAGTTAACTTTAGCAAAATTCATACAAAATAGTGATGAACAATGATCTTCTTTACTTGTTAACTCACAAGGAAACACCTTCAAAACTGCATTTTGTTAAAGTTTCTGTACTAAAATGTAGAAAAACTGAACTACACAAATATTGAAAAGTTAAAAATTCCTTAATTTTTTATTCCTGGTACCCCTTCCACAATTTACAGGACAATGTACCTGATGTCACGAAAAGAAAAAGGAAAAAGACAAAGCTACAACAGCTCACAGACCTCAGCAAGGTGCATCTAATCGACACTGCATTGCAATCATCAGTAGCTGCACGTGGCAGACTGTGGCGATGACAGTCCTGAACAAGTAGGGCTTCCTCTTTAAGCTGCAATCACTTCCTGACTGTGGACCATCGCTCCTTCTGTGGCAGATTTTTACAGCTCCTCTAATGCATTTGGGATGACTGTCTCAGAGTAACCTGCAGCTTTCGGGACAGCTCCCCGCTCTCTCTCCTGCTAAGAACTGTAGCCCCTTTCTTCTGAATTGTTAGAACCTTGTGCTGCCATATCCACCACTTCCACCCTCAGATCCATAACCACCACCGTAAGGACTGCCAGAGCTTCTTCCACCAAAACCACCCACCTCCCCTTTCATGGGTCCATCATTTGATTGCTGTTGCCCACTGTGATTTCCAAAATCATTATAGTTCCAACCACCACCATAGTTGCCACCGCCAAAATTTCCTCCTCCATTGTAACCATCATATCCTCTACCGCCACCATATCCACCACATTGCTTTCCATATCCTGGTCCTCCACCACCATAGCCCCCTCTACTACTATAACCGGGACCTCCGCCATAGTGGCCACCATCACGTCAAAATCCATCATAACCACCATCACCTCCTCCATCAATACTTCTGCTGCCACCACCTCCACCATAGCCTCCTCTTTCACCAAAGTTCCCACTATGGCCAAAGTTCCCTCCACTGCCTTCAAAGTTTCCTCCACGACTCAGAAGTTGCCAGATCCATCCATGACCTCTCTGTGATCCAGCAGACTGCATCTATTGTTTTGAAAGAGCCTTTTTCACATCACAATTATGCCTACTAATAGTGTGGTATTTCTGAACAACAATTTTATCAACTGTATCATGATCATAACAAGTTACAAAGGCAAATCCTCTTTTTTTCCCACTCTGTCTATCCTCCATGACTGCTATGGTTTCAATCTTGCCATGCTTTTCAAAGTAGTCTCTCAAATTATATTCTTCTGTGTCTACTTTTATACCACCAACAAAAATTTTCTTCACTGTTCAATGGGCACCAGGCTTTTTAGAATCCTCTCTGGACGCAGCTCTCTTTGTGTGGCCTTGTGTGGCCGTGCACACACTGCTGCATCCACCTCTTCAGCACAGGAGGAAGTCACAAAACCAGAGTCCTTGGAACGTTTTGTTTGGGAGTCTCTCATCACCACACAATCTGCGAGTGTGCCCCATTTCTCAAAATGTTCTCTTAAACGATTGTCTGTAGCTTCAAAGCTCAAATCACCAATAAACAGTTTTCGCAACTGCTCAGGTTCCTTTGGATCATGGCCCTCCATTGTGAGACCGGACTTACCTCTTTCAACTTGCATTCCTTTTCTTTCAAGCCATAACAGACACTCTGCTGCCTTTGTCTTTCCCCAGAATAAATCTGGTGTCCCAACAACCCACATCAATTCTTTCCCTTACTACCTAATCTGATTAACTCATGCATTTGGGATGTCTCCCTGCCTTCAGTTGCTAGGCATCATCAACCAGGTTATATTAGGTTAAAAGACCCCTAGAAATTTCCTAATGTACCACAATAGGACTTAAACCCTTAAAAGGCCTTAAACCAATAATCTCAAAACTTCTTAAAGCAGGCCTGTTAAGGACCACCCACTGTCCCTACAACACACCCTTTCTACTGGTTATCAAACCTATTGGAAGTTACAGACCTGTTTGAGATCTTAGGGTTATTAACGCCACTGTCCTGTCTATACATCACATCATCCCCAACCCTTACAGCCTGTTCTCTGCTATACCACCCAATACTACTTATTATACAATTTTGGATTTTAAAAGATGCCTTTTTATTACTATTCCTCTCAATGAAGGCTCCCAAGATCTTCTTGCCTTCACCTGGGCAGATCCTGACATAACGAACTCTCAACAATTATACTGGGGTGCACTCCCTTAGGCATTTTTAACTAGCTCCCATATATCTTCAGTCAACTACTAGCCACCAACCTCCTGTCTTTAAAACTCCCCTTCCATTTTCTCCTCGATTATGTGGATGACCTCCTGCTATGTAGTCCCTCCCTTCTGGATTCTCAAAATCACACCAATGTTCTTTTAAACTCCCCAGCAGTAAAGGGGTACCAAGAGTCCCCCACTAAGATGTAGCTTTCTTCTCCCTCTGCCATCAATTTATCTGCAGGTCTGAATCACGATAAACTCCAGAGAGATTACTGTGGACAGAAAGCAACTTCTTTCTCAATTTCCAACTCCCTCTACAAAAGCTCTCTCCTTTTTTGGCCTTGCATGCTATCCCAGACTGTGGCTTTGCAATTTTAGCATGCTAGCTAAACCCGTCTATGAAGAAGCAAGAGGGGATATCACTGAAATTCTATAGTCTAGTCCCAGCAAAAACCATACAGAACTCTTCAATCTGCCCTGCTTTCAATTTCTGCTCTAGCTTCCCCTAATCTAACTCTCCCTTTTACTCTATTAGTTAATGAAACTCATGGTATGGCCATGAGAGTCCCAAGTCCGGCAGTAGGACACTCATTTGCCTCAGTAGCCTATTTATGTAAACAGATCCAACCGTCAAAGGGTGGTATCCATGCCTATGCACCCTGGCAGCAGCCGCTCTCCTAGTCCAGGAAGGCACAAAAATTGTGCCTGTGGGCAAGACACTTGCATTAAAAGCCCCTCATCATCTGAAAGATCTAGTCTCCCACTGCACTTACACCCTCTCGTGTATAGCTGTTTCATTTTATCTTTACTGAGAATTCAATTTTTACATTCCAGCCATGCCCACCACTAAATCCAACTACACTAATTCCCATATCTTCATCTCCACGTCAACACTCCGCATTGAAGCCCTTGATCTCTTTGCCACTCCACCACCTCACACGTTGTTCATAGGTGGCAGCTCAAGTCTCCCCTCCAAGACATGCCTTCTCCCCAGCAACAGCGCCTCTCCAAAGGCAGAGCTGCTTGCTTTGACACACCACGTAACATTAGCTACAGACAAAGGGGTCAATGTTTATACACATTCTAAATATTGTTTTCAGATTTTACATTCTCATGCCGCTATCTGGCAGGAAAGAGGATGCATGACCATCAAAGGAGGGCCTATGACTAGTGGCAATCTAATCCAACAGCTTTTACAGGCTGCCCTGCTTCCACAAGAGGCAGCTGTTCTTCACTGCAGGGGACACCAGCATTCCTCTCATCTCATAGTGATGGGAAACAACAGGGCAGATGTTGAAGCCAAAGGTTACCTCAAATACTCTACCTGATATACAGCCAATAACGGCCATCCCTCCCATCCACCCTAACTACATCCCTGCAGAAAAACAGGAATTCTTCTCTGAAGGAGCTCAATTCAAAGATGAACGGATCATGATGGAAGGCTGTTATGTTCTGCCAGACACCCAGCACCGTCCATTTTGACAGATGTGCGTAACACTCTACACGTGGGATACCATCCCCTATTACAACTAATAAAACCCATAATTTCTCACCCACCAGGCAAGGGGACATGTTCCTGGGCAAGACTGAAAAGTCAATTTCACACTCATGCCTCCTCACACAAAGATCAGGACTCTGCTCACAATGGTCGACACTTTGTCAGGATGGGTGGAAGCATTTTCTTCTATCTCAGAAGAGGCAAATCAAGTCACCCAGGTACTCAAATATTAAGTCATTCCTCATTTGGGCTGCCAGCCTCCCTATAATCAGACAATGGTCCAGCCTTCCATCTCCCAAGTAACGCAGCTTACATGTCAGGCTCTCCACATGGAGTGGAACCCGTGTATTCCCTGCTGCCTTCAGTCATCAGGAAAAGTAGAAAAAGTCAAGTACATCTGAAATTTCACTTCTCTAGACTATCTCTTGAACTTTACCTACCTTGGACTCATCTCTCTTTTATTGCTCTGCTGCATTTAAGAGCCACCACTTGCATGCCTCTCCTTCTCAGCTCCTTTGAGTCAATGTACGCCAGACTCTTCCTTTTAGGAAACTTCCCTTCCACATCATCTGTGTTAGGTGATTTTATACCCACTTTAAACCTTGTTAGACATCTTGTCAGGACGCAAGCAGCAAACTTGTGCCTACCTGGACCTTATCCCACCAAAGAGACTCACTTTTCAGTCTATCCAGGACAACAAATATTGTTAAAATCCAGGCAACTGGGTCCCTTAGTGTCCAAATGGGAAAGACCACACACAGTCCTCCTCTCTACGCCCAGAGAAACCCTCTTGGTACCACCTTTCAAGATTCAAACTTTTCCTTCCTAAACTTGTGTCCCCCCTCATCTAATCCATCCGATAGAGAGACTAATCAATCTGCCATTTCCTACTCCTCCTGTCAGAGGGTGTTGCGCATGTCTGTGCACCCTGGCGGCAGCTGCTCCGCTAGTCCAGGAAAGCACAGGGACAACAAAGCTCAGATACCCGAGGGAGCAGATGACCACACCTCTGCAGTGCTGGTTTCAGCCCTTCCTTGAGTGTGCTCTCGAGGATCGCACTTGGTTCTATCCTCTTGACAGCACCCTTGAAGCCATCTTGGAGTGGTTACAGGGGCCCTTGATATTTTCCTGTGAGGAAATTGAATTGTTCTCATTGCTTCTACCCTGCTGCCTAGCCCCATCACTCCTTATACTATCAGAGCTCCAATTGTGTTAGCCAGTCTGATAGGCCAGTGTTCTAGTGTAGTCTCTTGAGACTCCTTTAGTATTGTACATCTCATTGTAGGTCTTCTTATTGGCTTCCATTTTAGCATTGGTCTAGGAGTTATTTCTCCAGAAGGCTGGTGCCAAAGCCAAAAATGTCTACTAATTAGTGTATATTGGGCTATTATCTTGCTCTTGGGTGATCTATTATGTTTACATCAGCAGGAGGACAACAGATACCCCTCTGTCCTCGTGACTGTTATAAAACCACCCAAACACCTGAAATTGTGTCACATTTTATATTTTACTCACAGTTTCCTGATGTATGTGCAAAATCAGTGCAGTTCTATAGATGCTGGGGGGAAAGTAACACATGTTGGGCAGGCAGAATAACCTTATTCTGGGAGCATGTGAAACCATCTTGATGTTCCACAGTTGTTGGTCAGTGTATTTGTTGGTTCTATGACACACACCCCACTCATAAAAACAATCCAAAATGGCATCACAGGACTTATGAGAGTAGCTAAAATCCCAGATCCATTCAAAACTAAGAGACCTAGCCAGACTCTATACAACCCAGTAGACCTAGCCAGACTCAGGAAAATTGCTCAACAAGCTGACGCTCAGACATCAATTACGTCTCTCCGTAACACTACCTACCAAATGCTTAGGCCAACAATCCACACCACACAATTTTGGTTATGTCTCTCCAATAAAAGAAATTGTTGGTGTCATGCATTCTACCTTCATGGTTGACACCCAATATAAGACAATCACAGCATCACTTATGGGACCAGTAGCCATTGGAGTATTTCTCATCTCCAATCGGGATATTGTCTGCCTCCTGGCTCTTGAAGGGTTCTAACCCAAAGGCAATACCTCTACCGAGTCTTACAGTCAGACCTTCCAGCCAAACACTGAGTCTCAGTGTGCCTCATCTGGTATATTTTTCCTGTGTGATACATTTGCCTACCCCTGTCTACAGCTGAATTGATGGGACTATGTATCCTTATCTTTCTCATTCCTGATATGACTTTCCTAGATCAACAGGAACTGATAAGTATCCTATTGAAATACATATCTTAATCCCCTAAACTAATTTTATATAGACAATAAAAGGGTATCAGTTTCCCCTCTCCCCACTGGAACTACCACAGCGGCAGCCCTGGGAGCTGGAGCCAAAGTAATTGAAGCTACTAATAAACTTGACTACAAACGATCAAAGGACTTTAAATCCATAGTGAATAGTGTGCTACAAAACAAGCGAGCCCTGTATTTGCTAGCTGGAGAGGAAAGGGACGCATATATTTTCCTAAGAGAAAGTGTCGTGATTTTGTTAATCCATTGGGCATAATTACACAAAAGGTAAACCAACTAAAGGGATGAGTCAAACACCATCTAAAGGAGTTAGGAGGCGTGAGACCACTTGGATGGATATCTTTGGCCTTTGTAAGTCTTGGGCCCCATGGGTCCTGCCACTCCTAGGACCTCTCGTTTAATTTGTATATTTCTGTGTTTCAGGCCTTGTCTTTTTCGCTGTTTTCAACTTTGTTGTTGTTGCAGACTGCATGCATGCCTTCATCAATCAGGGCTATGCAGAGCTGGATTTGGCTGGATTCCAGCCTCTAAAGTGCTCACCTGACCCTGCCAAACTAGGACGATTTTAGGTTGTTAATCGACCATGTCCAACAGGAAGTACCTACAGAAGAATGAGACCTTTGGCCCTATTCCCTGTTATTAAAAGGCGAGCATAACAGATCCAGCAGAGTGAAGAGCAACTCCCAGCCATTTAAAAGTGTATTTTTGCCCCTGCTGCCTGCCTCTCATCTTTCTACCTGCCAGAGAATTCGTATGCCCATAAAAGAAAGGCTGAACTCCTTGCCCCATTCGAACTTCCAGATCAGAAGGATGTGATGTACTTCTACTGACTTAATCATTAATTACTGCCCTGAAGGCTTATAAACATCGACATTTCTTTATTGATCTCCCTTACCCTTTTGCTCACTCTCTGCTCCCTTGCTTTCTCTTCCATTGCTTTTGGGTGCGATCCCTATTCCCTACCTGCCTTCTTGGAAGCTTTCGCTTCCCCACTGTCTCTCCTGAGCTTTGTATCTCCACTCACTCCTGCCCTGTCTCTTTCCATTTCCCCTCCCTCCTGAAAAAGTTTCGTGATTCGCATCTCAAAATAAAACCTGTAACTCATTCCCTCACTTACTCTCCATCTCTAAAATTTCTTACATAGTACAAGGAAGAAGAAAATGTTGTAAAATGGTGGTAAAGATTGTACCACTGTCCTGGATATGATTGAAGTATCGAATTGTATGATATGCGGATGAAGTGCCAATAAAACTATCTGTAAAAGATATGAATTAAAAACTGTGTTATAGTAAAAAAAGAACTAAAATCATAAAACTATTAGGAAAAAGTATAAAGTAATGCATCGGGATATCATTTTTGACAAAGAATCCTTAACTACGACACCAAAAGCCCCAAGCAACCAAAAGGCAAATTAGATTAAAAATAGATATCATGAAAATTAAAATTTTTTTCCTTAATAGTTTAATTGACATATAATTCACACATCATACAATCCAGTAGTTCAATCACCTCAAGAAGAGTTGTACAATAATTACCACAATCAGTGTTAGAGCTTTTTTTTCCATTCGTGTGCTCGTTGTTATTAGCTTCCCTCCCTTCCACCGACCTCCCCTGCCACATCCCCCAAAGAACCATTAATTTGGTTACTGTCTCTATAGATTTCCTCTCCTGGATTTTATATACAGAAAAGCATTTAAAAAATCCCTAACAATAACAAAGTAAAACAGTTAAAACTCAATAAAAAAGAAATCAAAAAATATAAAAAGTAGAACATATTGAACTGAAGTCTAAAGAAGATCAAATGATAGGGTGCTCAATTTTAAACTAACGGCACCTGCCACCATCCACATTCCAATGCATTCTGCATGATAGCAAGGCCAGTCACATCCCTGGGCCATCGTCAGAGGGATGCACCAGGGACTTTAACCATATGTTTTTCCTCTTAAAAATAAAATTTTTTAGCTGAAACAGCTTTAAAATGGGTTGTAAAGGAAATCAAATGATAGGATCAAAATTAAAAACGTTTGTCCATCAAAGTTTTTATTAAAACACTACGGAGGACATATAGAGAGCATAAGAAAATATTTGTAACCATATTCAGAGAAATCTGTGAAAGCCAGGACCTGCTCTGGCAGAGAAGGATCTTTCCCACTGACAGAAGGTGGAAAGACTACACTTTGTCAAAGGTAGGAGACTTTGAGACCTGACCAGTCCCACTGATCCTCTTACTGGTCCACTATTTTTGATTGTCCTGTACAAATAACTTAGCTACACCAGATCTTGGTGTCATCATCCTAAAACAGAGAAACATAGCCTCCCACTCAGGTTGCTTTAGACGTAAGATTTTTTTTTTTTTTTTTTTGCAAATTGCTAACACAGAGTACTTGTTCAATTAACATATCATACCACCCACAGTGCCCAGAGCACTAGGAGAGTGGGCAATGCACTGTGGTAGGCAGCTACATAGCCACTACAGGGACTTTATGGATATACTGACCCTTTCTGAACAGACTCAAAAAAGTCCTTAAGCCCCACAAATCCTTTCCATCCCCCATTCACCTCCTCTTCCTCAAGGAAGTCAACAAGGCAAGGCTTGCCAAGGGCATCGCATAAATACCTCCACTTGGTAGTGAGGAAGGATTTTCCTTCAAGAATTTTTATTTCAGGTGACAGGGGCACCTACAACTGCTTTTCCTAGGAGTTGGGGAGCAATAGCCATTGCATTCATGGAGATGAACATGAAGTTGAGCAAGTCCACCTGGTGTGGTAGATGGAGAACAGCACAGAAATTTCAAATCCCGTCATAACCTCTAGTATATCAGGAAGCACAAACAAAATTGTAGGGTTGTTTTGAGAATGAAAGAAAACAATCACAGTGAGTTTGGCAAACTTGAATATGGATCAACAATATGTTTGGCAGTGACACCACTTACGGAGGCTCCTGGGCGATGCAAACGGGTGGTTGCCTACTTGCAGAAAGCTTAGTGTTAAAACCTGCTCAGAGACACATAGGAAAAGAGGCCTGGTGATCATCTTTTATCAGATCGTAGCTTTGACCTTTTTACTCTCTACACATAGGGTTTTTACGTTTCAGATGGTCCCCACAGCAACTAACAACCACAAGGACCTGCCATTGTTACTACTGAAAATACAAAGCTTCTTATCATCCCCACAGGAGTAGAAGAAAGTTTAAAACCAAGACAATATTTCGAAGGCTAAGGACATTCCTTCGTTTCGTTCTTTGCCACTCCAGGAAGGAGTCAGGACACCAGGATGATTGGGAGCTAGCACACTGAGCTCAGGAGAGACATAATCTGCAGCCCAAGTTTCTAAAGGGCACATGGAGACAGAACAAATTGATCCTGAAGGTGCATGAACTTTAAGACAGATAGAAGTAAAGTGTCCAATAGCGAGAGACTGTTTGTAGTTTCTAGCCAGCTTTAATCCTCTGCTAATTGTTTACAAACAAACCCATGCTCCCCAACTTACCGCACAGCTAAACAACAGTCATCACAGTCCACAGATGTGAGCATCCACCAAGGGCTCAGAAGGATCTAACCAGAAGATTGGCAGGAACCCTCCCGTCTAAAATTTTTATAAACCTCCAAAGACATAATTACCTGAGAACATACTTTGTTCTCTCTTGCTGTTCTTTGCTTTCGCCTTGCAGGCCCTCTGAAACACCTGTGCCTCTCTCTGTAAGTTCCTTCCTCCACATCCACCTGCAGACTCTTTCTTTCCTCACCTGCCAGCTCCCAGTAGTAAAAAGCAGCTCTCTGCAATAAAAAGCTGACCTACTGTGGCACTAGCACCAGGAACTCTCCACTTGCCAGACTCTGTTGTAGTTTGCTAGTGAGTCCATATTACAACCTGTTTCTTCTTTTGTGCAACTGAAGTTCTTGTGGCCTCTCTACCTTATAGGCTAGGTCTCTCCTTTTCTTCACTGGCCTCCAACTGACCTTGAATACGCTAATCCTTTTTATCCCACTCCCTTTGATCTCTTTAACTCCCATTATCCCCAAATAAAACCTACTAACTAATACCTATGTTTTGTCTCCTGTCTTACTAGAAGCAAAGGAATTGAAAGGGCATCGAAATGGCTGCATCAGTAAAACGCCCGAGAAGCAACAGAGCTGCCCCTCAGAACCTGAACAACAGAAATCTTTGTGGAGTAAAAGAAAAGAACAACCAATCTATACAAGTATCTTCTATCAATTACTGAAAAGGTGTGTCCTAGCAATCATTTGCTTGAGTGGATGCTTCTGGAGGATGTAGGACAAAGCTTCATGGCAATCTGATGGGAATACTGAGATCCATCCAGAAACCTTTTTTTCAGGTGGCTTTTTATCTCTTCCAAAAAAGTCCAAGTGCCCACAAACAAATGCATGGAGACTGCCTCTACTGTAGGCTGGCACCGGACACTGGGAAGCCTCAGCGTTGTTTCTCAGCTCTGACTAACAGAATGGGGCCACTTCTCAAAGCATCAAGAGTTTTAAAAGGCCTGTAGTGACCCCTAGGATACAGCATCACCCATAGGTGATTGCAGGGCATACCCTGCCACCATAGCTGTTCAGACTTTCTGGAGCCATCAGGCTGACCATATTCCTAAAATTATTTCCCTGAGATAATATTTAGACCTTAAACCTCAAACCAAACTATCCCCTGAAGTCCTTGTTGAACCAAACAGTATGGGAGCAGACTGTAATGTCTTTCTCCTGCAAAGCAGCTGGGGGTGGGGGTACAAAGTGTTGACCTTTTAATTAACAGTCAAGTGCTTAATCACTTTCCCAGAGGGCACTTTAAAGCCAAACAGTAATTTACTTAATGACTGAAGTATGTATACCTGGAACATTGTGTTCTTTGATCAAAGAATTATGAGAACACAAATTGACAACAGTAACTATAGAAAGGGTGGGGATTGTATATAAGATAGTCACTTACTTGTCCAAGAGGAAGTAGAGATCATAGATGCCCAAACAGGGGATAAAACCTATATCCCGATTCCACTTACGTCTCATATTTTTGAGGCCATGACTTTGGTAGCCAAAGCTCCCAGTGCCCAGCAGCAGTGGTGGCAGTAACCCCAGAAATAACGAGGGCACAGGGCTGGGTGTACAGGGGCCACAACTCTCCATCTTCCTTTCCTCTCTTAGTCTTTGCTCTGTGAGCCAGTAAGTTAGGGGCAAAGGTCAATGGTAAAGAGGCACTTTCAACTGCTTCTGCCTCTGCCAGCACCCAGAGGGCCTTTTCCCCACACCCACTTCTGACCTACTGCCGAATTCTGGCCCAGAGGGTGATGAAGAGTAGAGCTGTGGAGATGGTAGCCTTTGGGTGGCCAACCACCAGCTGCCTGCTCTCAGCCCTTCCCCCATCTAGCTTGGGAAGAATTCCTGGTTGTTAGGGTTGACATGGTGACTTTGTGACCTGCAACTCTGCTGAATGAGTTACCTATTAACAATAGCAAGAGGTCTTTGCAAGGAGATGTACAATGAGGATTTCATTTTTCTCTAAAGCGCCTTTATTACAAGCCCTCACTGGTGGTTATTAAAACCCTTTTAAAAATGGTTTGGGGATTTAGGACCATGATTTCATTGGGTGTTGTATGCAAATAGCCTGCCTGATTACTTTTAGTATTTCTGTTCTAACACTTATTTCATAGGGATACTTGCTGGTATAAGGGAATACATTGGTCTGAGTTCATAGTTTGAACCCACCACTCATTCTGTGGGAGAAAGAGAAGCCTTTCTGCTCTGGTAAAGATTGACAGATTAGGAAATTGAAGGGGGCAATTCTACTCTGTCTTATAGAATCACTATGAGTGGAAATTCACTCCATGGGAGTGGATTTTGTTTGTTTGTTTGTTTGGTTGGTTTTTATTTCTCTGTGTGAAAGGGAAGGGGAGTGTGGCGGAAGGGAGAGGGTTTAAAAGTTTGCACATGGCCATTACAACTATAATTAACCTCTATTCACTCCTGGGGAAATAGAGGAAGGAGAAGCATAAATCAGAGGATGGATTAGAATTTGGGTCTAATTGCCCCATGAATAACGGCCTTCTTTACCATGACACTAGAATGGTATCCTGACTACCATTGTTGAATGCTTTGATCAAAGATTCTATAGAAGAATTCTGACCAAGAAGGGGGAAATTTAATTTCTCAACAATGTTCAGACTTTCTGGAGCCATTCAGGCTGACCATATTCCTAAAATTATTTCCCCGAGATAATATTTAAACCTTAAACCTCAAACCAAAACTATTCCCTTGTTGAAGCAAACAGTATGGGAGCAGACTGTAACATCTTTCTCCTGCAAAGCAGCTGGGGGTGGGGGTCCAAAGTGTTGACCTTTTAATTAACAGTTAAGTGCTTAATCACTTTCTCATAGGACACTTTAAAACCAAACAGTAATTTACTTAATTACTGAAGTATGTCTACCTGGAGCATTGTGTTCTTTTATCAAAGAATTATGAGAACGCAAATTGACAACAGTAACTATAGAAAGGTTATAGGTGAGTAGGTGAGATACTTTTTATCTACTGTAGAAAGTAGGGGAACGGACAATGAATTTATGTTAATGGTGGTGGAATAATTTGGAAAAGGGGAGTGAGAATGGTTACAAAAGTTACTTATTTTTATTGAGATGAACTTGTCACTAAAGACTCCAAATCCACCTCAACTTTACTTTTCCTGTTTTATAAGTCACTCAAACCACTATTTAGGTTTTAGAGTTAAGGAATATGGAAGGATTTTGCTTGTTTTTTTAAAGAAAAATTCGATAAATATTTACAAAGCCTAACTCAAGAAATGAAATTAACAATATCCTGTTAAACCATTCATACATGTTTTGTTAGGCTTTATTCCCCCTCTCCCCCTCCCTTCTCCAGGATCACATTCCTGTTCATGGCCTTCTCACAGGCATCAAAGTTTTGTCTATTGCTGTATAAATCATGTTTCTTCTTTTGTTTTTCCTTATAACAATGATGACATTAAATATTTATCTTTGTAACTGACTGAGTTTGCTGAGCATAATGTTCTCTAGCTTTGTCCAAGTCTTACTGTGCTTAAAAGAGTTATTGTTTTTTATTGATGCTTAAAATGCCATAGTACAATTGTACCAAACTTGTGTGTCCATTCTTTTATAGTTGGAGTTTTTGGTTGTTTCCAGGTTCCTGCTATCATGGAAACTGCTGCAGTAAATATAGGTGTGCATATGCCTGCTTGTATTGTACTCTTAATTTCCTTAGGGCACATATCCAGTAGAAAGATCATAAGGTACATGTATTTGCATTTGTTTAAGGAAGTGCCATAGTGCTTATATAATTTTACACTCCCACCAGCAATGTAAAAGTGTTTCTACCTCTTTACATCCTCTCCAGAATTTATTATTCTCTATTTTATTGAATTAGGCCAAATGTGTCAGTGTGAGGTGATCTCATTGTTGTTTTAATTTGTCTTTGTCTCATTGCGAAAGGAAATTTCTCTTATTGCTAACATTTCTGCACATGGTTGTTGGCCACTGGATTTCATGCTTGGTAAATTGTCTAATCATGTCTTATTCCCATTAAAAATTTTGGATTATTTGTATTTTTCTTAATATATTGTAGTTTCCTATAGATTTGGATATTAGCCCTTTATCTGATGTATTGTTACTGAATTTTTTTTTCTCCTGTGGGTCTTCTGTTGACTCTTTTGATGAAGTCTCTTGATGTGTATAAATGTCATGTTTTTAGTAGGTCCTAGTTCTTTATTTTGCCTACTGCAGCATGGATATTATCCATTATGTTCAACAGTGTATTTATGCCCTGTATTATGGACCCTGAGCTTGTTCCTATTGTTTAATTGATGGTCTTTATAACTGTGTGATTTATATTTAGGCCTTTTTTTCTTCTAAAATCCTTTTATTGGGAATTAATACAGATATCATATCATTCCATAGTTCAATCACATTGAGCAATATTGTACAATTGCTGCCACAATCAATTTCAAAACATTCTTTTTCTTTTTGAACTCCTTGACATCAGCTCCTTTTAATACGCCCCCCCCCCCCCCACTGTATGCCTCACCCGAGGAACCCTTATTCTATTTGTTGTCTCTATAGGTTCTTCAATCCTGTGTTTTATTCACTGAAAAACACATAATAATTCAAGAGGGTCACCCTAATGACAAGACACATCTGAGTAAAACCCAATACAAACAAACAAATGTTTAAAGCCAAATCAGGCCCAATGTGCATCCAATGCACTCTCTTTGGTAACCAATTTCTTCCCATTCATCTACTATAGATAGAGGGAAATCACCAGAGGCTTACTTCCTATGTAGATCTCACAAATGTATCTTGGGGGCCCACTGTCCTCCATTGCCTTCTGCAGACCAGATTCTTACAGTTTAGGCTCTGATAAATTTCTCTCCCTCAGCTTCAGATTATATAATTTACAATCCTTTGGTCACTGATGTTGGTGTGCATCTTCCATATAGACTTAGTTGACATCTCACTTAGATGGCTGGGGTTTTTTTTTGTTGAAACAAGCCTTTAAGACCCTATTTTATCTGATAGTTGGGCATCATCTAATTTCACCACACTTTTCTGTAGCAGTCATATCTTCCGTGTTTCCTTCTTGGGGATGAAAATAGAGCAGGGTCGTGATGTAAGAACTAATTGCTCTTTAATTGGAGGTATGATTTAGTGTTGGCCCCAAACTCATTCCTGGATCTACCATATATACTCATTTATAAGCCGAGTTTTACAGCACATTTTTAATGTAGATTTTGTGGTAAAATTAGGTGCCTTGGCTGATATTCGGTCAGCTTATATTAGAGTATATAGGCATGTTTTTTTAACTTCCTTTCAAAACCTCTGTGTCAATTTATGGTAAAAGTCTTAATGATCATCATCCTAGGGCATAATGATCCTCTGTTAATATTGTCTTTGATTAGCCCCTGATACTAATTCTTTTAAGCACTGTTGAGAGGTGATATTGGTCCAATGTAAGCCAATTCCATATTGCAGTAAGTGAATTATTCACTTGTATAGAATCTATCTTTCAGTGGTTGGATGATATTTACAAAAACAATGGGGGTTGGTTGTCAGGAAAATTTACAATATGCACTGAGAATGTCATTCACGGGGTTTTCTGGAAGAGTATATATCTTTAATAAAATTTATTTAAAGATAATTTTATTGGGGCTCTTATAACTCTTTTAAAAATTTTTTTTATTTTAACAATTTATTGGGGCTCATACAATTCTTTTCACAGTTCATACATATACATACATCAATTGTATAAAGCACATCTGTACAGTCTTTGCCCTAATCATTTTTTTCTCTTTTCTTCTTTTACATTTTATTAGGGACTCATACAACTCTTACCACAATCCATACATATACATACATCAATTGTATAAAGCACATCCATACATTCCCTGCCCCAATCATTCTCAAGGCATTTGCTCTCCACTTAAGCCCCTTGCATCAGGTCCTCTTTCCCCCCCCCCCTCGCCATTCCCCCTCCCTCATATGCCCTTGGTAATTTATACCTCGTTATTTTGTCATATCTTGCCCTATCCGGAGTCTCCCTTCCCCCCTTCTCTGCTGTCCCTCTCCCAAGGAAGAGGTCACATGTGGATCCTTGTAATCAGTTCCCCCTTTCCAACCCACTCACCCTCCACTCTCCAAGCATCGTCCCTCACACCCTTGGTCCTGAAGGTATCATCCACCCTGGATTCCCTGTACCTCCAACCCTCATATGCACCAGTGTACAGCCTCTGTCCTATCCAGCCCTGCAAGGTAGAATTCGGATCATGGTAGTTGGGGGGAGGAAGCATCCAGGATCTGGGGGAAAGCTGTGTTCTTCATCGATACTATCTCACACCCTAATTAACCCATCTCCTCTCCTAAACCCCTCTATGAGGGGATCTCCATTGGTCGACACTTGGGCCTTGGGTCTCCACTCTGCACTTCCCCCTTCATTTAATATGATATATATACATATATACACATACATATATACATATACACATATATACACATACATACACACACTTATATCTTTTTTTTTTTTGCATGATGCCTTATACCTGGTCCCTTGGGCACCTCGTGATCGCACTGGCCGGTGTGCTTCTTCCATGTGGGCTTATTTGCTTCTGAGCTAGATGGCCGCTTGTTCACCTTCAAGCCTTTAAGACCCCAGACACTATCTCTTTTGATAGCCGGGCACCATCAGCTTTCTTCACCACATTTGCTTATGCACCCATTTGTCTTCAGCGATCCTATCATGGAGGTGTGCAGTCAATGATATGATTTTTTGTTCTTTGATGCCTGGTAACTGATCCCTTTGGGACCACTCAATCACACAGGCTGGTGTGTTCTTCCATGTGGACTTTGTTGCTTCTGAGCTAGATGGCCGCTTGTTTATCTTCAAGCCTTTAAGACCCCAGTCACTATCTCTTTTGATAGCCGGGCACCATCAGCTTTCTTCACCACATTTACTTGTTCACCCACTTTGGCTCCAGCCGTTGTGTCGGGAGAGTGAGCATCGTAGAGTTCCAATTTAATAAAAGAAGGTATTCATGCATTGAGGGAGTGTTTGAGTAGACGCCCAAGGTCCTTCCGCCACCTTAATACTTGACCTATAAATATAGACACATAGATCTATTTCCCCATCCTCCTATATATATTTGTATGTACATGTCTTTGTCTAGACCTCCATGAATGGGGCTCTTATAACTCTTATAACAATCCATACATCAATTTATCAAATGTATTTGTGCATATGTCGCCTCATTCTTTTCTAGACATTAACTTTTTATTGAGGCCTTTGTATCAGCCCCTATTATTCCCCTCATGACCCCTTGATAAATTATTACTATTTTCATATCTTACACTCACTGCTCTCTCCCTTCCCCCATGGTTTCTGTAGTTTGTCCCCTGGAGGATGTGTTTGTGGTTATATGCTGATCATTGCAATTGGTTTCCTCTTCCTCCCATCCTCTCTCCACCTTCTCCCTACCCTTCTGGTATTGCTACTCCCATTCCTGTTCCTGGATTCCATGTGTCAAGAGCTCTTATTTCTTATCTGTCAAGCCTTCAGTGAAAGGCAGCACTGGGGTCGGGGTGGGTAGGGTGAAGAAGTCTCAGGGAACCAGAAGAATAGTGCGTGTTTCATCTGCTTTACTACACTCCAGTTGACTCATCGTTTCCCTAAAGCCCCTTTATGAGGGGATGTCCCATTGTCTACAGATGTGCTTTGGGGCTCGGTTCCAAACCCCCTCATTCTCAACAATATGGTTTTGTTGTTGCTGTTTGTTTGTTTGTTTGTTATGGGTCTACTGATGCCTGTTACTCGGTCATGATGATATCTCATGATTGCACAGGCTGGTTTGCTTCTTCCATATGGGCATGTTGCTTCTCTGCTAGATGGCTGCTTGTTTAACTTGAAACCTTTAGGAACCCAGACGCTGTATATTTTAATAGCCAGGCACCATCTGGTTTCTTCACCACATCTGCTTATGCACTCATTTTGTCTTGAGTGATTATTCCGGGAGGGTGAGCATCATAGAATTCAAGTTTGTTCGAACAAAGTGGTTTTGCATTAATGGAGGATATGAGCAGAGGGTCAAAGTCCACTACCTCAGTGTATTACCATATAAATATATGTACATAGGCCAACACCTCTATTTTCATGAATTAATGTATTTACATATGTACACACGTATGCTTATACCTCTATCCATAGCATTGCTTCCTAGATCATTCTTCTGTTTCCTTTTACTTTCCTCCTGCCCCACCACCATGCTAGCCCTATTTCAGCCTCTTAGGAATTCCTCTTAGGTAGATTGGTCAGGATCTCTACACCTCTCTTGTTGATTTTAATCCCCTGGTTATTACCCTGTCTATGGCATTGTTTGCTCACAGCTCCTTTCCCCTGCCTCCTTTTCCCTGAGAGTTCCCCTAGATCCCTGGTCCCATTGCTTTCTCCTTGAGCTTGCTTCCAATATCTATCTTATATAAGTAGGCAAACCAACAATATCATAGACCAAACAAAAAGAAAAGAAAAGAAAAAGAGAAAATACATACATAATTTCCAGGTCCGTCCACTCTCCCGACTGGTCCTGGGGAATTCCAGGAGCTGCCCCTTCTAGCCTGGAGTCTATTTGGGGGGCTCTTTAGGTTTTTTGTGGGTTTGCAGCCCATTGCTGATCTGTAATGTTCCCTTTTGGTTCGGCCAGATGTGGGAGGTTAAGATCAGACTAACTCCCCACCATGTGTCCCCAGTATTGTCCTCTGTCCCGGTATTCTCCAGTAAGGGGCCATGTCTTCGCCTGTTGTCGGCCCTACAGTTCTCTCTGTTCCCTAGCAGCTCTGTGCAGGAATGTTGACCTTGGGGCTTCTGGTACTGATATGGGGTCTAGAGCCTCCCTCTCTCTCTCTCTTTCCTTCTTGGTTTGCTTCTGTGTAGGTGTGGTATGCCAGCTCCTCTCCCCAACCTATAGGTTTAGTGTTGTTCTCTGTCTCACATACATCTAGAGAGGGCTCAGTTTGACTCTGGTTGGGGCTGGCTCTGTAGCCCAATCTTTTCATGCATTTTTCCACATGGATTCATTTCCCTCGAAGTTTGATGTGTCATGGTAGGGTCTGTATGCACACTCCCAATTCTTTGAAGGCATTACCAATACTCTCCCACTGGGTGGGTTAGTGCCCTGATCCTCCAAACCATCATCTCCCTGCCCCTTCCATTTACTTCCTCCCCTTCCTCCCCTTTCCCCTAGTACTTTGTGATTATCCTTTTAATCTTGTTGGGGCTGTTGTGGTTCCTCCTGTTTCATCCCTTATCCTGGCTATAGATGTTTGCCCTTTCCTTTCCTTGATTAGGCTTGCAAGCTCTCTGTCAATGCTGTTGATCCTTTCAAAGAACCAGCTTTTTGCTCTATAGATTTTTTTTGCATTGTTTTCTTGTTTTCTCACTCACTTAACTCTGTCCTGATTATTATTTCTTTTCTTTTGCTATTGGAGGGGTTGTTCTGCTCACTCTGTTCTAGTTGCTGGAGGGGAGCTATCAAGCTACCTCTGATAACTTCTTTGGCATATCCTATAGGTTTTGGTACATTATATTCTCATTGCTATTAGTTTCTTGAAACTTACTAATCTGGGCCAGTACCCATTTATGTTGCAGAAGATCATTATTCATCCTTCAATTGTTTGTCCTTACTTTTCTAATCATCCATTTATTGACCTCCAGCTTTATGGCCTGGTAATCCAAGAAAGACATCTGAATAATCTCTGTGTTTGAATTTACTCAGACTCCACTCGTGCCCCAGCATATAGTCTATTCTCAAAAATGAGCCATGTGCACTTGAAAAGAATGCGAATTCTTTTGTATAGAAATCTCAATAAATATCTATAGTCCAGTGGCCTAGTTGTAGTGTCTAGCTCTGTAGCCTCCTTGCTGAGTTTCTTTCCCAGTGATCTATCATTGTCTGATAATGGTGTATTTAAGTCACCTACTATTATTGTTAACTCACTTCTTTTTTCATCTTTTTAATAGTTTGATGAATTTTGTGGGTCTCTTATTAGGCATGTCTATTTTTATTATGCTAACTGGTTCCTGGTTTACTCATCCTTTGAGCATTGTCTTTTGCTTTGGTTTGCACCTTGAGGTTAATTTAGTCAGAGATTAAGATTACAACACCCGCTTTTTTTTTTTAGCTGCCATTTGCCTGGTATATTTTCTGCCGGCTTTTTATTCTTTGTCTATGTTTGTCTGCGGGCTTAAAATGTGCTTTATTGCAACAGATTGATGGGTTATGTTTGCTGAGCCAGTCTGCTAGCCTTTGCCTTTTAATGAATGAAATTGAGGCCATTGGTATTCCTAGTTATGATCATAATCTGTGGATTCATTGCAGTCATCTCGTAACTTTGTTTCGGGTGTTACTTATCTCCCTTCATATCTGTGCACTGTTTGTGTGTGTGGCTTCCTTCTTGCCTTATATTTCCTCTGATGCCACATTATCTTGGTTATTGTTATTGGTGCATTTTCTTCTGGGTGGAGGTGAGCTATATGGTGATCTCCTGCTTTTGCTTGTTGGATATTGGCCTTTTGACCATAGTGAGTTGGCAACACTTTTCTGCACGATTGGGTGTCTTATGGTTTATTCTTTGAATTTGTCCTTGTCCTGTAAGACTCTTAACTCTCTGTCTATCTTAATAGATACTTTGGCAGGATAGAGGATTCTTGGGCAGGTGTATTTTTCTTTCAGCTTTTAGAAGATGTTACTCCACTCTCCTTCTTTCTTTGGTTTCTGCTGATAGGTCTGAGCATATTACCTAAGCAAAATTGTATGTGACTGCTTTTTTTTCTCTTGCTGCTCCTAAAATTTTCTCTTTTTTCATATAGTTGGATAATTTAACTATTATATACATTGGTGAGTTCTTCCTGTGTTTTAGTCTAACTGCTGTCCTCTCTGCTTCCTTTTTGACTGTCTGATTCTCATCCATTGAGGTGGGGAAGTTTGCTTCCAGAAATTCCCTCACTAATTTAGCTGTTGATATTTTTGTTATGTCTTGTTCTGGTAGACCAATTATTTGAATATTGTTCCTATTCATAGCATCTGTAATTGATCTCAAGTTTTCCTCTGCCTCTTTGATTATCTTGTTTGACTCCCTTTCCCATTTTTTTTTTGCAGTCTGCCTGATTTCCCTCAAGATCACAATAATATTCTCTGCCTCTTTTAGTCTATTTGTAAGATCCGTGATCTTGTGTTTAGCTTCTCTGACCTCATCCGTTAGTTCCTGTATTTCCCTTTGATGTGGGGGACTTCATCCCCTCTATCATGGACTTCAACTCCTCTATCATTGCATCCTTATTCTGTGTTGCTTCCTTCATCTCCTGCATTAGTCCAATCAGTTCTCTGAAGATTTATTTTTGTGAAGATCTATGTCAGATACTTCTATGAATGTCATTAGCTTCACCTTGGTGTTTTCTTGTTGAGGGTTTTGCAGCATGTTGCTGTTTGTGTGTCATTTTGGAAGAACTGGGCGCCATGTTTCTAGGAGGGCAAGGGTCCCTGAGTTCTTACTGTGTAACTGGTAAGAAAGTTTTTGTTGGCTGCCTATCATCCTTGAAATGATGATGTGTCAGACTGCTACATAGGCAGGGTGCCATGGTGACTCAGTAGTCAACAAAAGGGAGGGGGTGGCTCAGAGACTGGGGTGAAGCTGGTGACTGTAAGTATACACGTTGGCCAAGCTAGAGTATGACGGCAGCTTGGTTTCTAATCTGGTCTGGACAATTTGCCTTTCAAAAGGCAGTACAGCCTGTTGGCCTTTCCGGTTTAAAAAATCATTTTATTAGGGGCTTATACAACTCTTATCACGATCCATACATACATCAATTGTGTCAAGCACATTTGTACATTCATTGCCCTCATCATTCTCAAAACATTTTTGCTCTCCACTTAAGCCCATGGCATCAGGTCCTCATTTTTTCCCTCCCTCTCTGCTCCTCCTCCCTCATGAACCCTTGATAATTTATAAATTATTATTTTGTTATATCTTTCCCTGTCCGACGTCTCCCTTCACCCATTTCTGGTGTCCGTCCCCCAGGGAGGAGGTCACCATGTAGATCATTGTAATCGGTTCCCCATTTCCAACCCACCTTCCCTCTATCCTCCCATTGTTGCCACTCACACCACTGGTCCTGAAGGGATCATCCGCCGTGGATTCCCTGTGTTTCCAGTTCCAATCTGTACCAGTGTATATCCTCTGGTCTAGCCAGACTTTCAAGATAGAATTGGGATTATGATAGTGGGCAGGGTGGGGGTGGGGGAAGGAAGCATTTAGGAACTACAGGAAAGTTGTATATGAGCCCCTTCTGTAAGGGGATGTCCAGTGGCCTACAAGTGGGCTTTGGGTCTCCATTCCACACTCCTCCCCTCATTCACTATGTGTGTTGGACAGGGTTCTCTAGAGAGACAAGACCAGATTGCTAGTTTATATATAAATATATTTATAAAGATAGATATATAATACAAGAAATGAACCATTAAATTATATACAGATAGATAATACAAGAAATTAACAGTTAAATTATAAAGCAGTGAGACACTAGCAGTCCTTTAAGGCTTGAGAGCCGCCAGTTGCTGGTCCCCTTCTGTAGAGAGAGCTGGGCTATATATACCCAGGTAGCAAACAGCAAGGCAGGTCACCAACTGTTGGTCCCCAGCTCCAGAGACGAACATTCCAATCCTGTGGGATTAAAGGGACCTCAACTTACAGCGACACAGTCCACAGGCTAGGCATCCCACAGGTAGTGTACCCCTTTAAATTGAGGCACAGAACAACAAGGTGAGGCTCACCGAGCCATTTATCCCTCCGCCCTTCAATTAATCCTACTTGTGTTTATCGGCCAGGCTGGCACAATAAACTATCGCACTATGATACGATTTTTTTGTTCTGATGATGCCTAATACCTGATCCCTTGTAAACCTTGTGATCACACAGGCTGGTGTGCTTCTTCCATGCAGGCTTTGTTGCTTCTGAGCTAAATGGCAGCTTGTTTACTTTCAAGCCTTTAAGGCCCCAGATGCTATATCTTTTGATAGTCAGGCACCATCAGCTTTCTTCGCCACATTTGCTTATGCACTCCTCTTTCTTCAGCGACAGTATCATGGAGGTGAGCACACAATGATATGATTTTTTTGTTCTTTGATGCCTGATACCTGATCCCTTGGACACCTTGTGATCACACAGGCTGATGAGCTTCTTCCATGTGGGTTTTGTTGCTTCTGAGCTAGATGGCCGCTTGTTTACCTTCAAGCCTTTAAGACCCCAGATGCTATATCTTTGATAGCCTGGCACCATCAGCTTCTTCACATTTGCTTATTCACCCGCTTTGTCTTCAGCGGTTGTGTCAGGAAGGTGAGCATCACAGAATGCCAATTTAATAGAAGACAGTATTCTTGCATTGAGGGAGTACTTGAGTGGAGGTCAAATGTCATTCTGCTACCTTAATACTATACCTATAAATATATGAACATAGATCTATTTCCCCATCCTCATATATAAATATATTTGCACATGGACATGTCTTTATCTAGACCTCTATAAATACCCTTTGTCTCTCAGCTCTTTCCTCTATTTCCCTTGACTTTCCTCCTGTCCCACTATCATGCTCAGTCCCCACCAGGGTTTCAGCAATTCCTCTTGGTTACATTACCCTTGATCATGCCCTATCAGGCCTCCCACACCCTCCTCACCACTGATTTGGGTCACTTGTTGTTCCCTTGTCCCTGGGTTTCTTAACACCCCTACCTTTCCCCCTACCTCCCCGTCTCCCATGAACCCCCAGAACTGTCGGTCCCGTTGTTTTCTCCTCCATATTGTTCATCTAGCCTATCTTATTTAGACAGACCTGTGGAGATTATAACATGCACAAAAAAGAAACAGAGCAAAACTAAGCAACAATATACAACAAAACAAAAACAACAACAAATCAATGACAAGAAAACAAAACAAAACACAACAAGAAAGAAAAACTTGTAGTTAGTTCAAGGATTGTTTGTTGGCCTTTAGGAGTGTTTTCCAGTCCAGTCCGTGTAGCACCACACCCTAGTCCCAAAGTCCATCTTTAGCATTTCCTGGAAACCTCCTCGCTGCATTCCCTTGATGTTCTGTTGCACCCCCTTAGTGTTTTCCCTCAGTGTGGCAGGATCAGATCGGGTGCAATTCCCACACTGTGTCTCCGGTGTTGTCCCCTGTAGGGCTATGTATCAGTGAGGGATGTCATGTCTCATAGTGGGGCCGGCCATGTGTTCCTCTCTGTGGACTGGCTGCTCTAATTGGGAACATCGTCCTCAAGGCCTGGTGGGCCAGGATGTGCTCCACTCTCTCCTCCTCCCCCTTCATCTGCTCCCGTGCATTCCGATCAGATATGTCCCTCTCCCAGAACTGCAGATTCAGTGCCATCCTTTGAAATAAAATTTTCCGGAGGGAGGGGAAGGTGTCCACTTAGTAGTTGCGATTGGGGCCGACCCCTCAGACCTCTCCATGGGTTTTCCACTCCATGATGGCAAGTTGCATTCACATCTTGGAACACTGGGTTGATGTCTGGTCCATCTTTCCCTGTGGAGCTATAAACAATACCCTCCTCTTGGGTTGATTAGTACCCTGTGCCCCTGCTACCATTTCTTTTTATTATTATTTTTTTCCTTTCCCACCTCCTTTTTAGTTTGCTACCATGCGTATCCCTGCATTTGGTCTGGTCCAAATGCAAGGGTACACATGCCACATTACCTAGTCCTCACCCCAGGAATTACAAGGTCCATGCCACATTACCTGGTCCTCACCCCAGGAATGTTTGTATATAGTAGCTTTTTCCCTGTTCCCCTTTTGCATTTTTTAAAAAAGCTTACCGCAGCGGACTCATGTTGTACTTCTCCTTTTGTGCTTGACTTACTTTGGTTAGCATTATTTCCTCCAGTTCTTCCCATGCAGTGATGTGCTTCATACATTCATCACTGCTTTTTAGCTGTGCGCAAGCACTCCATTGTAGGTATATACCACAGCTTTTTAATCCAATCATTAGTTGATGGAAATTTGGGTTGCTTCCAACTCCTTGCAATTGTGAACTGTGCCACAATGAGCATTGGGGCACAGATGTCTGGCCTTGGTTTGTTTCTTGCCTCTTCTTTGTATCTGTCCAGTAGGGGGATTGCTGGGTCATATGGTAACTCGATTTCCATATGTTTTAGATACCGCCAGATCGATTTATATAGTGGCGGTACATATTTACAGATCCACCAGCAATGGATGAGAGTTCCTGTCTCCCCACGGCCCCTCCAACACTTGTTGTTTTTGTATTGGGCTACCTTTGAGGGTGTTAGGTGATACCTCAATATTGTTTTAATTTGCATTTCTCTTATGGCTGAAGATCGAGAACATTTTCTCATGTTTGTTGGCCATTCAGATTTCTGCCCCTGTGAAATTTCTGTTCAAGTCTTGCCCACCTAGCAAGTGGGCAATTCGTTTTTTTTCCTTTTGGAAGCTAGCAGAGTATTATAGATTTTAGTAATAAGGCCTTTGTCTGATGTGTCATTGCTAAAGATGTTCTCCCAGTTCGTGGACTCTCTTATTATCCTTTTGGTGTATTCTTTCGATGTACACAGGTGTTTTATCTTCAATAGATCCCATTTGTCAATTTGTGCCTCCTCTGTGTTTGTGTCCTTCCCTATTACTGATAGCCTATATATTCCATAGGCTATATATTCCTATATTTCTATGTGTGCCAAAGTTCTCAACTTGATCCCAATTCCCTCATTGATGGCCCTAATAGATTGGGGTTTAACCTCAAGGTCTGCTATCCACCTTGAGTTTATTCCAGTGCATGAAGTGACATAAGGGTCTTGCTTCATATTTATGCAGGTAAATATCCATTTTTTTCCAGCACCACTTGTTAAATAGGGCATCTGCTTCCCATTTGATATTTTTGGAGGGCTTTTCCTGTTTTGTTATGTTAAAATCCTAGGCAGTACTCTGGAGTTTAGCTCTGGCTACTTTGTTATGCTATTGGATGCTAATGAGCAGAGTTTTGCAGGCTTACATTCAAATTTGCACAAAGGACCATGCCTGAAGTTGAATACATTTTTTACAAAAAAAATTTTTTCCCTCTTTTCATTATGGGCTTGTTGGGTGCCCTGGTCATGGGGCTGTGCTGCGTTGTCTCCCAGAAGAAAGGGACCAGCTTAGCAGAGAGAGTTTGGGGCCAACTGGATCTGTATTTGCCTCAACTGTGTCCCTCCCTCTATCTGATTATCCTCTGTGGAACTGCATTCTGTCACAAGTAAATATCGTAGCAGCTCTTTAATTGCTGCAAATTATTATGTAATTCAATCTATTGTTACCCTCGCTGGCAGGCATGGAGCTTGGAAGAGGCAGGAAGTGGATGGCTGATGTAGTTCTTCCATTCTTTGCTGAGGAGGAGAATTGTATAGCCTTAGACTGCAGGCGTGGAACTGCTATCAGTATGGGAAATGGGTGTGAGGTCTTGTGGCTCTTGGAGGCTCTCTGCAAGCCTGAGATTAAGGCCACTTTTAGTCAGAAATCTAGGGAAATTGCTGCTCACTGTACGCCTAGGGCACAGCAAGGGTGGCAGCAAGGTGACTGTCCTTCTTGACTTGGCAAGGGGTTAGTGGAGCCCAAGGCAGATCCACTGATCTTAGAGAGTTTCACTGCATTCTCAAATTGCTTCATGTGTGAAAATCAAAGGGACTGAACCAGACTCTAGTACATTCAATCTACTTTTAGAATCCAGCCTCCCAGTATTGGCCTTCTTACCTCTTAATTTTCTTGTCTGGCAGTAGGAGCAATGGGTGGGGTGATTCTGCCTGGACACCATCTTGTTAGGCATGTCCAATAATATATATATCTTAATACAGCATATAGGGCATTGATGTAGCAAGACCCTGAGTGAACTCCCACCGACAGTCCCACAATCCTGGTACAACTGTCTTCTGCTTCCTCAGACACCATGAATTTTCAGTCTTAAGTCCTCAGGCTACAAGTGTGTCTGTAGTACAATTCTGTTCACCCAGTGGATTTTCAGCTTTAGCTCCACTGCTGCAGCCTTTGGAGCATGCTTGTGCTCTGAAGATCCCGGATGCAGTACCCCAGGATTCTAGGGTACCCAACCGGGGTTCCTGTATGCACCCAGAAACCCTGCTCAATGTTGTCCATTTGATGCATACCCCCAGCAACTCTCCCCCCAAAACCATGAAAAACAAAATCAGACTAAGGTGGTAAGGATAAAGTCATAATGGTACAAAGACTAACAATACAAACAAAGTGTAAGAAGTAAAAGACCCCCATCAACACTCAAAAGTCCAAGGAAGGAATTTCTGTCATGGAAACAGTAAGAGATACTTTCACCCAGAACAAATTCAGGTCACATCTATAAGGTGGTCAGCTGGCCAAGTGTCGAGTTTGATCCAGCATAATCAAGACGACAATGGTCTCTGCCTGATAGTAAGCAAGGCTGTTTAAGACTCTTGCTCATGGCTACAACAGATCTGACAGTGACTGAGTCTGACTAGATACTCTGCAAATGGGTTTTGGACTCCCACCATCCCCCATAGCTCTCCACAAATTGAGTGTTCATAATTTTGGCTCTGATGTTTTTCTTCTCACCATATTTTTATCTTGTAATTGTCATCTTTAGATCACACGAGTTGGTCTGCTTTTCTGTGTGGACTTAGTTGACTCCTCACTTAGATGGCTGCTTGTTTGAGTAGAAGAATTTAAGAGTCCAGACACCATTATTATTGATAGCTGGGAGCCATTTGCTTTCTTTACCACACTTTGCTATCTTCAGTGATCATTTAATGAAAGTGAGTATGGAGCAGGGCAATGATGTAAGAAGTGATTATTCATAAGTTGGAGGATTTAGTGTGAGCCCCAAAGCTACTTCTGGATCTATGTTTTTTACTTTTTAATTGATGTAACTTGGGAGTTAATATATATGTCATATCATTCCATAGGTCATTCATGCCAAATATAATTGTATAATTGCTCCCATAATCCATCTCCAAACACTCTTTTCCTTCCTGGACTTCTTGATGTCATCTCCTTATTTCCCCCACCCCTCTCTATCCTCTTTCCCCAAAACTCTTGTTATATCTTCTTTCCCTATGGGCTCAACATTTCTGGGTTTCATTTACTGAAAAACAAAGGGACAAATAACATAGTTTCAAGAGGGTGAGCCCCAATAGTGATACACCTCTGAGATACACCCTAATATAAATGAGAATAAGCTGAATATAACAGAATGGCCATCACAAGATTGTTAGAATAATTCAGATCCTAATACAGCAAGCAGGGCATTGACATAGCAAGGACTGGTTTGTTCGCCCAGCTCTTGGCATAGATGTCTTCTGCTTCCTCAGACACCATGTGTTTTCTAGCTTTCGTCCCCAGGTTACAAGTGTGTCTGGTGTAGAGTCCATAAAGTTCTCATATGGGGCCTTCTTGATGCAGCTTCTGGAGCATGATCTTCACCCTGAAGATCCAGAATTCAGTGTCCCATTGTTCTAAGACACCTGGTCTGGGTTCCTGGTATACCCCCAAAAGACCTAGGCCAATTCTGCCTTCTGCTGCATCCCACTAAAGAGCCTCCCCACCTAGTGATCATAGAACATCCTCAGTCTCTCCTCCCTTCACCTGGTGGTCAGTCCTCCCTCCTCTCACCTCAACTGACATGCACCTATGCTCATCCAAGCTTGATTGCTCCCTTTCCCTTCTCCTATCCTACCTTTCCACCAGCAAGCCCCATACCTCTGGATGGACTGCCTCCCTCTCCTGGGGCCTTCACTTCAGATCCATATGGCTTTCTCTCAGCAGATAGCAACCCTATTTTCCCCCAACCTTTGATCCCAGCTCTCATGAAATGCCTTCCAGCTAAGACCTGCACTCTATTTACTTGCAGCAGACAATGTGTGGTTCATTGGCACTGGTCCAGCTTTTCCGCAGGCAGAAGACTGGATGTCTTACAAGCTTGACTTTGTGACTGTTCTGCTGCTTGTTCTGATTGCAGTGGATTCATACAGAATCTGTTGGTTAGTGCTTGACTAACTTCCCTTAGCATAATGTCTACCATATCCCTCCATGAATTGAGGAGTTTCATAATTTCATCGCTGATATTTGGGATGCATAATATTCCATTGTGTGTATGTACCAGGTTGGTTATTTTTTAATCCACTCTTCTATTGATGGGAATTTAGGCTGTTTCCAGCTTCTTACTATTGTGAACTGTGTTGCGATGCACATGAGGGAACAAATGTCTGTTCGTGATCTGTTTCGTATTTCTTTTGGGTCTATGCCCAGTAATGGTATTGCTGGATCATATGGTAGTTCAATTGCCATCTGTTCTCAGTATCACCATATCACCTCCCACAGTGGTGGTACGTATTTACAAGTCCACCAGCAGTAGAAAAGTGTTCCCGTCTTACTACATTCCCCTAACATTTGTTGTCCTTAGGTTTTTTAAAAAAAACTGTGCTACAAAAATGGGTGTCAGGTGGTATCTCATTTTTCTTTTGACTTGCATTTCCTGGATAGCTAATGACCTGGAGCATTTCATTATGTATTTATTAGTCATTTGAGTGTCATCCTTTGTGAATTGTCTGTTCAGGCCTTTTGCCTACATTCTCAGAGGGCTATTAGTTTTTTCTTTACGCTTGTAAAATTCTGTAGATCTTATTCCTTTGTCTGTTATGGCACTGTTAAATATCTTTTCCAAGGCTGTGGGCTCTCTTTTTACTCTTAATAAATTCTTTTGATATGCACAAGTGTTTTATTTTTAATAGGTCCCATTCATCTATTTTATCTTCCACAGGGGGTGTTTCCTTTGTTAATTCTGAAAACCTGTGTGTTCCCTGCACTACGGCTCCTAGTTTTGTCCCAATTTTCTGATTGCTGAATCTGATAGCTTTGGGTTTTACATTTAGGTCTCTGATCCACCTTGAGTTTATTACTGTGCATGGAGATATGGGTCTTGTTTCATTATTATGCAAGTGGATATGAAATAGACAAGCTCATATCACTGTATTTAAGCAGTACTGTCCAGAGAAAACTTTTCCTTGAGGTCATTTGCCCTGCCCCTTCCAACGGGCTGCAGCCTGGCCTGAGGTAGTTAACCCTATAATGCTGAGCGTGATGTTTTCGTAACATTTACATAATTAAAATGTATATATTAATATATTGAGATTTATGAAAGTAAAGAATAAAAACATTTTTTTTCCTGAAATTAAAAATTCAGGCATTATAGGGTATCATCACAATGCAATGCAGGTTTGTAAATGCCTTAGAGAAATTCTTGTTTAAACTACCCCTCTCTCCTTATCAAGAGATACTATTAAATATTTCTCAGTGACAGGTGTGTTCATATCCTACCCCCACTAGGAGGGCAACCTAGAGATGAAATACAGAAATGGGGTCACCAAACATGGCATCAAAAACTTTACCTAAATACACTTTTGTTTTGCTTCTGTCAATACCACTTAATGATATATGCAATTTAACTTGATTTTTATTCTGCTTTCTGTATTCTACCCTCACCGAATAATGTAAAAGTGGCTTCGCCAAGGAAGACAGAAACTGCAGCCAGGTGAAACGTGACATTTGAACACTTTCCCACTGCAATCCAGGCTAGTTTGACAATAGACTTCATATAATTCTAATTGGACATCATAGTGGTCTTTTATCCGAACCTGCAAACAGATCACCATTTATTGAAGTGGGTGTCTGCTTCCCATTTAATGTTTTTTGAGCCTTTGTAAAAAATCAATTGTTGTATGCAGATGCTTTTATTTCTGAGTTTTCTATCCTGATATATTGCTCTGAGTATATATCATAATACTAGTACCAGTACCAGAGAACTGTGGCTGTAATAGTAGGTTTTGAGGTCAGGAAGTTCACGACCCCCTATGTTCTTCTTGGGGAGCTCTTTGTCTATCTTGGCCTTCTCTTTACATATGACTTTGTGATTTGTTTTTTCCATTTCTTTGAAGAATGATGCTGGAATTTGGATTGGGATTGCATTGAATTTGTAGATTGCTTTAGGTAGTTTTGAAAGTTTGAAAATACTGAGTTTTCCAATCCACGGACATGGAGTATGCTTCCATTTTTGTCGATCCTTTTTGGTTTCTTGTAGTAATGCTCTGCAGTGTTCTTTGTATGGGTCCTTACCCCGCTACCTCCCCCTCCCCTGACCCCAAGTTAGGTTTATTCATAGTTATTTCAGCTTCTGTACAGCTATTGTGAATAATACTGATTCCTTGATATCTTTTTTGTATTCTCAAGATAGGCATATAACAATTCCATTGATTTCTGCTGGTTAATGTAGTACTTGCTGCTCTACAAACCACCTCTATTGTTTCCAGCAATCATATTGTGGACCCCTTAGGATTCCCAATATATGAAATCACATTATCTGCAAATAGAAAGGGTTTCACTTCTTATTTATCCATTTACACACCCTTGATATCTTGCCATTGTTTTATGGCATTGGCTAGCACTTCCAGCACAGAAGAGAAGTGTGAATAAGGGGCATCCTTGATGGGTTCCCTTGTTCAGTAGAAATGTTTTCAGCTTTTCTCTATTGATGTAATATTAGCTATTGGTTTTTCATATATGCTTTTGTTGTATTGAGGTTTTTCCCTTCTAATCCTATCTTCTGGAGAGTCTTTATTAGGAAAGGGTGTTGTGTGTTATCAAATGGAGAAACCAGGACAGAGGGGCCATGGAGGGAGATATTCTACACTTCCAGATTGCAAGACTATCTGCATAAAGAATAGCAGATACAAATTTATTAAAATTAAAAAGCAGCAACATCTGAAGATAGAGTTTTCTTTGTCATCAGCCCTCAGCACAACCTGACTGATCTCGGATCCCCAAGTCTCATGACTGACTTTTCTCCATCCAGGAGCGAGGTAGGGTGACTGACCAGCCAAGATGCAAAGACAAAACTCTTTGCATTACCCGCCTGAGGTTGACATAAGCACAAATAGGCTCGACTTCCATCCCAAGGCAAGGGAGCTCCAATCTGATACCCTCCTCAATAGAAGGGGTATCACAGCCTACAGAACCTCAAGCCTCGGAGGGATGCCTTGAGAGGGCAAGTTGGAACCAATGTAAATAGTGAGTAATATAACTCTCCACACAAGTTGGGGAACTCCAGCCCTTCGGCAAAACTACTCCCCAATACCTGAGGTACAGCTCTGCACAACTCCACCCCACCCCCCATCTTATAGCATGGCATTT
Source organism: Tenrec ecaudatus (assembly GCF_050624435.1). Classification (NCBI taxonomy): domain Eukaryota; kingdom Metazoa; phylum Chordata; class Mammalia; order Afrosoricida; family Tenrecidae; genus Tenrec; species Tenrec ecaudatus. The sequence continues at coordinate 125,494,514 of NC_134533.1, read as the reverse complement.
TCAGGATTTTTAAAAGCTTCTTTGGTTAGCAGACAGCACACATGGTCTATTAGAAACCTATTAGCACAACAATACATGTAGAAACTGCAACAGCAGTTTTAAAAAGCACAGGAATGGAGTTTGGAGTAGAGACAAAGACTATAACCTCAAGGCCCAGATGCCACTCTAGGCTGGCATATTGGATAGGCCTAGCTATTCACCAAATGCCCCATAACTCCTTCCCTTGGTGTGTACCCCAAGCCATTAACATAAGCAATATGTCCTCTGATTAGATTATTGCTTCATTCCTCCATACTAGACATCTTAACTAGGTGGCAAAGTATAGACCACACTCTCCCAACTCACTCAGTCACCTCTATCATCTGTAAAGCGCTAACACTGATCTGATCCACCAGAGGTCTATTCCTTTAAAATTATTAACCAAAATCATAAGAATACAGGACTCTCAGCTGCAGACACCAAAATCATTCCCCTAGCCTTAATTTCAATACTGCCCTGACCTCCTCAAAGACCACATGGTAGTAAAACAACATACTACTAAATATAATTCAATAGTTCAATCATTAAACCATATCAAGGAGAATTGTACAATCGCTCCCACATCAGTTTTAGAGCATTCCCCCATCCCATGGTTAAATCATCTCTAAGATGAATTTTACAAACACAGTCTCTTACCCTTTCTATCATCTAACCCCGACTCCTGCATTCCCTCTAACCTCTTGTATTGGTTATTCCCATTATGCATCCACTCCTGTTTCGCAGCTGGGAGACCCAACAGAAAATAATTAAAAAAAAAACAAAATCACACTCACGTGGTAAGGATAGAATCATAACAGTATACAGGAAAAATACAAATAATGCATAATAAGGAAAAGATCTCCAACAACATTCAAAAAGCCAGGGAAGAAATTTCTGTCATGGAAACAGTAAGAGATAATTGAACCCAGAACAAATTCAGGTTGCATGTACTGGTTGGTCAAATGGCCAGGTATCAAGGTCCAGCAGAACCAAGATTACAATGGTCTCTGCCTGATAGTAAGGCTGTTTGAGAATCTTGTCTGTGGCTAATGCAGTTCTGTCAGTGACTCAGTCTGACTAGATGCTCTGCAGATGGGTTTGGGGTTCCCACCATCCCCCATGGCCCTCCAAAAATTGGGTGTTCATAATTTTAGCTGTGATGCTTTTCTCCTAACCGTATTCTTATTTTGCAGTTGCCATTTTTGGATCACAGAAGTTGGTGTGCTTTTCTGTGTGGACTTAGTTGATTCCTCACTAAGATGGCTGCTTGTTTGAGTACAAACCTTTAAGACACCAGACACTATTGTTATTGATAGCCAGGAACCATCTGCTCTTTTCACCACACTTTTCTCTAGCAACACTATCTTCCGTGTGGATTTCATGAGGGTGAGAATCAGTCAAGGTCATGATGTAAGAACTGATTGTTCTTAAGTTGGAGCCAGGATTAGTGTGCAATATTCTTCTAAGTCATCTGTAATCAGAACTTCCCCATGTGAAAAAAATATTGCGTTAATTGTTTGCTTTAAATTTACTTTGTTTTCTAGTCCCTCAACACATCATCAACCCACAAGTTACCACCAACAGCAGAGACAATGCTCTTGGGGAAATCTTAGAGCCCCCTGAAACATATATTAACAGCTCATTTGCTTCTTACTCCAGTATTATTTTTTATATTTAAAAAAATATTTTTGTCTCTTGGCTTTTCTTTTTTTTTAGCAGAGTTTACTACTCCCACATAACCCCACCTGCCTAACACCCCTAATAGTAACACCAAGATGTCAAGGAAACAGCAGAAGATATTGGTTCACGCACAAAAAATACAAGTGAAACAGACACAAATGACTGAATACTAACTAAACCTAAATGAAAGGCCTGAAATTGAACAGGCTATGGAATTACCAGAAAAAGAATGTTAAAAAAAAAAAAGATTGCGAATTAGGGGGAAGATGGCCGACAGGGACACCCGCATACTCTGAGAGCTCCTCCAAACAAAGCGGGATTGGTGACCAGGTAGCTGAATAGTAAGAGTCTGGTGAGTGAAATATCCCCCTGGGACAGCACCCCAGTCCTACCCCACGTATTTGTCCGGAGCAGGGGTCTAGGTGAAAGAGGACCGGACTAGTGGGACATCTCTGGCCACTAAGCTGCCGTGAGCTCACTGGCGACCGGCTTAGGCTCCATCCCCAAACCGGACGCCAGCCCAGAGCCGCTTGCCTGCCCTGCCTACTCCAGCGGCCCACTCCCCACTCCCCACTCGCAGATCCCCACTGGGAGAGAAGCTTTCCTCTCCCGCAGTTCCCCTCTCCCCGCAGGGCAGCGATCTGCCCTCGGGCCCATGTCCCTCCCTCCATTCATCCAAGCTCAGGGGAGCAGACCCGCGGGTTGTCTGGCGACCCCCACGGGGGACCATCCACCCGCACCGCTGCCGCGGACCTCTCCACCTGCCCTCCGTGAGCTGGCCTCCCACCCCCGCCCGCCCCCGCCAGCCCCTGGCAGCCTAGCGCCAGCTCCACTCCTGGCGGGGACCCTGCGCTGAGCACTTCCCGCCAACAGGAGCCATAGCCCAACCCGAGCCTGTTCCGGACCCTGAGCTTCCGCGGAGCGCCGCGCCCCGCGCTGCTGAGTCTGCCCACCAAGGGCCCCCCCCTGCGCAAGGCACAAGAGTAGGTGCCCTCCCCAGGGTGCTGCGGGGACCCCGGCGGCCGCGACTCTGAGCCTGAGCGGAGGAAGGGCGCCATTGCCCCCTGCGGTTTCGCGCCAAAAGGGCGGAGAGTGAACACCATTGTTCCCTGCAGTGTCCCGCAGCTGCCTGCGCAGCTATCCAAGGGGCCTCCCCGCGCCCGCTCACAGCCCGGGCAGATCAAACACTCCACCTGCAGTGGAGCCTGGGACTCGGCTTTGCAGTCCCTGAGGAGCCGTCAGTGAGCTCCAGCCAGCTCTCACCACCTGGGGCCCTGTTGGGTCCCCAGTGCCAGCCCTAAGCCTGCCGCAGCCCGCCCCAGCCACCCCAGGAGACGGCACAGTGGCCTGAGCCTCCACACAATAAGGTTACTCCTGTCTCCCAGAAGCATGGGGCCTATTAAAGGATCAAGGAAAAATCAACAGACCACATCACTCCCAACAAAAAAATCAGAAAAACGAGGCACTTTAACAGACCTAACGTCACTCATAGAAGAAACAGATATAGATCAGCCACAAAAGGAAATCTTCAGAACTCTGCTTGCAGTAATACAGGAGCTAAGAGAAGCAAACCAAAATAAGGATGCAACGATAGAAGGGATGAAATGCACAATAGAGGGGATGAAGTCCACAATAGAGGGGATGAATACTATCCACCAAAAGGAACTGCAGAAACTAACAGAGGAGGTAGCAGAGGCCACACAAAAGGTCACAGAAGCTATATCTAGGCTTGAGGAGGCTGAGAACCGTATCAGTGAACTCGAGGACGCTCAAACCAAACGAAGCAAGCGAGAAAAACAATCAGATAGGAAAATTAAAGAAACAGAAGACAGCCTGAGATCAATGACAGATGCTATGAAGAGGAATAATATTCGAATAATCGGTCTACCGGAACACAATATAACACACAAATCGACCGCCAAGATAGCAAAGGAATTCCTGGAAGAAAATTTCCCCAACTTAACAAAGGAGAATCCGACTCTCATACAGGAAGCAGAGAGGACGCCGGCTAAGCTAAATACCAAGAAGAACACGCCAAGGCATATAATTGTAAAATTATCCAACTTAGAGGAAAAAGAGAAAATTCTACGAGCATCAAGAGAAAGGAAGACAGTCACATACAAAGGAGCGCAGGTAAGAATATGCTCAGACTTATCAGCAGAAACCATAAAGAGGAGGAGAGAATGGAGCAACATCTTCCAAAAACTGAAAGATAAAAATGCCTCCCCCAGAATCCTATACCCTGCCAAGTTATCCATTAAGATAGAGGGTAAGATAAGGGTCTTCCAGGACAAGGAAGAACTCAAAAAATATACTGCAAGTCACCCGACCCTGCAGAACATACTGGCTGACTCACTATGGCCAGAAGATCAAGCTCCAACTAGAACCACCAGGAGACCACCATATAGCCCATCTCCATCTAGAAGCCAACATGCCAGCAACACGTACCAGGACAACACGGTCTCAGATGGAAAAGAGGACAGGATAGAAACCCTCCACTCAAACGCAGTACACTGATATGAAGGAAGATAGGCAAAGACCCAAAACACAAAACAGAATATGGCAACCATGAAGCCAGAGATTGTAATAATCACTTTGAATACAAATGGGCTCAATTCATATGTTAAAAGAAAGAGGCTGGAGGATTGGATTAGAAAACATAACCCATCAATCTGCTGCCTGCAAGAGACACACCTTAAGCAAGCAGACAAGCATATGCTGAGAATAAAGGGCTGGCAGAAAGTTTACCAAGCAAATGGTAACTCCAGGAAGGCAGGAGTGGCTATCTTAATCTCCGACAAAATGGATCTCAAGATCCAAAACATAAAAAGAGACAAAGAGGGACATTACATAATGCTCAAAGGCTCAGTAAACCAGGAAGCAATAAGCATACTGAATATTTACGCACCTAATAATGGTGCGGCAAATTTCGTCAAACAAACTATTAAAAAAATGACAGAAGAAATCACGGAAACAACAATAATAGTGGGGGACTTCAACACTCCACTATCAGAGAAAGACAGGTCACAGGGAAAGAAGCTCAGCAAAGAGGCCAGAGAGCTAAACAATGTAATTAGGCAACAGGGCCTGATAGACATCTATAGAGCCTTTCATCCAAAAGCAAAAGGTTTCACATTCTTCTCCAATCCACACGGATCTTTCTCAAGAATAGATCACATGCTGGGGCACAAGGCCAGCCTGAGTAAATTCAAACACATAGATATTATCCAGACGTCTTTGTCAGACCACCATGCCATAAAGCTGGAGATTAATAGGAGGGCACCCAGAAAAGCAAGGGCCACCAATTGGAGAATAAACAACGATCTCCTGCGACATGAATGGGTTAAGGTCCAGATCAGCGAGGATATCAGGACATTTCTAGAAACTAATGAGAAGGAGTATACAACATATCAAAACTTATGGGAACTGCAAAGGCAGTTATCAGAGGTAGCTTGATATCACTGAATGCATACATGAAAAAAGAAGAAAGGCGTATGACAGATATGTTAACACAAAACCTCCAACAACTAGAACAGAGTCAACAGAACTACCCCTCCAATAGCAAGAGAAAAGAAATAATAAAAATCAGGGCGGAGTTAAACCAGTGGGAAGACAAAAGAACAATGCAAAGGATTAACGCAACTAGAAGCTGGTTCTATGAACGAATTAATAAAATTGACACTCCCCTGGCAAAGCTTACCAAAGATAGAAAGGAACAATCATCAATAGCCAGGATGAGGGATGAATCGGGGGCAATAACAACAGACCCCAATGAGATAAAAAGGATAATCACAAAGTACTATGAAGGTTTGTATTCTAATGAATTCAGAAACCTGGAAGACATGGATAAATATTTAGAAAAACAATCTATCCCTAGATTATCTGAGACAGAGATCAAGAACCTCAACAAACCCATAGCGAAGGAAGAAATAGAGAGCGTCATCAAAAACCTACCAAGGAAAAAGGCCCCAGGGCCAGATGGCTACACAGCAGAATTTTACCAAACATTCAGGGAAGAGCTGACACCGATCCTCCACAAAGTATTCCAGAACATAGAAAAGAACGGCAAGCTCCCAAACTCATTTTACGAAGCCAGCATTACTTTGATACCCAAACAGGGAAAAGACCCCACAGGTGTAGAGAATTATAGACCAATATCTCTAATGAACATAGATGCAAAAATCCTTAACAAAATATTGGCCAGTAGAATACAAAGGAACCTCAAACATATCATTCACCACGACCAAGTAGGATTCATCCCAGCGATGCAGTGATGGTTTAACATCCGAAAATCCATCAATATCATACACCACATCGAGAAGAAAAAGGATAAAAACCATATGATAATATCCATAGATGCAGAAAAAGCATTTGACAACATCCAACATCCATTCCTAATCAAAACACTCATGAAGATAGGATTGGAAGGTAAGTTCCTCAAGCTCATACAAGCTATCTATGAAAGACCAACAGCCAACATCATAGTCAATGGAGAAAAGACAAGAACAATACCACTGAAAAAGGGTACAAGACAAGGATGCCCCCTGTCCCCTCTTCTATTCAATATCGTTTTGGAGGTTCTGGCTAACAACATAAGACAGCGGAAGGACATCAAAGGGATCCAGTTGGGAGAGGAGGAGGTGAAACTATCGTTATTTGCAGATGACATGATCCTATACATTGAAGACCCCCAAAACTCCACAGTTGGAATACTTACAGCAATAGAGGAATACGGAAGAGTAGCAGGATACAAGATCAATAAACAGAAGTCGGTAGGGTTTCTATACACATCGGACAGGGCCATGGAAGAGGCGATTAAGAGGGAAGTACCCTTCACAGTAGCCAAGAACAAACTGAAATACCTAGGAATATACTTAACAAAAAATACCAAAGACCTTTATAAGCATAATTATAAAACCCTATTACAGGAAACCAAAAGTGACCTTCACAAATGGATGAAGCTCCCCTGCTCATGGTTAGGTAGGCTGAACATAGTAAAGATGACAGTTCTTCCTAAAGCACTCTACAAGTTCAATGCTATACCAATCCAATTACCATCAACCTTCTTCAAAGAATTGGAAAAACTGACCACCAACTTCATATGGAGAGGGAAGAAACCCAGAATTAGCAGAGAACTCCTCAAGAAGAAGGACACAATTGGAGGACTCGCCCTACCTGATTTCAATGCCTACTACACAGCTACAGTGGTCAAAACAGCATGGTACTGGCACAATGATAGACACTCAGACCAGTGGAAAAGAATAGAAAGCCCAGGAGTAAAATCATCAGCATATAGACAACTGATCTTCGACAAGGGTCCCAAAAACGTCAAGTGGGAAGCAGATGCCCTCTTTAATAAGTGGTGCTGGAAACAATGGATATCCACATGTAGAAAGTTGAAACAAGATGTCTACCTCACCCCATGCACAAGAATACACTCAAGGTGGATCACAGATCTAGAAGTCAAACCCCAAACCATCAGGACCATTAAGGAGGGAATCAGGACTAATCTCAGAGCACTGGCCTAGGGAGCACATAGGCTCACTGCAACAGGGAAGGGGACACACACAGGTGATCTGGAAATCGACAAATGGGATCTAATAAGAATAAAACACCTGTGCACCTCGAAAGACTTTGCCAAGAGGGTGACAAGGCAACCCACAGACTGGGAGAAGATTTTTAGTAATGACACGTCAGACAAAGGGCTCATTACTAAAATCGACAACACCATCATGACCTGCAAAAAGAGGAAAACAGTTAACCCCCTAAGGAAGTGGGCAAAAGAAATGAGAAGAACTTTCACTAGAGAGGAAATCAATATGGCCAATAAATATATGAGAAAGAGTGGTGTTAACAAACCCAGGGACAAGGGAAAAACATGGGACCCCAAAGGGTAGAGAAGGGGGAGTGGCAGGCCTGGTGGGAAATGATCAAGGGTAAGGTTGCTTAGAGAAGAGGTATACTCTAGCCCAGGTGGCGATGAAGCATGGTAGTAGGGCAGGAGGAAGGTCAAGGGAGATGGAGGAAAGAGCTAGGAGTCAAAGGGCATTCATGGAGGTCTAGACAAAGACATGTACATGCAAATATATATAGGAGGTAGGGGAAATAGATCTTTGTGTCGATATTTATAGGTCAAGTATTAAGGTGGCGGAAGGACCTTGGGCCTCTACTCAAACACTCCCTCTATGCATGAATACCTTCTTTTATTAAATTGGAACTCTATGATGCTCACTCTCCCGACACAACGGCTGGAGCCAAAGTGGGTGAGCAAGTAAATGTGGTGAAGAAAGCTGATGGTGCCCGGCTATCAAAAGAGATAGTGACTGGGGTCTTAAAGGCTTGAAGATAAACAAGCGGCCATCTAGCTCAGAAGCAACGAAGTCCACATGGAAGAACACACCAGCCTGTGTGATCGAGTGGTCCCAAAGGGATCAGTTACCAGGTATCAAAGAACAAAAAATCATATCATTGACTGCACACCTCCATGATAGGATCGCTGAAGACAAATGGGTGCACAAGCAAATGTGGTGAAGAAAGCTGATGGTGCCCGGCTATCAAAAGAGATAGTGTCTGGGGTCTTAAAGGCTTGAAGGTGAACAAGCGGCCATCTCGCTCAGAAACAAATAAGCCCACATGGAAGAAGCACACCGGCCAGTGCGATCACGAGGTGCCCAAGGGACCAGATATAAGGCATCATGCAAAAAAAAAAAAAAGATATAAGTGTGTGTATGTAGGTGTATAAATGTGTATATGTATATATGTATGTGTATATATATATTATATTAAATGAAGGGGGAAGTGCAGAGTGGAGACCCAAGGCCCAAGTGTCGGCCAATGGAGATCCCCTCATAGAGGGGCTTAGGAGCGGAGATGGGTTAATTAGGGTGTGAGGTAGTATCGATGAAGAACACAGCTTTCCCCCAGATCCTGGATGCTTCCTCCCCCCAACTACCATGATCCGAATTCTACCTTGCAGGGCTGGATAGGACAGAGGCTGTACACTGGTACATATGAGGGTTGGAGGTACAGGGAATCCAGGGTGGATGATACCTTCAGGACCAAGGGCGTGAGGGACGATGCTGGGAGAGTGGAGGGTGAGTGGGTTGGAAAGGGGGAACTGATTACAAGGAGCCACATGTGACCTCTTCCCTGGGAGAGGGACAGCAGAGAAGGGGGAAGGGAGACCCCGGATAGGGCAAGATATGACAAAATAACGAGGTATAAATTACCAAGTGCATATGAGGGAGGGGGGAAAGGGGAGGGAGGGGGGGAAAAAAGAGGACCTGATGCAAGGGGCTTAAGTGGAGAGCAAATGCCTTGAGAATGATTGGGGCAGGGAATGTATGGATGTGCTTTATACAATTGATGTATGTATATGTATGGATTGTGGTAAGAGTTGTTGGAGTCCCTAATAAAATGTAAAAGAAGAAAAGAGAAAAAAATGATTAGGGCAAAGACTGTACAGATGTGCTTTATACAATTGATGTATGTATATGTATGAACTGTGAAAAGAATTGTATCAGCCCCAATAAATTGTTTAAAAAAAAAAAAAAAGATTGCACCCATGCAACCTATAAGGAAGAGTCTGAAAGGAAAAGTGAAAAAAATATAAAAGCTAGAAAACTGACTAGATGCCATACAAGAAAAACTCTAGACACACAGAAGTAAAACACTACAATAATAGAAGTACACACTACTATAAAAGAACAGAGAAATAAAATTTAAGAGATGGAAATGTGAATTAGTGAACTTGAAGACAAATCTATAGACTTAAATCTAAACGATGAACAAATTACAAAAATGCAAAAGAAACCAAGCAAAACTTCAGAATAATGTGGGATATAATCAAGAGTTACAGCCTACATTCTTATAGGGATTCCAGAAGAGGAAGAATCTAAAAAATCCACACAGAAAAGGGTTTAAGAACTTCTGCAAGAAAACTTAATGCCTAAACGATGAAAATTTAAATACTTAGGAGGCTGAAAGAACTTCTATCAGGGCGATCCCAAAAGGAAAATTCCCTGGCATATTGTAGTTAAGATGTCTAACACCAACTATTTAGCCACAGGTGAGTGGTTGTGCCTTTACAATCAAGCAGCTCTACTATCAGCTAGAGATTATTGTAAACTTGATAATGGTGGATTGAACCATGGTCCAATATGATGGTCAGTTGACCTCCCTCTTGACTCAACCTGAATTTGCCCCAGGCTCAAATATTTCTTGATTGCTCCATGACATAAATTTCTCTTCTGGCTTTTAAAATATTGTTGATGGCTTTTCTTACTTAGTCTTTATTTTTAGCTTTATATTATTATTATAATTTTCTTCTTTCTGTTATATTTATTTATTATTCCCCTTAGGTTTCCCAGTTTATGAAGCATAGGAGTGGATGTACAGAGACAATAAATGATGCAGTGGTTTATTGGGGACAGGGGTGTGGAGACAGTGAGGAGAATTGGGAACCAAACAATGAATGTAGGAGGGGACAGGAGCATTAACACTGACTGTGATGAGGTATACAAACCTCTTTTTAAAAGCGATGCAATTTTCAAAGTGAATGATAGGTTAATGTTATATCAAGAAAACTACGATGAGGAGAAGTCAATATGGTGTCCAGGTAAACAGCACGTACTGAGAGCTCTTTCACGTACAGGGGGTCTGGTGTCCAGGAGGACTAGTGGGAGGATACTGGACTACCCTGGGTGCCTCTCCCAGCCACCAGGCAAATCCACCCCCTCTCCACGCATCTGTCCTAAACCGTAGCCCGCGGGGATCTGGGTGGTTGCTTCTGCACTTGACTGCCGCCACCGCTACAGTGGTCACTGATTACCGCACCCCACCACCAGGCCTGCTTACTATGCCAGAAGCTTTTGGCAGCCCTGGCAAGACCCACACAGCTGTGGCAGGACCCACTCCCCTAGTAGAGCTGCTCCCATCTCCCTCAGTTCCCCTCTCTACATGTGGCATTGATTCACCGCCAAGCTTGGTCAATCCTTCCATTCACCCAGGGCCCCAGGAACTGACCTGCAGTATACCCTCCCCCACATTGTTGCCTGAGATCCCTCCACCTGCGCCCCCCCATCTGCCTGCCCACTCTCACCATGCCTCTCCTGTGTGCCCCCTCACCTGAATCCACGCCACTCCCATGCCTGTGCCCTGTCTGCCCACCTGGTCCCACTGCACTGCTACCACATGCTCCATAGCCCCAGCCCGCGCTATTCCTGCTCACTCCCGGTCACTCCTGCTGGTGCCTTCTCATGCCACTACCTGCTCCATAGCATGGGCTCCCGCTGTGCTGTGGCACCTGCTGGCACCGCTCCTGTCTGCCCTGGCTCAGCACTGCCCTAGCATTGCAGACCAGTGGGGATCCTGCATCCGAAGAGTGTACATTCACCACACATAGCCTGGCTCCAAAGCTCAGGGGATAAAGCGACCTGGATCCAAGAGCTTCCCAGCTGACTCAGGCCAGTCTACCTCAGACCCCAATGTGGCCAATGCCTGCCAATTGGCACACATTGCACAAGGGGTTCCTCCACTCCCACCACCTACAGGAGCAGTGGCCTGTCCTGTCCCATGCCGGTGCCATGCTTCCCACCTGTGGATGTGACAATTGCCCCCACCAGTGACAGGCACCTACACCCTGTGGGGGCTCTCTTTGGGCACCTGAACCAGGGCAGTGGAGCTGTCTTCGCCCTTGATAAGCACCTCCTCCCATGGCAGCAAGGCCTCCCCTACCTTTGCCTTCTATTAGACATCTTTAAAAAGGAAACGGAAGAAGAAACAATATTAAACAATTACACAAGGATAGAGGCTGCTAATTGTGCTGTGACACGCCAGTTCAAAGCAGCCCAGGGACACATATACAGACTCCAGCCCCACTCCAGTCATTAAAACTCCTCACCACTGTTGGCCGCTGAATTGCTGTGGAATCCTGCCTTCCTGGCAGGATGATTCAACTCTATAGTAGGCCACAGACAGCCCCCAAAAGCACCCTTATCAGTAACACAGAGAAAGGACCCCTGGGCTCCCAGAATCATGGTGCCTGTCTTCACAAAGGGGTCAAGGAAACATCAGCAAACCACATCACTCTCAACAAAAAACAGAGAGAGAAAACAATAGCAGAGCTAATGACACTCATAGAAGAATCAGACACAGATCTGCCCCCAAAGTAATCTTCAGAAGGCTACTTGGAGTAATACAGGAAGTGAGGGAAGCAATGCAGAATAAGGATGCAATGATAAAGGAGGTGAAATTCACAATTGAAAGGATGAACTCCATGATAGAGGGGATGAAGTCCACTCACCAAAGGAAAATACACATGCTAACAGATGAGATAGCAGAAGCTACACACAAGATCACAGAATTTATGATTAGACTAGAGAAGTCAGAGAAATGTATCCGCCACCCAGCAGAGCTCAGACAACAAGAAATACAGTCATATAAAATAATAAAAGAGGTGGAAGATAACCTGAGATCAATGACAGGTACTATGAAAAGGAACAATATTCAAATAATTGGTCTACCAAAGCAGGATACTACATATAAGTCTATAGCTAAAATAGCGAAGGAATTTCTGGAAGCAAACATTACTACCTTAATGAATAAGAATCAAACACTCATACAGGAAGCAAAGAGGAGCATACAAACTAGCCTAACCCCCAAGAAGAACTCACCAAGGCACATAATAGTTAAACTGTCCAACTTTGAGGAAAAAGAAAAATTTAAGAGCAGCAAGAGAAAGGAAGGTGGTCACATAAAAGGGAGCTCAGATAAGAATATGCTCTGACCTATCAGCAGAAACCATGAAGAGGAAGAGTGTAGCAACATCTTCCTAAAGTGAAAGATAAAAATTCATGCCCAAGAAACCTCTACTTTGCCAAATTATCCATTAAGATAGATGGGGAGATAAGGGTCTTCCAGGACAAGGAAACATTCAAAGAATATGCTGCGAGACATCCTGTGGAAGATACTGGCCGACTAACCATGGTCAGAGGACCAACATCCACTAAGCACAAGCAGGAGATCACAATATAGCCCAACTCCATCCAGAAGCCAATGTGCCAACACAATTACCAAGATAACATTGCCTCAGGGGGGAAAGAAGCCAAGAATGAAGCCTCATGCACAAACACAGCACACTGATGTGAAGGGAGTTAGGAAGCGACCCAAAACACAAGGCATGAGATGACAGCAATGAATCCACAAATCATTATAACAACTCTGGATTCCAGTGGTTTCAATTCATACATTAAAAGAAAAAGGGTAGAAAACTAGCTCAGAAAACATAACCTAACAATCTGTTACCTGCAAGAGACACATCTTAAGTGCATGAGCAAAAGTAAACTAAGAATAAGAGGCTGGTGGAAAGTATACCAGGCAAATGCAACTTTAAAAAACAAGGAATACATAGGCTCACTGCAATAGGGAAGGGTATGCACACAGGTGAACTGGAAATTGACAAGTGGGATTCAATAAGAATAAAACATCTGTGCATGTAAAAAAGACTTCACAAAGAAGGTAACAAGGCAACCCACAGACTGGGAGAGGATTTTTAGCAATGACACATCAGACAAAATGCTTATTACTAAAATCTACAATACCCTCCTAGCCTGCAAAAAGAGGAAAACAGTTAACCCCCTGAGGAAGTGGACAAAAGAAGTGAAAAGAAATTTCACCAAGGAGGGGACCCGTATGGCCAATAAACACATGAGAAAGTGCTCCTGGTCATTAGCCATCAGAGAAATGCAAATTAAAACAACCATGAGATACCATCTAACACCCTTGAGGTAGCCCAAATCAGAAATCAGAGAACAACAAATGTTGGAGGGGCTGTGGAGAAATAGGAACTCTCCTCCACTGCTGGTGGTCGTGTAGATATGTACGGCCACTGTGAAAAGCGATCTGACTATATTTAAAGAAAATGGAAATTGATCGGCCTTATGACCCAGCTATCTCTCTACTAGGCATACACCCAGAAGAGGTAAGAAATAAAACACGACCAGTCATCTGCGCCCTAATGTTTATGGCAGCGCAATTCACATTCCAAATCTTTGGAAACAACCTAAATTTCCATTGATAGATGACTGGATTAGTAAACTCTGGCACATACATATAATGGGGCACCAAATACAGCACTGAAAGCATGGACGCTCACATGAAACACATCATTTCATGGGAAAAGTTGGAGGAAATTATGCCAAGCGAAGTCAGCCAATCACAAAAAGACGCGTATAACATAAGGCCCCTTCGGTAAGCAGAGTAGATATAGAAGAAAAGACACTTACCTCACAATATATGGACGGAGGCACAAGCAGCTTGGTGGAGGTCAGACCAAACCCAAGGAGGTACATGTGAATCCAACATAAAGAAGGGGAAAGGAGAATGGAGGAGGGAGAAAAAGAGGCGTAGGAACTGAGATGATGGCATGGGGGGAACAAGGCACTGACCCACCCAGGGGGATTATTGGCTGTGTGTACATAGAACTGGCAGTGTGCATACAGACCCCACCATGGTGCACCAAACCGTAACTACATGGAGGATTGCATGCGAAGATTGCTGCAAGACTGTCCTCAGCTAGAGCCAATTTGACCCTTGCCCTAGAAGTGTGTGCCATGCAGAACAGCACTAAACCTTCCGGTGGGGGAAAGGAGCCAACTTATCATGCCTGCTGCACAGAAGCAAACCAAGAAGGCAAAAGAGAAAGGGATAGTGGGCCTAGACTCCATATTGGCACACCAATAGAGCTGCTGAGGCACAGAGAGGAGCGTAGGACCGCCAACGACTCAAGACTTGTTGTCCCCTAACTGGAGTGTACTGTGCCAGAGGACAATAACGGGGACACATGGCAGGGACATAATGTGACCTGAATCCCTGCAGCAGGACAAACCAAGAAGGGAGCATAACAGAACAGCAATTGGAGCTTAGCCAATCCACAGAGCTCTTAAAGAGTCCCCCAAATAGATTTCAGGCTAGGAGGGGCAGCCCCCGGAACTCCCCCAGGACCAGCGGGGAGAGATTACTAAAGGTCAGTGGACAGACCTGCAACTATGTATGGTTATTTATTTTTCTCTCCTTTTCTTTTTTCAACCTTTTGTTTTCTTATTGTTTGGACTAGGACATTGCTGGTTTGCCTACTTACAGAAGACAGACATGGGAAGCAAGCTCTGGGAGAAAGCAACGGGGCTATTGGCCCCAGAGGATCTTAGGGAGAGACCTTGGTAGTGGTGGGGGAAGGGCAGTGAGCAAACAACACCACAGACAGGGAACAATTAGGGAATTCAAACCAACATCTAGGAGGTTGTAGAGATCCTTTGGGCATTAGAGCAACACCAATCTAGCTGAGAGGAAAGACTATGAGGTGGAAGAAGGGGCAATGTGATAGTGGGGTAGGAGGAGGCAAAAGGAAACAGAGGAAAGCTCTAGGAAGCAAAGTTATACAAAGAGGTATTAACAGAGGTGAGTACTTATGTAAATACATTAATCCATAAAAATAGAGGTAAGGCAATCCACTGAGGCTGTGGACAGACCTTGGGTCTCAGCTCATACTCTCCCTCAATACAAGAGCACTTTGTTCTAACAAAATGGTATTTCGTGATGCTCACCCCCAACCTCACCTCCGACACAATCGCTGAAGACAAAATGGGTGCGTTAGCAGATATGGTGAAGACAGTGGATGGTGCCCAGCTTTTAAGAGAAATAGCATCTGGGGTCTCAAAGGCTTGAAGTTAAACAAATGGCCAGCCAACAGGGAAGCAACAAGCCCACATGGAAGAAGCACACCAGCTGGTGCGATTATGATATGTCATCAGGACCGGGTAACAGGCATCAGACAATTCATAACAAACAACAAACAAACAAAAATGCGTTGGTGAGCATGAGGGGGTCAGAGCGGAGACCGAAAGCCCATCACACAATATACCACTTGGTCCTTGAAGCTTCCTCATCCCCAACTATCATGATCCCAGTGCTGCTTCCCACTCTAGACTGGAGTGGAGCATGTATATAGGTATAGACAAGAGATAAAGCTCACGACACACGGAGTCCAGGAATAGGAATGGGAATAGCGAGCGATGCCCAGAGGGTAGGGGAAGTGGATACCAATTACTGTGAATAGCACATACCTGCCCCCCAAACACACACACCTCCAGAGGGAAGAAAACAGGAACCAGGGGGGAAGGTAGACAGTGGTCAGTGTGAGATATGAAAATAATAAAAATCTATAATCCACCAAGGGGCCATGAAAGTGGGGAAGGGAGGTAAAAAAGAAGAACTGATCCCAGTGGCTCAACAGAAAGTAAATGTCTAGAAAAGAACTATGGTAATATGTCTAATACTAATGTGTCTGATACAATTGATGTATGGATTGTAACAAGAGTTGTAAGATCCCCCAATAAAATGATCTTAAAAAAAGAAAACTACTACTACTAAAAAAAAAAAAAAAAGGGAAATAAAGCAGACTTGACCTGTGGTTACCAGGGGAGAAGGAGGAAGTTTTCGCTTAGGGTGCATTGAGTTTACAATAATTGTGGTAGAGTAATCCGGACAGGATGTCAGTAATGGTCGCACAATACGAAGAGTCTAATTGATGGCCCTGAACATTGAGAAACTGTTGAATTGCCTAGCAATTCAATTTGTGTATATCTTTGTCACAATTAAAAAAACTAGTTACATGAATAACAATGAGTACAAGGGAAACGAAAGTGTTCTAAAATAGAATGTGGTGAAGATTATACAATGCTTATTGGTATGATTGCACTATTAAATTCTGTGATATATAGAGGAAGAGCCAATAAGCTGTTTTAAAAAAGATATTTTAGTATTCCATTGTTAATTCTTAGTAAGAATAATAAGAGGTACATAAACTAAATTATGTTATGAGTTTTAAGATATTAATGAAGCGTTTTAAGACATTAATGAAAAAGTAATAAATAATACCTGACAAAAATAATGATACTGCTTCTTGATTAGCATCCTCACTTTCATACTCATTTCATTTTATCTGAGCATCATTGGTAATATGATTTATCCTTAACCATATTTTCACTGTAGGAGTTGGATCTCATTTCTTAGAACGTGGCCAATTAGACAATAATAATTGTATTTGACATATATAAGAAATAGGCAAGTCTTTTCTCTGAGCGTATTATGTTCACCTTTGAAAGACCCCTTGCTGCTTCTGCTGTACTTATAGCAATTGTTCTGAAAATATTTTTAGTTCTTTGAATACTTTCAGGAATTGCATAATTCACTTATCTCGTGGGACTTGGGGCATAACACAAAACTGAAAATGTTTGACAGTCTGTCACCCTCTTGGCACTTTTTCTATTTGTGTTAGATATTTGGTTACTGAAATAATAAACACAAGGGAATACATATGTAGTATTTCAGCAAAAGTATGTTTTATGAAATGAATAAATAAATATTAGAAGCATAGTTCCATCTAATTTCTTATACCTATAGATGGCATGAACATTACTATTGAATGCTTAGAATATGCTGTTGGCACATGAACGTTAAAAAAGAGTGAGGAATGTAAATGTGTGGTTTTTACATTGGGTGTCTCCCAAGCACTGATCCTGACTACAAGTGCCATTGTAACAACTGGTTTATTGAACTCAATTGAAAAATTAGCTATAAGTTCTGCTGAACTGGTGCCAAGCAGCTGAATTCTACCACTGGATGTGGGAACTTTAAGGGCAATGTACCCACAAATATATATAAATTTGGTAAAGGATGTTTCTATATCTGTATTTGTATGTGCAGTATGTGCAAGAATATTGTAGAGTGTGCAGGAAGCAAAGTTTTGAAAACTAAAGTATAACTAAAAATAGTTTTAGGGAATGGGTTTGGAGATTTGGGCTACAGTTTCTAGTGACAACTAGGTCAATTGGAATAACAGTGTTCACAGAGACAACGTTCTATATGAATGATCATCATATATATATATAAAATTTTTGTTGTTCTCACCCAGAGAAAAGAGAGCAAGGAAAATCAAACATTCAAGGTAACAATCAAATGGATTATTAGACCACTTGAACCACAGCTTCCATTACACAGAGACCAGAAATACCAGATGGTGCTTTGCTACCGCTACCGTGTTAGTCTGGGTACTTTAGAGAAACAAATCCCCAGAAACTCATGTATAAGAGAGAGTTTTATGTAAAGGATAAGTGTGCGTCAAGAAAACATCCCAACCCAGTGCTGCCCAAGCCCACAAGTCCAGCATTAACCCATATGTCCCACACCAATCCATAAAGTCCTCCCTCATCTCACAAAACAGACACAATGACGCCAACTGCAGGGGAAAGCCGAGTTAGTGAATGTGTAAGCATCTCAGCGCTGGCAGGAATCTCCACACGGCTGCTTCAGCATACAACCACTGTGTCAAGCACATTTGTACATTTTTTGCCATCATCATTCTCAAAACATTTGCTTTCCACTTGAACCCTTTGTATCAGCTCCTCATTTTTCCCTCCCCTCTCTGCTCTCTCCTCCTTTAAGATCCCTTGATAATTTATAAATTTTTATTATTTTGTCATATCCTAAATAGAGCAAAACACTGCTCTGTCCTGTGCCATCCTCACAATTGTACTTAAGCTTGAGCTCACTGCTGTAGCCACTGTCAATCCATATTGGTTGAGGGCCTTCTCTTACACTTCTTACTTTACCGAGCATTACGTCCTTCTCCAGGGACTAATCTCCCCTGACAACATATGTAAAGTATGTAAGGCCAACTCTTGTCATCCTTGCCTGTAGGAGTCCTTTGTCTCTGCTTCATGGATGAACCTATAGGACATTATGCTATGTGAAATTGGTCAAGGCTGAAAAGAAATGTATTGTATGAAACCACTATTATGAAAAGCCAAGATCGACTTTTCTCATGCATAGAGACATTCTTTGATGGTTACCAAGTGTCTGATGGAGAGAGAAGGAGACAAGCGTTAACGTGAGTGAAGCTAACCCTTGGGCGAAGGGTTAAGAGGGTAATACTTCACCAAGTGTTAACTTGAGTAATGGAGAAGGCAGTACACAATAAGAGGGAAGTTAGGAAAATATGATAGAGGATAGGCGAAAAACTAGGAGATTTGCAAGGGGTAAAGGAAACAAGCAAAAAGTGTTATTTTTAAAATCCTGCAACAATAGTAATATATAAGTACATAGGATAGACATGTAGACTGAATAAATGAGCAGGAGAGTAGTAGTATACTCATGAATACACACACACACACACACACACACGAGTGGGTACCCCCTGCCCCTCCCCACCAAAAAACCTCGGAAAAACTCCACTGGGCAGAGCTTCCATAGGAGGCATTCCCACCCCACCCCCACCCCAAGTCCCGCAACCCCGCCCTCTGCTAGGTGAGCAGGGAGCAACTCACTCTGAGTTAGTGCACCCAGTGGTGTGGCCTGGGAAGGTTCTCTCTGGTCACAGGGAATTTTTTCATAAAAGCAGTTTTTCTGGAACCCCCCTTTTTGGTGATGTTCGATTTAAGAGAACAGCATGCTGCTGTTATTTCCTGCTCGGGAAAAATGCCACAGAGACTGTTGTGATGTTGAACACAGCTTACAAGGAAAGCGCTATGGGAAAACTCACATGCACGAGTGGTTTTCGAAAAAGGTGTTTCAAGAAAGGTGAAATGTTTCAAAAAAGGTGAAATGTTGATTGATGGCAAACCTCATTCTGGATGTCCATCACCTTCCTGAATGGACATAACTGTAGGCAAAATTTGTGGATTTGTGCATGAAGATGGACAACAGACCATTGAAGGGATGGGGACGTTATCTGGATTATCTTGCAGAATTGTTTAGCGAATTTTAAGAGAAGATTTGAAAATGAGGATTGCTGTGAAATTTGTACATTGGGTCCTGACTGACCGGGAAAGAGAGCATTGAGTGGAAACATGGCATGCTTTTTTTTGTTTTTGTGTTTTAAGAACAGCTCCGCAGCAAACCAGACTCCCGCCCCCCCCCCCGCCCCCCCAGTTCATTACTGGTGAGAAGACTTGGTGCTATTCTTACAACCCCAAAAGCAAACATCAATCAAATCAGTGGAAGACGCCATTGGCACCTTGCCCAAAAAGAGCCCATTAAATGAAATCAAAGATCAAGATGATGCTCATTTGTGGGTTTTTTTGGTTGTGAGAAGGATAGTGCATTTGGAGTTCATTCCACCAGGTCAGACTGTTAATCAAGCATTCTATTTAGAGCTTCTGAAATGACTGCAGAACAGCGTTAGACAGAAAAGGCTGAATTTGCTGCAGATGGGGGTTGGTGTGCCAATTTGGAGCAAAAAACAGCAATGTGTCTCTTGACCCATGCACCTTAATCATCTGACCTTGCTCCATGTGACTTTTTTTGTTTGTTTCTTCAAATGAAGAGAGACATGAAAGGATAGCAATTTGACAAATTTGAAAAGGTGAAGATAAAGCAAGGGAGGTGCTGTCAGCTATCCAAACAGATGAGCTTGAAAATGTTTTCAAGAATGGAATGGCAGATTTGACAAATGTATTAACTTTAATGGAGAGTACTTTGGTGATTAGATTGTTTTTTTTTAATTTTAAATACATAGCTTGGAAAAAATTCTGGTACTTTTTGGGTACTCCCTAGTGTGTGTATGTGATATATATATATATATATAATTTGTGGTGGAATATACAGGGGGACAAAGTTAATATACTGTTTTAGAAATAACCAAATAACTTGGGAACAAGGTGCTGGGCTTGGGGTGATCAGGACCATAGTCTCTAGGGACATCAATGTCAATTGTCATAGCGTAGTTCACAAAGACAATATTCAGCATCCTAATTTGATGGGTAGCAATGGGTGTCTTAAAATTTCGTGAACTGCAACTTTTGAATTGCGTCTAAGCTGCAATTATTGGCCTCTCCCTGCCCAGAGGAAAGGAGAGTGAAGAAACTTGAAAGACATATGGAAACAATAAGTCTAATTGACTAACAGTCCTCCCTAATGTGAGTCTTTACAAATCTGAGACCAGAAGAACTAGATGGTGCACAGCTACTACTACCAACTCATCTGAAAAGATCAACATTAGAAGACTCTATTCAGAGTGGTATAAAACTCAAAACATAAAAGAACCCAGTTTGCTGGTTGTTGGGATAGAAAGTGGTGACTCCCAGGACTACGGACCTTACCCTTAAAGTCTGCGACTTAACTCACCCTTCACTAGAATAGTCAACCATTGAAGACAAAAAGAGCACATTTACCAAATAACAAAGTTCAGAGTGTTAGGGCAAAGGGGGATTGGAAGAAGTATACACAGGGAGGAATTTGGTTGGCTAAGAGACAATACATTGAGGGGATTACTATGCATTAATTGAAGGTGAATGTGTATGAATTGTTAGAAAACCAAAAGGGAAGAAGATACTCAACATATCTAATGTTGAATGAACTCAAGAAACAATTGAACCTTGAATTGATATTTTGAAAGATTCTATAGGCAAAATATTGAATGCTGCAGGAAGCATCCAAAGAAGACAAAAAGAACAGAGTCGCTGGACTAAAAGAGCTAGGCAACAGCCCACCATTTCAGGAGGCAGCAAATGAACAAGAGCCAATGGTGCGGAAGGAAAATGTTCAAACTTCACTGAATGCATTATCCAAAAACAGACTCCAGAAATTGATGGGACACCCACTGAAATGTTTCAGAAAGCTGAAGAAGCACTGGAAACACTCACTGGTCTATGCCAGGAAATTTGGAAGGAAGCTACGTGTCAACTGACTGGAAGGGACCCATATTTGTACCCATTCCAAAGATAGATAGATGACCCAAAGAATGCTCAAACTCTAGAATGATATTATTGATATTACACGCAAGTAAAATTTTGCTTAAGATCATGCAACAATGGTTGCCATAGTACATTGACAGGGAACTGCCAGAAGTTCAGAAGAGGATGTGGAACAATGCATATCATTGTTGATGTCAGATGGATCTTGGCTCAAAGCAGAGAATATCAGAAATATGTTTGTGTTTTATTGACTATGCAAAAGCATTTGGCTACGCAGAACACAATAAACTGTGGATTACCATGAGAAGAATGGAGATTTCAGAATACTTCAATAGATCCGCCCCTCCAATCTGAGGAGATTAATTCACTATCAGTACAACTCACACTTGAGCAGACTAAGCAAACTGTGCCTGCTGAAATGCCACACGGGGCTTCAGCATTATCAGGGGGAGTTGCCTTACAAGATATTGATGAGAGCCCCAGGAAACACCCCCGCCACCCGTTATTTCCTCTATACCTCTAACTAGAATTAAGTCTCAAAAGTTCCTAAAGGCGAGGTACAGATGATGATGACTCAGGAAGAAGTGTGTACTGCTTAGAAAGACCTGCTTGAGTTTTCTCCTAGGTATAAATAGAAGCTTGGGAATATGCATGGGTATGATTAGTAAGGGTGTGGGACACTGCTGAAGGAATGTGAGATTAGGCCATTACGAATTTCTTGATATGGCTCCCCTAAACACAGATTCTTCTTTCAATGTCTCAGCACAAGAGGTTAAGAGAGGATCTAATAGTTTATTTTGTTGGTTCACTGAAGCATGGGATATCAGATGGTGTAGATTAGACCAACTTGAGGTACCTGACTTACCTTGGTACACTGTAGAAGAAGGCACCCAAAAGTTTAAGAAAATTGGTTTGTTATAATGGATCTATCAGAATAATCCCATACCCACCCACCCCCCAAAAAAAGGAGTTTTCTGAGGACATATCTTTCACCCAAACCATAAGGAACAAGTTTGTGAGAGTGGCCCCAACATTTCTAAAGACATCTGTGATTGCTATTTTATGTACACTGGGATTAACAGTGGGAACTTCCCTAACTGAACTACGGCATTTGCCTACAATGGGGCTGATTGGATCTTGTGGTAGTAGGGGGCACTGAAAATGTCAGCACTGAATCATCAGAGATGTTGGTGGGCATGGTTATCATAATAGACAGTAAGTTTTCTGTAGTAATCAGAGCAACTTGACTCATGTGGATTTATGACATTGGCTACGGAGCCAGTGTCCCTAGGAGTTAAATACATGGGACGCCTACTAAATACTTATGTGCTCTATACAAGCAGAAGAATGCTAGATCAGGTGAACAGCAGTTTCACTCAGATCACCAGAATAGAGTGTCAGAAGCCCTCAAATAATTCCCAGACTCGAGATATTTTACAGATCCACACCCCTTGAATGAGGGAAAGGTTAGGCTCCTTTGAAGAAGGATCCCGCAACACTGTCAAAGGCTTACACTGTTAGTCTTTTTTCCAGCCTTTCCCAATGGGGCCTGTGGTCTTTCTCAGGAGTGATTGTCCATTGGGGGAAAGGAAATAATAAAACTTTTGGGGGACTACTGGACACTGACTCAAAACTGACACTAATTCCAGGAGACCCAAAATGTTTTGCAGGCCCATCAGTCAGAGTGGAAGCATATGGAGGTCAAGTTATAAATGGAGTTTTAGCTCAGGTATGTCTCGCTGTAGGTTCAGTGGGTCCTAGAACCTATCCTTCTGCTGTTTCCCCAGTTCCAGAATGCACGATTGGAATAGACATACTTAGTAACTGGCAGAACACCCATATTGGATGTCTGAAATGTGCACTAAGGGTTATTGTGGTAGGAAAGGCCAAGTGGACACCGTTAGAACTGCTGTTGCCTAGGAAAATGGTAAAGTCAAGCAGTACTGCATTCCTGGAGGGATTGCAGAGACCAGTGCCACCATCAAAGACTTGAAGGATACAGGGGTGGTGCTTCCTACCACAACCCCATTTAACTCACCAGTTTGGCCTGTGCAAAACCAGATGGCTCTTGGAGAATGACAGTGGATTATCATAAACGTAAGCAGGTGGTGATTCCAGCTGCTGTTCCAGATGTGGCCATCTGAACTCTTCCCAGTCACTTCCCGCCAGGACACTGTCTGAGAAGTCTGATAACTTGAGCTGTCTTTTCAGACCGTCACTTAATAAGTTTGGTGCCTTGAATTGGCAACTGTTTTGGTATCTTGTTGAACTGGCAATAAGTTTTTGTGTCTTGAATAGGCTATTGGTTTATTAGTTTGTTGAATTGGCAACAAGTTTAGTGACTTGTTTGGTTGGCACCTTGTCTGACAGTCACTTAACAAGTCTGGTATTCAGGTTTGGCTAGCCATGGCTGTTTGTCTCCCTGTGTAACTTAGTCTGTCTAATTATTTCCTCTCTGTATGTAAATGTCTTTATGTTTCTCCGCAACTCTGAGATAGATATATATCAGTCACCAGGAGGGAGAAAAGAAAAAAAGAAAGAATACATATATATTTTTTCTTTTCTCCCCCCTGGTGAGAGAAGAAAGTATATATAAATATATATATATATATATATATTGTATATAAAGAAAGAATATGTATATATTCTTTCTTTTTTTTCTTTTCTCCCTCCTGGTGAGAGAGTAAAGAAAGAATATATATATATATCCTATATAAAGAAAGAATATACATATATATTCCTTCTTTTTTTCTTTTCTCCCTCCTGGTGACTGGGTCGCTGGCTGTCAGTCTCACAGTCACAGACCTGACTGACTGGACGTCTGGACAAACATACAGATAGCCTTTCTTTTGGTTGTTATTTTTGTGCTTTCCTTTGGCAGGGTAAAATCTTGGCTAAATGTAAATAAATTTTAATCAGGGCCAAAATTTTTTTGTTTTATAAATTTAAAACTGTTGTGTGGTATTTTTTCAAAGAACATGGAGTGGCTTCATCCACAAATCTGGATTTAGACAGACTGAATGACTGTCAATCCAATCTGCCAGGGCTCTTGGCAAAAGTTTAAGCCTTAGAACGTAGATTTCTTTGTGTTTGTGCTTTTCTGTGTGTGTGTTTGTGTGCTTTTCTTTTATTGTAAAAATAAAGTACAATTTTAAACAGCTTATACAGAAAAAGTTCTGGTTTGGTTTTCAGTTTGTCTGGTTTAATTTTTTGTACTGTCCTTTTCAAGTTGTCTCTGAAGATCATTTGCCTTTCTAAAGTTTTATCTGTTTGCAGTATTGTTCAAATAGATAATCTGTTGAGCTCTGTGTCTTTGTTGAAGAACTTTAATCAGTTTCACCCAAAGGTTTGGGAACCAGAATGTGTTTTTGAATGGGTAATTAGTCTTTGCTTCCAAAAACATAAGTTCAGCTCATAAAAGTAGTTTTACTTTATGTTTTTTAACCTTGAAAACTGTCGGTTTTTATTTTCTCATCTTTGGAAGGGAATTAATGGTTTTAAAATAATATATATGTATGTGTGTGTGTGTTTGCATCTAATTAAAGCTCTAACCTGCAGGCCAGGAGAGCACCTGAATGGTCTCACTTTAAGTGGAACTCCCCTCCTATTTGTCTGCATTGTACTGAAAGGGTTGAAAACCAGCTCAAAATGGGTGCATAAGCAAATGTGGTGAAGAAAGCTGATGGTTTCCAGCTATCAAAAGATATAGCATCTGGGGTCTTAAGGCTTGAAGATAAACAAGCAACCATCTAGCTGAGAAGCAACAAAACCTACATGGAAGAAGCACAACAGCCTGTGTGTTCATGAGGTATCCATCAGGTATCAGGCATCAAAGATTCAGAACAAAAAATCATATCATTGTGAATGAGGGGGAGTGCAGAGTAGCGACCCAAAGACAATGTGTAGGAAATTGAACATTCCCTTACAGAAGGGTCGTGAGGAGGAGGAGACAGGCCAATCAGGGTGCAGTATAGCACCGAGGAAACATATAGCTTTCCTCTGGTTCTTTAATGCTTCCCCCACCCCCCTATCATGACCCTAATTCTATCTTAAAAATCTGGCTAGATCAGAGCATGTACATGGATACAGATAAGCGCTGGAAACACAGCTCCTGAGGACAGATAAACTCCTCAGGACCAATATTGAGAGTAGCCAGCCATACCAGGAGGGTAAGGGGAAGGTGGGGGAAAATATAACTCCCTCCCATGGAGATAGACAACAGATAAGTGGGTAAAGGGAGACATTGGTCAGTGCAAGACATGAAAAAATAATCATAAATTTATAAATTATCAAAGGTTCATGAGGGAGGGAGGAGGAGGGGAAAAATGAGGAGCTGATACCAAGGGTTCAAGTAGTAAGGAAATGTTTTGAAAATGATGATGACAACAAATGTGCTGGACACAATGGATGTATGTATGGATTGTGATAAGAGTTGTATGAGCCCACAATAAAATGATTTATTATTTTAAAAATCAGCTCAAATAACTACTCCTTAAAGTTTCTCCTTCCTCGTGAAATGCAGTCTCATTCATCTTTGGTTAATTCTCATGTTATTTTTGGGGTCACACTTTTTGGCTGCTCTGTGTCTTTAACTTTCTGTACAAGAGCTTTCTGCTGCTTGCAAAATGCTCTCTCTGCACCTGGCTGCTCAGAGTGTTCTATGTAACACCCCTGGTTCCACCCGGACTCCAAAATCTCTTTGTAAAATGAAAAATTCTCGGAGGTGATATACTTTGACTTCTTGGGCAACCTCACCCTCACCCCCATCCCTGCCTTACCTGAATCTGTTTGCAGTAGGCTCTGTCCCCAATCCTCTGTAGGCTGCACCCCACTCCCCACCGCTTCTCTCATCCATGGAGAGCAAAGAGCAGTCACAGATGCTGACTGCCTGCTCTCATCTGTAAAGAGCAGACGCTGGCTCCCTGCTCTGCAGAACTCTGGTCAAGTTCCTGGTGGTGTTTTTTTCTAAACTTATTGCCCCACTTGAAATGACTGCCAGTGAATAATGGTTGTGCTTTTCAAGTCAAAGGATCACAGTCTTATTCGCTACCAGGCCCAAAAAGCTGTGTTGAGCTTCAGCAGGGGTGGGACATGAAAGGAAATAGAAATTAATTTAAACTTTTTGTTTGTTTTAGAATTAATAGAATTTGCTCAAAGGATTTATAATGTCCAGAGAAGCAAGTGAAAGGGCTGTAGCCTGAACTGTAGTATAGTGGTCTTAAAAGAAGCAGGTCAGACCCCTCAGAAGCCTAATAAAACAAAGACAGAGTTCAGATTCAGAACAGGCAATCCTTAGGAAGGAACCGATGCACATTTAAAGAGAAGAAAATCATTAATAACAATGATGATAATAATTAAATATTAAAGCCTTTGTTAAATCAAGGGAAAAGTTGTGTTGTATTTCAACAGATTAAAAAAATGTATGAATTTCTCGTTGATGTGTCTACCTTAAACAGGTCTTCTCCAGAGATTCCTACAAGGACAGTCTCAGTCAGAGACCACATAATTTCTCCTAAGACTCCAGAATGCATATTGCTGGCCCAGATGGCAGTGCTTGTTATTTCATCTAAAGTAAGTGCATATCAGTCTTATTGGACTTACATTCCTCACACATATTATTAAATAGCATTTGACAGGACTTGTGGTTTCCACCAATAACACTCATTGAGGGTTGTCAAATCAAGGGCCCTTTTAAATAAACACCATAAATCAGTATGTTGCACTTTCCCTGTATATAATAGGTCCATATGTGACCCTAGTAGATCACTAGATATACTTTCACCTACCCACCAGCCATTGATTCAGGGTGCTGCTTCCCCTTTCTCAATGAGACACACTTTCATATAAACTAACAAGTAGTAGCACACCTCTTGAAATCCCTTTCCAGTTTATCAAATTTAATCAGAAGGACACCTGTGATTAATACCATCAAATAAACCCTACTCTTGTGCTCCCATCCTCTATTCATATTATCCACCAAGCTCTATGACTTCTTGCATATCTTCACACATTATGATTTCCAGCCCCTATCTGATCTTTCCCCTCTAATCCAATAAACAACCCCCCAACCCCACTACACAACCCAGAATCCTACACACTGTCTATAGCTGGACCAGTATGCTGCACCAAAAAAAAACCAATAGCAAGAACCACAAAAAAATCAAGATTAAAAAAAGTCAACAAGCAAAGATTACCCAAATCCAATGGAAATACACAGAAAAAGAAGCCCTAGTCTAGACCAGAGTATATACACTGGTACAGATAGGAACTGGAAACACAGGGAATCCAGGACAGATGGTCCCTTCAGGACCAGGGGTGAGAGTAGCTATACCGGAGAGTGAAGGGAAGGTGGGTTAGAAAGGGGAAACCGATGATAAGAATCTACATATAAACTCCTACCTGGGGGACAGACAACAGAGAAGTGGGTGAAGGGAGACATCAGACAGTGTAAGACATGACAAAAATAACAATAATTTATAAATTATCAAGGGTTCATGAGGGAGGGGGAAATGGGAGGGGGGAAATGAGGAGCTGATACCAAGGGCTTAAGTGGAGAGCAGATATTTTGAGAATGATGAGGGCAATGGATGTACAAATGTGCTTGACAATTGATGTATGTGTGGATTGTGATAAGTGTTGTATGAGCCCCCAATATAATGATTTAAAAAAAAAAAAAAAGAAGCAGCAGCCCAGGGACTACCAGAAAAAAAGAATACAAGAGAATGATTAGGACTATATAAGAGATCTGTGGACCAATCGTGAAAACAAGGGAATAAATTGAGATACAAAAAAACCTCATACCCCAAAGAAACTCAGAAGCTAACTAATGAGATAACGGAAATAAAAAATATAGTACAAGAACTGACCAATAAAATGGAAGAAAGTGAAAATTGAATCAGTAAACTCTGAGACAACCACACAAACTGCAGCAAACTAGAGAAACAATCAAAGAAAATATCAAATGAATCTAAAGAAAGTCAGAGGATGATGTGGGACACCATGAAGAGAAGTAATATACCTCTTATTGGAATACCACAAAGGGAGAAATGATCACCATCCAGGAAGCAGAGAGACTAACAACAACAATTGAGGGATGGGAATAACCTGGTATTGAGTATTGGAGTATTGAGTGTTGGAAAGATGATGGTAGATTTAAATAATTACGACTTCAATGGTTAAATCCTTGTCATTTGATCTCCCTTTTGACACACTTTATGCTTGACATGGTTTATAATATTTTCTGTTTTTAATATTAGGGTTTAACTCTTGTATTTTGTCATTGTGGGGAGTCTTTTTGACTCTTTGTTGTGTATTTTTCTATTTTTTTGGTATTTGAGACTTAGGATGGGTGAATATACAGGGTAATAACTAGAATAAAGGTTCCTTGGAGGAATAAGGGTGATGAGGGCTAAGGGGGAGCTGATATCAAGAAGGAAGAAAATGTGTTGAAACTGATTGTGGTAATGATTGCAGAATCCTGCTTGATATATTGAAATGTGGAATGATAAATTGTCTGGATTAGATGCTAATAAAATTTCTTGAAAGAAGGAAATAAAAAGATTTACAGTTTTGAAAATTCACAGGGACAGTTCTACCCTGTCCTATAAGGTTGCCATGAGTCATAATCGATTCAATGACAGTGAATCTGTTTAATTATTTGGTAAAGGGTCTATATGAGATCTGTTTGCTTTCTCAATTAGAAGACAAAATGAAAATAAGGTATAAACTCTAAAAAATAAATTAATAAAAGTACTGTTCAGCTTAACCCAACAGAAATAATCAGTGCTGACTGTGTCCCTCTTGTATGCTTGGTCTCCTCGGGTACACTGGTCAATGATGACCCTGGAGGAGTTGGGGAAAGAATGAGTGTAGCTATCACTTCCTTGACAATCTGAGCTACTTTCGACTTTCCCAGGGACCCCAAGAAGCTTCCTTATAAATGTCAGAGGCTCTCTTCTTAGTGCTAAGTATCTTCCAGGCATTCGGTTCATACCTGGGAGACACTTAGGTTTCCTGAGTGTGCACCAGTAATAACAGGAAACGCTCCTCTCAAAACCCCCAAATTCAAGTCAATTCTGATTCAAAGTGACTTCATAGAATAGCTTAGAAGTGCTTGTGTAGGTTTCTGTGACTTTAATTATTTGGGGGAGTAAGGAGTCCTGTCTCTTATCCCCCCCCGGAGCTAACAAACTGCAACAAAACTCAGATTCCCTATCTCACCAGAGGATGGGGTATCCAGAGATACCAAGATGCCTATCACACATGTATTTATTGCCCAATACAAAATGTACAGAACTCAATGCCAAGAGAAAAATAGAAGTCTTATGTTTAAGACAAGAATCTCAAGAATGCAATAGCAGAGCATTAAGCCACAGTTGTAGTTCAAGAAGCCAATTCTGTGTGCATTCTAGAACCATCTCAGGTCAGTGTCCCTCTAGATAAAAGGACAACAAACCCTTGCTTGCTTCTCTTTAAGTCTTTCAGTGCTGTCTGTGCAGGAAAGCACCCAGACATGAGCTATGTTATACCTCTGCCCTTTGTACCCTTGAAGCCCTTCCAGAGTGAATCCTCTGCTTCTTCATTTGTGAGTATCCAGTTACACGTTGGGTTCATTTCAGGGCTTCTGACATAAGAAGATGAAGGAGGGGAACAGGGGCAGGGGGAAGAGATTGTGGAGGGTAGGATGAAGGGAAACAAGGTGGGAGAGAACGTGTAGGAAAGCCGAGTTGAGGGAGCTCATCAGACAAGCTAACTGGGGGAAACAATGCCTCAGTGCACAGGAAGAAAGAGAACTACAGAGTTGTGTTAACAAGTGAGATTTGTGTATCAAGTGAGATTCAAAAAAGAAGACTGTCAGTTAAAATTGGCTACATCATTTCTATCCCTAACCCCATTTCTGGTACCATTCTGGAAGAGACCACAGTGATCCTGGGAAAAGCAATGCTCTGGTGCATTTTTGTGTTAACATTATTTGTTAGCTGAATGTAATAATTTAATACAAGCCATTAAAAAAGGTACATATTCAAACACACATGGGAAATGGTGCAGGTCTTGCTAAGTCTCTTGTAGGCTGCGCTCTGGCCAGCAGTCAGAAGGATCATGAGACACAGTCTTCACCACATCCAGAATCTTCTTCACTCCACTCCATTCCATGTGTGCCAGTAAGAGTCAGAGAAGAGGATGAAACTCAGAGGAAGCACTGCCTTACTCTAGGTCCATGGGGCCAAAGTCTGGCCCTGTGGTCCAAGCTGAGAGGAGGGCTGGAACAAACATTTTGAAATTACTTACTCAAGAAATCCAACAAGTGCTGGTAGAACAGAGTGTAGCCAATAGAAATGGGAGGACTTTGGAGGCCAAGGAATACTTACTCATAATGATTGGATGTCTTATCACTTCAGTACATGTGACCAAGGTGTAAAATCAGGGACAATGCAAATACCAAAGTAAGAGCAAGATGCCTTGCATGTACTTATTCCAACAAATCTCAAATCCAGTCCCTATCTCCCTGTGGAGTCTTTTCAGTGAAGAAGCTCAGATTATGTTTGCTGGTTGAGTTTGTTATACTGGATAGGCTGCAGTACACTGTTCATAACTCAGCATAAATGGTTCCCTTCCCTTCGAGTCCATGACAGTGAATATCCCATAGGACTAGGAGGAATTCATGTAACCACTGGACATAGAAGCCAAATGGCCAGTGTTACTCTAAACACAAAGTACAGTGTGTATTAAAGGGCTATGGACCTGGATTCTCTCCAATATGCTTTATTGGTGCTTGGGATTATTTTCAGTGACTCTAGGGTAATAAGAAAAAATATTTAGCTACTGTTTCAGCACAAACACTGAATATTCCCTGGTAGCAACATAAAATGTATTCATTTTGGTGCATTCCAATTGGGTCTCAGCCCTGCCTTTCCTCAACCCTCCTGCTTACAACTGTGCAATAGCAACAGTGTAGCATGCTGAACTGTAATGATGAATTTGAGCAGCTCCTGGGGTTTGGAATCCATCATCCTTGAGTTGGCATTATGTCCAACCCAGATGCTATTTTACCTGTCTTAATCTTAGTCTTTGCATTTATAAACTGGAGGTCATAATGCCAATCTCGCTGGGTTATTGGAAACATGTGAAATGACCTGTGTAGAGCACACATCCATTCCCTTCCCTCTCGCCTCCTGAGATTACTGGAACACACCCATTCCTCGTTAACCCCTTTAATGTTCTCAAATTTCTGTATGTCAGCTATCTGTCATACTCCTTTGGTACATTTCTGCTCAATTTTCTGCTGATTCTGGATTGTTTTCCCTGTCTCTTTCTCGTCATCTCCTCTTCCACCGCAATAATCCTTCCAGGCTTTCCTCTTTCCCTCACACTCCACACATCCAGTTGCCCTTTTCTTTCCCTTCAGTTAGAACCAGCGGAGTTTGCTTTGGGCGGGGAACATGTGAAGGAAACCAACCTTGAAGATGTGGTTCTCCTTTCATTTTACAGACTGACACGTAGCTTAACTCCATCCCTATCATTGCGCAGGGGGATACAGAAACTCTCATTAGGAAGCCCCTCCCCACTCCAGCCTCTCCTCACTTTGCTTCAAGGGTTTTACTAATTAAAACCCTTCCAGAACACTGGGTGGCATGAGAAGGCACTACCTGCACCCACACTCTGCTACACTCATCCCTTCATAGTGGTACTTCAGGGTCGGGACCCCCATGTCATCCTTGTAGAGTATTGAGATAGGGCTCAATTTGGTAGGTACACAGCAGGCCTTACCAACCTTCCTGGGAAACTTGAGATGCACCAAGGTCTGCACAATAGCGTGCTTCGTTGGGGTCACATCATCAGCAAGGGGGAAGAAACAACCACCTTTACACTCATATGCATCATACTCCTTAGGCGCAATGATCCAACTGTCCCAGCCAATATCCTCAAAGTTTACCCGTAAAGAGGTCTTCTGACAGTGATTGCCAGCCCCAGTGCTCCTTTTCTGTCTGGCTAAAGAAGATCCTGTGACCAGGTGAATGTTCATTCTTTCTTCATTGTCCTTTTCTTTACCTCCATCCAGCAGACTATTAGACAACTTTTTGAGAACATTCTCCTGTTCGTGGCCAATCATCTCCCTAAGCTCCAACCTGGTCTCCTTGGTCCCATTGCTGCGATCATTAGAGAAGACAACAAAGAATGGAAGGTTTGGGGAACCTGGAGGAACACTGATACCCAGGCTGTCACAGCCTTTCCTGTGACTCTCCACTATCACCTCCAGTTTATTCTTGTTCTTGGAAGAGTCTGCCCTGACCCACCTCCTCACTGCACCCGAGACTTCAAAAGTCTCCCAGCCTTCGTCTCGAATGTTCTGGGACACCAGAAAGGTCCTGGTACCTGAAGAACAATCCCAGTAATTTGCTCCATCTAGGACATCATAAATGGCCAGGCTTCCTTTCAGCTCATGAGATGTGTCCTTGTGCTTTTGACAGGAGATGTAGAGTTGGAGTTCAGCCCTAGTGATAAGCTCATGCCTGGGTATAGAGATGTTGAAGAGCAAGATGTGCTTCTGAAAGGGGAAGTCTTCTGTGGTAGTTAAAGAGACAGCATCTGAAACGTAATTACATAGTGGTGGTTATCTCCTGGAACGGTCCATTGTCATGACAGCAAGGTTGAGTGAGTACCCAGAATGATTTAAAAAATACTTTTTGTCTATTAAATTTCTATTGGTTTTACTTATGCCCTTAAAATAGAAGAGTATTTTGAAAGACACATTCCAAGTCTTCCAAAGAAAAGCAGAGTGTGAGATACCTTAACTTGGGGTTGGTAATTCCTACTCTTTATGGTGGAGGTGTTGCACATGGAGCTTCCCATAATACATCTCAGCTTCGTTCTCACACCAAACTTGGGAGGATCTATTCATTACTCCAATCTTACAAAGGAGAAAATTGGGACCCGAGCATCTCACTGACACCATGCAAATGGCAAAAAATATCATCAGTTACAAATCCAAAATTAAATCCAACAGGAAAATGCACCGTCATCTCCAGAAGGAGCATGTTGAGATTGTGAATTTGAAGGGGACGCACGGAAGGGGACTTTGGAATAACCGCATTCAGAAAAAGTTAAGTATTTCAGAGATCTAATATCAATTAAATTAAGTAGTACATTGATTTCCTCACTTCCTTTGTCATTGCAGGCATAACTGAGCTTCACCAATATCCCTGTTTTATCTCTGTCTTCTGCTTCTCCTGAGGTAACTCATGGCCATTAGCACATTCCATGGAGAAATTGCATTTCCCAGGTACCTGCTATATGCCAACATGGGTAGGAAACTATGCTGCTTTGAAAACTAGGCATGCTTTAGTATCTGCTCAACTGTAGGATCAATCCTGATTCTGTTCCCTATGAGACCTTGGAAATGACTTAAGTATCCCTAACTCTCTGTAGATGCTGTTGCTGGGTAAGTGTTGGACTAAAGTGCAAGCCCATCAGATACATTGTGGGAGAAAGATGAGGTTATATGCTCCCGTGATGATTAAAAAACCTAGCAAACCCTATTCATGATGAATAGGAATTGGCAGAGGATTGGCTTGGTATGAGCTATGAGTTGGAATTGACTTGATGGCCATGCTTTTTTTTTTTCTTTCCTTTCCCTTTTTATTTATTTTTTGAAAGTGGGGTCCATGAACAATGCATTAACAACTTGAAGTGATGTCTTGAAATGGCTTTGGGGTGGCAGTCAACACCTAGGAAACAAGCACTTCTCTTTCAGTCACCTTGGCTTCTGTGGAGTCACCTAGTGGTAGCAGGGCCACATGTGAAAATCAGAAAGCACAAGAATGTTGGCTCAGACTGCTGGGTTCTGATCCTGTGCTTTCTGATTTGCACACGAGGCCCTGGTATCACCAGGTGACCCCAAAAGGAAAAGCAAACCTAATTGAATTATGGGGTTGGAGGATTTAGACCTCGTCAAAAGCTCAGCCACTCTGTTCTAGCAACATCATCGGGGGGATTTTCTTTTTCTGAAAAATTGCAAAACCCATCTCAACTGGGTCTGCATCCTGATGACAGTCTCCATTAGAGGGAGCCCACGATCTGAAGGCTGAATATTAACTTAAAACTCAGTAACTACTGCCATGGCACCCAGGTAGTAAGTACAGGAAGGGCGAGCCTCTGGTGACTTAGAGGGAAACTTGGCAAAACAAGAGCCCTTGCTGACCCTTGGTGAGCCTGGGTCAGAATCCAGCTACTTACATACTATCTGATCTTGGGCAAGTTCTTTCAGTATCTATGAGCCTTGGAGCTCTCCTCCAGAAAATCATTTTACCCCACTTTTGTAAGGCTGGCGTGAGTAATGAATGTAGAGCTGCTTACTTTGCATCCGCTAGTCCACCAAATGGAGGACTTAGAAAATATTCAAGTTCTCCAAAGTTTTACTCTGAAAGGATTTTATCTGAAGGTGAAAGTGTTAAAACCATTTTGTTAGAGAAGCTTCCAAAGTTTGAAAACATACCAGTAAGTTCAGGGTTAAATAAATATCTATTTCTAAGGAGGAATGGAACAAGAAAGGAAAGGGTGGGAAGGAAGGGGAGAGAAAAAATGGGAAGCAGAGAGAAGTAAAGGAAGGGAAGAGGGACAAAGGGAAAGGAGGAAGTAGGAGGTGGTAGATAGAAGAGAAGGGAAACAACAAAAGACAGGGAGCTGGCATTTCCTGGGCACTTACTGTGTTATTTGTGACACTGAGCCGCAGGAAGGAGACCGCAGGAGAGCCACATAGACCCATAGAACTCGCTGCAGAGATGCAATGTTTTTTAATCTATACTATTCCCACACAGTAGGCACAACCCACACATTGAGCTCGTGCAATGAAGGAACTACATTGTTAACTCTATTTAATTTTAATTACCTTAAATTTGAACCTAAATAACCTTGTGTGGCTAGTGGCCACCCTATTGGGTAGTGCCACTACGGACCCATGAGTCCCTCCCAAGGACACCCCAAAGCGAGCTGACACTACCTTCCACACTGAAGCTCCGCACGATGTTGGAGGCTGGGGTGGACGACTTGTCAGTGATGTACCTGTGGTATAAGTCGATCATATACTGTGGTGGCTGCACTCTGCTTTTGTTTGGGGAAGGAACGTTGCTCAGGTTGAGGCTGCGCAGGAAGCCCACCTTCATATTCTCCAGCAGCATCTTCAGGTCGAAAGTGCCCCTGTCCTGGTTTCTTCGAGCCTCCCTTAGCAGGCTGTGAGCATTGCCTCCAGCAGACACATGCCCCCAGGTCTCCAGTGGTTTTGCTTGTACAGAACAAACCAAGAGGGAGAACATGGGCAAAACTACCCACAAAGCCCCAGGGTCCATCTTCGGAAGACACGCTCACCAGGCTAAAAATCGCAGACTGGTGGCCAGTGGTGGGTTAGTTGGAGTAGGCAAGAGCACTGTGGGAGTAGCTCCACATCTTTTACAGCTGCAGTGCTCTGGAGGCAGCTGGACCCACTTACCCCAGCCTCTTGCTGCCTTGAGTCCAAGTGTCCTCCAGGACTTATCTGGCCCCCATGCCGTGCTTGAGCCCTTATCTAATGGAGCTCTCCACTAATGAAGGCTCCATAAACAGCTGACAAGCATACAGGCCTGGTGGGAAGTGCAGCATTACAAGCATCCACATTCTCCATGGGGTCATTGCTCCCAATTAGGATTTGTGCTCATTTCCTTGCCAGCTCAGTTCATAAGAATCTTGAGACAGGGATGATATATGCTCCATCTCCTGGGTCATGGAAACAAAGAATTCAGAAAACAAATAATATCAAAACTCCTTCCTAGTATAGAAACCATAGCATTTAAGACCCAGAAAACCCCAAGTAAACCAGGAAAGACTGCATGGAAAGAGGGAGAAGCCTGCTCCTGTGGAATCCACTCCCTCATTCGCTCACCTAAGTTTGACTTTCAGCAAGGCAGGTAGTCTCTTTGGACCCTCATTCCCCTTCTGAACATTGGGAATCATAATGCTGATTTCAGAAGATTGGTATACTAACTTTAAAAAGACGATATTCCTAATATCATGGCAGTTGGCACAAGGAATGCAGGACTCCACCACAGGTTACATGGTGTATCTGGTTACCATGCCTTAGTCTCTGAGTTTGGATAAGCTCAGAGCTGTAGGAGGTAGCCTGTACTTACCCAGTCTGTTCTGTATATGCCTCACAAACTCTCTGTGGACTGCTAGTGCTTATCCCAGAGGGCTTGTGATGCCAGTGGTGTGGACCCCGTGGAGAAGTGGGCATTCTGGGTAGATGGAGGGGGATGGGAAGAGATGAGTTCAGGACGACTTCAAACTCTGAGGTTGATGCATGCCTTAGAGAAGGTCTCGTTCTAGAGGGTCTGGCGGGCGCTCTGGCCTGAGGAGGCTAAAAAGCACGGCTCTAGTAGGGATCACATGGCCCAGGATGGTGTCGTCTTGAGAGCGAGAGCATCCTAACTCATAGCCCATTTTAATTATTGTACTTTTGCCAGGGTAGGATTGAGCAGAACACTGGGGGTGTTTGGTGGTTTACTCTAGGGAGCCTTTGGCATTGCACTAGTTCATGATACAGGGGCAGGGCTCCTTAGGGGAGGTGGCAATGCACTGAAGGTTCCCAAGGGACTTTGCCAGGTGGACTTGTAGTCAGAGACCTCATGAAAGCACCCAGCTTTGTTCCTATCGCTAGTTATCATCCATCTGTCAGTTTGTCTACTTGTGCACTGCTAAGAGAGTTTGGGAAGAAATTTACTTTTAAGAATCTGTTTGTGAAAACCTTGTGGATCACAAGAGAACACGGTTGGCCATGTTTGCTTTGTCTATGTCATCAGGCTGACTCGATCACTAAATGTGGTCATCATGTTTGGTGAATCCGAGGGTCAGTGAGATTTAGGGAGACATTCAGCAAGATGGCCATAATGGCAGACTCAAACAAGCTGACAATTGTGAGAATGACATAGGACCTGGTAAAGTTTAATTTTACACAAACTTACTATGAGTTGAAACTGACTCAATGGCAGCTAACAATAGCAGTGATGGTCGGGGGCAGGGGGGTGCAGGTGGAGAATCTAGGAATCCCAGCATCGCAAGATCTGGACAGAACTTGCTGTTTCCATCCTTTAAAGACACTGCCAGGAAGAATGGAAATGGAACATCTTCAGAAATACTGAATGGAGAGGGAGCAGGAAGTGTGCTTGGCAATGAGTCAGCTCAGTGATATAATTCCATTGGGGAGGGAAAGGATGGGCCTTCCCTGAGGTCTGAGTTCATTTAAGCAGGAAACAGGCTAAGGAGAAACCATAGGATAAAGCAACACTCTCTCTAGGCTCCAGTCCTGCAAGGCAGGAAAGAAACTCTCCTACTCCTGAGACCGAGCTCTAGGAAGGGGCTGGCATGATTGAGTCACAGAAATTCTTAATCACTGCTCTCCTCCTCCTATCTCAAATTATGAACTTTCTGGGCCACACAGAGAAGTGGGGCTCTGGAAGTGGGTGGGAGCAGGAAAAAGGAGCACTGAAAAGTGCTCTGAATCATTTACAAGTATAAAGACAGATTTATCAAGCTCAAGGCTGTGCCTTCATCATATCACCTCCAAGAAAGCAGTTTTTGAAAACCATCCCACAGATATTTATGCGAAGTTTACAATGAGGGAAGCAAATTTTCAAAATAAATTAAATGCTTCTCTACAGTTTTCTTTGTTTTCTTTCTCTTACAGGTTTAAAGGTGCTAGATATGAGGGCCTCTAATTGGGCACTGCATGATTTAAAAAACAAAACAAAAATTACAAATAGGTTGTGCTTTACAGAAACCAAAGTTTTTACCTACATTTTTTCCAATTATTGCATTGTGAACACTCCAAGAAAAATAATTATTTTAGCTCACAAAACTAGAAGTTACGGAGTAAAAAGAACAGAAAGTTCATAAAAATGCAAATGATCCTTTGAAATGTAGACTCTACAGTTTTTCTGAGCCTTCAGGAAGAACATGGGTTTGAAGACATTCTTTCTTTCTCTCTGTTATTGCTCTTGTTGTTAGGTGCCTTCTAGTCCATTCCTACCCACAGTGATCCTGTGTACAACCGAATGAAGCACTGCCCATTCCTCAGCCATCCTCACAATTGGTCCTCCGCTAGAACACAGGAATTGTTGCAGCCACTGTATCAAACCATCTTGTTGAGGGCCTTCTTTTACACAGCCCCTCTACTGTACCAAGTATGATGTCCTTCTCCAGGGACTGACCTCTCTTAACAACATGTCCAAAATATGTGCAAGAAAGTCTCACCATCTTTGCCTTTAAGGTGATTCTGGCCTTATTTCTTTCAAGACAGTTTTGTCCTTTTAATAGTCTATGGCACTTTCAATATTCCTTCCTAGCACCGCTATTTAAATACATCAATTCTTTGATCTTTCATACTCCACATCCAATTCCCATATGTGTGAGAAACAGAGAGTGTGTACGGATGAATTCTTTATTCTTGTATATTAAGAAGCCTCGCAGGCTGGATTTCTGGGGTGGAGGGAGGCCTTCACCTTTGTGAGTTGGAGACAGTCCCAATCCCAATCTCATAATTAATATTGTTCCCCACTATATCCGTCCATCGTAGTGCTGCCTTAACGTTGCCTCTTACAAGCACATGGCTGATTGCTCTCTAGCCGGCAGCTACAGCTATCGGAGCAGACATGTGCTGTTGCGCTCTAGGCTCTGAAGACAGTCATTCCTCAACACCTGTTCCAGGCACTGCTGTTAGGTTAGTCCTCCAACGTACTCAAGGACCTTTAGGGTTAGGGTATAGCCAGCTTTGTTACATATGTGGTTACCTGTAATTAGTGGGGCTTGCATGTCCCTAGAGTATATAAGCCTCTTTGGGAAATATATTCTTTCTCTCTGCACAGACCTGGCTCCTGAAATCATGACTGAGAGGTGAGCCCTTGTATGCTTTATCTTGTCTGATGTCTCTTTAATTTACCCCTCAGTTACACAACCATCCCCCACCCGAACCTATTCAGTTGTAGGGGCTGGTACCCCACAATATGCATATGAGACAAGCAAATATACCGTGGCTTGAGCCAGGTGCACTTTAGTCCTCGAAGCCCCAGCCTTACGTTTCAATGCTCTAAAGGGGTCTTATGTAGCAGATTTACCCAATACGATGCATACTTCCATGAGCATTGATTGTGGATCCAAGTAGGACAAAGTCCTTGACAACTTCAACATTTTCTCCACTTATCATGATGTTATCTATTGGTCCAGCTGTAAGGATTTTATTCTTTACATTCAGTTGTAATTTATACCAAAGTCCGAAATCTCTCATCTTTAGCTACAAGTTCTTCAAGTGCTCTTCACTTTCAACAAGCAAAGCTTTGCTATGTGAATATCTCAGTTTGTTCATTAGCCGTTCTCCAACACTGGCACTGATTTCTTCTTCAGATAATCCATTTTCTCTGATGATTTTCTCAGCATACAGATTGAACAAGTAAAGCGAGAAGATAGATCCTTACATACGCAAAATGCCTCTGACCCAAAGCAGCTGGGGGGTCACCCCTGTTCATTAGTAGCTTTGTCTCTGCTGGAGCCACACACAAATGAGGTCTGAAAAAAGAATAGTAAGGCGGTGGGAGGGCGAGACAAACTGGGATCTATGTGTATTAAAGTCTTCTTGCTTTCCTTAACTCACTCTTGCTCTATTCACATAAGCACTGGGGGTCGACTGCAGTTGGCACTAAAACCGAAGGGTACAGATTCTCTGATGTGGATGGGAAAGAATGAAGGTGTCAGCACTGGAAAGCTAATAGCTCGTGCTTCGTTTCATTGTTGGAGCTAGGCATTTTAACTTCTTGAACACTGGCATACTCTGACCTTTTCTCCCTACGCGCGCCCTTTTTAAAAGTTTTAACTTTAGTTTTATCTTATGATTATTTTAAATCATTTTATTGGGGGCCCATACAGCTCTTA
The DNA here is from genome assembly GCF_050624435.1 of Tenrec ecaudatus. Taxonomy (NCBI): domain Eukaryota; kingdom Metazoa; phylum Chordata; class Mammalia; order Afrosoricida; family Tenrecidae; genus Tenrec; species Tenrec ecaudatus. The sequence continues at coordinate 125,454,120 of NC_134533.1, read as the reverse complement.
TCACAACGCATACATGTATTCACTGTGACTATGACCTTCTTTAATGTAGCCAAGATGACGGGATAAAAATGTGTATGGAGAAGCATTTCCGATGACCGCCAGTCACATTCTTGGTGGCATCCAGCAGGCCTGTGGACAGCATTGCTAATGTAGTCAAGAAATAAGCACTTTAATTTCAGCTCATGCAGAACAGTCTTTGTAGCATGGAAATGAGACCACCGTGGTGCTTGCCAGCTTGAGTGTTTTGCTTTTAATAGCTCACTCAGCAGCTCAAAATAAGGGTGGGCATGGATTGAAGTCCTCAACTGTAGGATTTCATACAGCTTTCTACTGAAGCTACTCAGTTCTATGAGTAGCTTACCGTGTGTTTAATCAGAAGCACTGAGGTCTCAAACCTACCGGGATGAGGAGTGAGCTTTTCAAGGAGGCGAGTGGTTGTCTTCGGGGTCCTCAGTCCTCTAGTCCACTCTGCTCATGTGTCGGGGTTAAAATGTTTACTTCAACTCAGCAAGTTCTGCCAAAAGAAGTTATGAGGTTTGCCTGAGGAAAGGAAAACTGAAAATTCTGACAGTTCTGAGAAGGAATCTCATTTGGTTTCATCCAAAACCTTTATCAAATAGACACCAAATGAAATATGCCCAAGCAATTGTGAGATGATCTTGTCCAGTTAACTTGTGGCTGAGCCAGGCATGGCTCTAACTAGCCCTGTAACCTGAATCATCCCCGTTACTTCTCTTAAACTGTCACATCTGGTTTCCAATCCCTTATCCTATTAACTTACCTCAATATTCATCAGTAAACATTTTTTTGGAAGTGAGACACTTTGGAGTCAGTTGGATCTAGTTTCTCTGTTTCTATTTTTATCATTACTGAGACCTGTGGCTTTAAGTTACTTGGCTTCTCTAAACCTTATTTCTTCAACTTTAAAATGAGGAGCAGTTGTGAGAGTGGTAAAGTTTTAGGTTGAGTTGGTCCTAAATTGCATGAACTATTGTTCAACTATTTTCGGTGTGCTTAGAAATAGTTATAGCCTATTTAAAGTGAATCAAAGAGATTGGTTGAAAAGTTCACTCCTGGCTATTTATCAGTCAATGGGAGAAACTTACTTCTTAATGCATAGTGACAAGAGAAAAGAAAAAGGAAAGAGAATGTTTACTTGGTTGAAAAGTCAGAGACCTCTACCCAAAAGCCCTATTATCAGTATCTGTGCATGTATTACCCCTTTATTATTAGGGACCTGTCATTGAGTTTCAAGGACATCTCATTTAAATGTTCAAAGCTCCTAGTATTGTCCTGGGTGTCCCAGCAGGGGAAGGGGAAGGTGTGGAGGTGGGAGGGGGCCAATCACAATGATCGACATATAATTCCCTCCCTCCCAGGGGGATAGACAATGTAAAAGTGGGTGATGGGAGATATCTGTCAGTATAAAACATGAAAAAAATTAAGTATCAAAGGCTCATGAGGGAGGGAAGGGTGAGACGGAAATGAACTGATATCAAAGGCTCAAGTAGAAAGAAAATGTTTTGAGAATGATGACGGCAACATATGTACAAATGTGCTTGACACAATGGATATACATATGGATTGTGATAAGAGCTGTATGAGTCCCTAATAAAATGATTAAATAAGTTATGATGCAACTATGAAAAATAAAATAAATGTTCAGAGCTCATTACCTTAAAACAAACAAAAACAATGTGAGTGAGTCTCTCCTATCAGTTGAGGTGCGCTTTGAAGTGATTGAAGCATTTCCAGAAGTGATAGAGATGAGAATTCTAAAGCTTGGCATGCCACTCAGTCGAGTAGTAAATATGTGAAAAATAAAAAGCATTAAGGACTTTATGATCAATGACAGATTATAATCAATGACATATGTTATTTTTGCTCTGGCAAAACCTGTCGATGGAGTTAACATTTTATATGGTAATAACTATCAACTTTTGATTCTTTCTCAGCTCATGTTAATTTTCTTAAGTTTGGGGAAAATTCAAAGAATAAAAAATTGATTCCCCCAACAGCTGTAGCTAGAGAATGTATCATTACATTTGGGCCAGAACCCAGTTCTCTCCATGCTTCCTAAGGTGGTGTGACCACTCATTTCTGCTTTGTTAAGATACTTTTGATATGTGAATAATCCAGGATTCTAAGACATTGTCTTGGCCAGTTATGAGTCAGCATGGGCTCTGGTTTGATTAAACACAGTGCTCTCTGAGAAAACATGGGAACTGGTATTACTTCTCGTTAATGCTGGACAGTAGAACTATTTAGAACTGACACGAATGCAGCACTGTGGGGAACAATTTGAAGGGAGCCATTTTGGGGGTGGGTGGAAATGGTGTGTGTAATTTGGCTAGAGCAAAATAGTTAGGAAAAATTTGTGGGAGGGGTAACCAAAGTGGATATTTTGCAAGTTGGGACTCTTTTCAGGACTGCACAGTCTCTCCAAATAATCTCCCTAAAACCTTTGATGCGCTCTTTGCAGTGAAGGACAGGGCTTTATATTCTTGTCCTGGCTGGCATTCATGCTGTCAGCAACTGACCCAGATGTCTACTTACAGGCTCTTTCTAGCTTTCACTGCCACACATCCTGTGTCCTGTAATCCAAAGAACCTTACAATTTTCCAAACTCTTTATTCACTACTTTAGATAACTGTAGTGGATGCTGTAGTATGCTATCTAGATCCATCCTTTAAGACTGGGACATCATTCTTTCAGTTTGGGGGAGTTCTGTCTGCTGTCAGATCACAAAAAAGCACCTTACCATGAATTGTCTTCAGTTATCTGAAAGAATTGTCTCATTCAAAGATATTATGCTGTTTGAAGATAGTCCAGAAAGCTAGCCCACATCTGATGCTCAGTTCATGCAGGTGTCAAAGGCCAAGCCTCCTTGCCTCAAGGCAGGACCTAATCCTAGACCTTCATGATCTTCAAATCATTCCATAGTTCAATCACATCCATCAGAATTGTACACCTGCTACCACAATCAGGTTCCAAACAATCTTTTTCTACGTGGACCCCTTGGTGTCATCATCCCTTCACCCCACTCCCCAAACCCTATAGTGTGACTCCCCACTCCCCAAACCCTATTCCACTTGCTGACTCTTTAAGTTTTCATATACCAAAAAATGAAACAGCAACACACATCGCAACTTCAAGAGGATGACCCCCAGTGGCACAAGACTCCTGGGAAACCCACTAATATGTACAACCAAAAATGAAATGAAGCAATACAACCCCCAAATACATAAAATTTTGGACACCAGGCCAGGTCCAGCATGCATCCTAGGGAGAATCTGCTGACAAGTTTGAACTGTTCAAGTTTTACCTTCCTTGACATCAAGGAAGGCGTATGCCTTTGCCCGTCTGTACTCACTAATGAACTCTGTTAGTGATCACTTGCCGTCTATCCCTCAATTGTGGATAGAGGGAGTTCACTGGAGGCTTGTTTTCTATGTTGTCCTCACATACGAGTCTTGGGTTCTGACTGTCATCCAGAGACTTTTGCAAACAGGATTCTTACAATTTATGCTCTGATCCTGAGATCTCCTTTGACTTTGGGTTATATGGTTTACAATCCTTCTCTGACTGATGATGGTGTGCTTCTTCCATGTGGACTTAGTTGACATGTCACTTCTTGTTTGGAGACAACCCTTTAAGACCCCAGATGCTATTTTGTCTGATGACCTGTCTTCTCTGTGTTCCTTTTTTGGAAGCAAGTATCAAGCAGGGCCATGATGTGAGAACTAATTATTCTTAAATTGGAATTGGGATTTAGTGTGACTCCTCAAACCATTCCTGGATTTATGTTTGTTTGTTTGTTTGTTTGTTTTTGTCTTTCAATTTATTCTTACTTGAGAATTAACACAAATGTCACGGGATTGCATTGTTCAATCTCATCAAGAAGAATTGTACCACTGCTTTCAAATAATCAGTTCCAAGACCTCCTGTTTCTTCCTGGGTACCTTGACATCATTTCCCTTTTATTGCCCCACCTCCCCTACAGTCCCTCCCTGACACCCTTGTTCTACATGCTATCCTAATAGGCTCATCATTCCTGGGTTTCATTTACTGAAAAACAGAAACATTTATTTCACTACTTCGAGAGAATAATCCCATAGCAACTCTGAGATATATCCTGATATGAACAAACAAAACCCGGATACATTAGAATGCTAGTCACGGATTGCCAGAATATACAATCCCAGCATATCTTAAACTGAAAGAATTTAAGAAAAATTCAAGACTCGCATTGCAAGACTGACAGATTCTATGGGAAAACGTTAATATAATGAAAGGACCATCAATTGCACCCATCTCAAACGAAGGTGAGCTTACAGAGTGCTCAAACTACAGACAATGTCTTTGATGTCACGCGCAAGTAAATTTTTGCTGAAGATCATCCAACAGCGGTTATAGTAGTACTTTGAGTTGATAGAAACTGAGGCTGGATTCAGAAGAGGACAAGGAACAGGGATAGCATTGCTGACATTAGACAGATTTAGGCTCAAAGCAGAGACTGCCAGAAAAATGTTTGCTCATGCTTTTTTGACTATGCAAACACATCTGACTCTTGACAAACCTGAGAGGAATAGGACTCACAGCACACTTCATTGCGGTCCTGGGGAAGCTGAATGCGGAACAAGAGGTAGTTGTGTGAACAGAACAAGGGGAAACTGTGTGCTTTAAAATCAGGAAAGATGTGTTTCAGTCTTGTATTCTCTTACCATACTTACTCAATCTTTATGCGGAGGACATAACCAGAGAAGTTGGATTATATGAAGAAGAATGTGGTATCAATATTAGGGGAAGGTTTATTAACAACCTGCATGTATGTAGATGGTAAAAACTTATTTGCTGAAAGTGAGGATCTCTTGAATATCAAAGATTGCAACGTTTATTATGGATTATAGTTCAATGTAAAGAAAGCAAAAACTTTTACAAATGGAACAATGTGCAATATCATGATATATGAAGAAAAGATTAATGTTGTTTAGAATTTCTTCTTGTTTGTATCTATAGCCAATGCTCATGGAAACAGCAGTCAAGAGATCAAATGATGCACTACATTTAGTAAATTTGCTGCGCAAGATCTCTATAAAGTGTTTGAAAGCAAGGATGTTACTTTGCAGACTGCGTTAGTCCTGGTGGATTAGAGAAACAAATTCATAGACACTCATATGTGTGTAAGAAAGAGCTTTATATAAAAGAGTAAATGCATATTGAGAAACATCCCAGCCAAGTTCAGATCAAGCCCATAAGTCTGATATTAGCCCATATGTCCGATACTAGTCCATAAATTCCTCTTTAAATTCACACAGCCTTTGGAAGCATCTCAGTGCTGGCATTGGTCTCCACGTGGCTCCTCCAGCTCCAGGGCTCTGGCTCCATCAGCGTGTCTCCATATGGTTTGTCAATAGGAATTTTTCTTAGGGAGAGTGCATCCACCTCCAGGGAAGAAGACAGAAGATCCCAGAATATTCAGGAGAGGATATCCACACAGAGGGTCTCATTGGCTATGACCTGATTGACAGGTTAGACTCCATCTCTTCACTTAAGTTGACAGGAGATTATGTAACTGCCACAAGAATTAAGGTGTTCTCGACCCAAGTCATGGTATTTCTCATATGCATGGGGAAGTAGGACATTGAATAAGGAAGACATTAGATAAATAGGTGTATTTTAATCATGGTGCTTGCAAGGAATATTAAAGTGCCATTAAATAAAGTACCATAGTCTGCTTAAAGCATCAACAAATCTGTTTTGGAAACAATTCATCCAGAATTCTCCTTTGTGAGGAGGGAGTAATACCTGAAAAAGGACATTGTGCTTGGTAAAATAGAGGGGCAACTAAATAGAGGAAATCCCTCAAAGAGAAGGATTGACACAGGGGCTACAACAATGGACTCACACCGAGAAAAATGGTGCATGGTTGGGCAGTGTTTTGTTCTGTTGTACATAGGTTTGCTCTCAGTGTGAACTGATTTGATGCATCTAACACCAGGTATAACACAGGTAATAAATTGATTCAGCTGATCTCAACTACATGGTTGTTTTTGTTATATGCTGTCAAGTCGGTTCCTACTTACAGGTATGCGTGCTGTTATTTTTGAGCCCATTGTTGCAAACACAGTGTCCATCCATCAAGTCAAGGGTCCTCCTCTTTTCCACTGTCATCCAGTGTAGCAAGCATGATGTTCTCCAGGGCCTGAGGTCTCCTGATAATACACCCAAAGTACATGAGACTAAGTCTAATGATCCTTGCATCTAAAGAGCATTCTGGCTGTACTTCTACTAAGACAAGTTTGTTCATTTGGCAGTCCACAATACTTTCAATATTCTTTGTCAAAAGCACAGTTCAAATGTATCTATTAATCTTAATTCTTTCTTATTCAATGTCAAAATTTCACATGTATAGGAGGCACTGGAAAATATCATGGCTTGGGTCAGATGCACCTTAGTCCTCAAAGTAACCTCCTTGCTTTTCAACACTTTAAAGTGGTCCTGTTCTATGGATTTATCCAATGCAATGTGCCATTTCATCTCTTGACTGCTGCGTCCATGAGCATTAATTATGGATTCAAGCAAGATAAAATCCTTGACAATGTCAACTTTTTCCATGTTCAATTTGAGGTTCTTTGTTGGTCTATTTGTGAGGATTTGGGTCTTCTTTACATTGAATTGTGACCCATCCTGAAGGTTGCAGTCTTCTAATATCATCAGCAAGTGCCTCAAGGTTCTCCTCACTTCCAGCAAGATGTCTCCCTTCACCCACTTTTCTGTTGTCGATCCCTGCAGGGGGGAGGATATATGTAGACTCTTTTAATCGCTTTCCCCTTTCCACCCCACCTTCCCGCCACCCTCTAGGTACCGCCACTCGCACCACTGGTCCTGAAGGGGTCATCTGTCCTGGATTCTCTGTGTTTCCAGTTCCTATCTGTACCAATGTACATCCTCTGGTCTAGCCATATTTATAAGATAGAATTGGGATCATGATAGTGGGGAGAGGAAGCATTTAAGAACTAGAGGAAAGTTGTATGTTTCATTGTTGCTACCCTGCACCCTGAATGGCTCATCTCCTCTCCACAACCTTTCAGAAAGGGGGTGTCCAGTTGCCTACAGATAGGCTTTGGGTCTCCACTCTGCACTCATCCTCATTTACAATGATATGGTTTTTTGTTCTTTGGTGTCTGATACTTGGTCCCTTCAACACCTTGTGGTCACACAGGCTGGTGTGCTTCTTCCATGTGGGCTTTGATGCTTCTGAGCTAGATGGCTGCTTGTTTATGTGCAAGACTTTAAGACCCCAGATGCTATATTTTTTGATATCTGAGCACCATCAGCTTTTTCCACCACATTTGCTTATGCACACATTTGTATTCAGCATTCGCGTCAGGAAGGTGTGTGTCGTGGAATGCCAACTTAATAGAACAACGTGTTCTTGCATTGAGTAAGTACTTGAGTGGAGGTACAATGTCCATCTGCTGCCTTAATACTAAACCTATAAATATATGGACGTAGATCTATTTCCCCACCATCCTATATAAATATATTTACATATGTACATGCCTGTATTTACACCTCTATAAATGCCCTTAACATCCTAGTTCTTTCCTCTATTTCCGTTTACTTTCCTCTTGTCCCACTATCATGCTCAGCCTTCATTTGGGTTTTAGTAACTTCTCTCGGTTACATTGCCCTTGCTGAATCCTTACCAGGCCTCTCACACCCTCCTTGCCAATAATTTTAGATCACTTGTTGCTTCCCTGTCCCTGAGTTGGTCAACACCAACTCCTTACCTCTGCCTCCCCCACTCTCATGTCCCCCCGGAACCACTGTTTTCTTCTCCAGACTGTTCATCCAGCCTATCTTACCTAGATAGATCTGCAGAGATAAAGATATGCACCAAAAAACCAGGCCTAGCAAGACAAAGCAACGGATGAGAACACAATGATGACAACAGAAAAGAAAACCAAAGACCCATAAAAGAATAAATCAAATTTTAAAAATTGAATAAGAAAAAAATATAAAAAGAAAGAAAAACCTGTAAACAGATCAAGGTCTGATTTTTGAAGTCTAGGTGTGTCCTCCAGTCAAGTCTGATGGAGTGCCTCAGGAGCTCCCTGCTCTGCTCCACCCGTTGCTCTGTCCCACGTCTTTAGTGTTTTGCCTCAGTGTCCGGGGTTAGTCCGGGCCAATCCCGACACTGAGTCTCCAGTGTTGTCCCCCATAGGGCCATGTGTCAGCGAGGGACATTGTGTCTCATAGTGGGATCAGTCATATGGTCCTCTCTGAGAATTGGCTATTCCGAGTGGGGATATCGTCCTCAAGGCCTGGTGGGCCAAGATGTGCTCCACTTTCTCTTCCTCCCTGTTCATTTGTTCCCCTGTGCTCTGATCAGACATGTCCCTCTCCCCTAGATGCAGTTTCTGTCCCGTCCTCTAAAGTAAATTCTTCTGGGAGGAGGATCAGTTGTCCACGTAGCTGGTATGGGAGCCAGGCCTGGCCTCTCCACTGGCTCCCCTCTCCATGATGGTACGCTGCATTCACATCCCAAAACTCTTTCCCTGTGGAGACACAAACAATACCCTCCCATTGGGGTTAGTGCCCTATTCCCCTGCCACACAACACTTTTTAACCCCCCTTGCCACCCTCCCCACCCCCTCCTTTATAGTTGGTGGCTACCATATATACCCTGGATTTTGTCTGGCCCCTGCCATACTACCTGGACCTCGTCCCTGGAGTGTTGTATACAGTAGCATTTTCTCTGTGCCTCTTTTGCATTTTTCTTTTCTTTTTTTTTATTATAAACTTACCTCAGTGGTCTTCTGTTGGCTTATTTCACTTAGCATAATTTCCTCTAGTTCTTCCCATGCAGTGATATGATTCGTGGGTTCGTCACTGCTTATTAGCAATGCATAGTACTTCATTATATGTATGTACCACAGTTTTTTAATCCAGTCATCTGTTGATGGGAATTTGGGTTGTTTCCAACTCCTTGCGATTGTGAACTGTGCTGCAATGAACACTGGAGCACAGATGCTTGGCCATGGTTTGTTTCTTGCTTCTTCTGGGTATAGGCCCAGTACGGGGATTGCTGAGTCACCTAGTAGCTCAATTTCCATCTGTTTTCGAAATTGCCAAATCAATTTCCATAGTGGCTGTATATACCTATAGGTCCACCAGCAGTGGATGAGAGTTCCTATCTCACCACAGCCCCTCCAACACTTGTTGCTTTCTGATTTTTTGAATTGGGCTATCTTTGAGGGTGTTGGGTAGTATCTCATAGTGTTTTAATTTGCATTTCTCTTATGGCTAATGATTGGGAACATTTTCTCATATGTTTGTTGGCCATTCAGATGTCAGACTCTGTGAAACTTCTGTTCAGGTCCTTTGCCCACCTCCTCAGTGGGCAGTTAGTTTTTGTCTTGTTGTAAGCTTTCAAAGTATTGCATATTTTCATAATAAGGCCTTTGTCTGATGTGTCATTGCTAGAAATGTTTTCCCAGTCGGTGGACTCTCTAACTACTCTCTTGGTGAATTCTTTCAAGGGACACAGGTATCTTATCTTCAGTATATCCCATTTTTCTCTTTGTGATTCCTCTGTGTTTGTATCCTTCACTATTTCTGATAGCCTATGTATTCCCTGTGCCAAGGTTCTCAGGTTTATCCCAATTCCATCATTAATAGCCCTAATTGCTTGGGGTTTTATCTCAAGATCTTTGATCCACCTTGAGTTTATTCTTGTGCATGGGTCTTGTTTCACTTTTCTGCAGGTAGATATCCAATTTTTCTAGCACCATTTATTGAAAGAAGGCACCTGCTTCCCATTTAAGATTTTTGGGCCCTTATCAAAGATCTGTTGCCGGTATACTGCTGTTTTTATTTCTGGGTCTTCAGCTCTTTTCCATTGGTCTGAATATCTGTCATTATGCCAGTGCTACACTGTTTTGACTACTGTGGCCATAGAGTATGTGCTAAACTCAGGTAGAGCAGGCTCTTCAACTTTGTCCTTCTTCTTCAGGAGTTCTCTGCTAATTCTGGGCTTCTTCCCTCTCCATATGAAGCTGGGAATCAGTTTTTCCAATTCTTTGAAGAACGATGGTGGTATTCATATTAGGATAGTATGGAACTTATATTGTGCCTTGGGCAAAACTGACATCTTTACTATATTGAGTCTGCCAATCCATGAGCATGGGAAATTTTTCCATTTGTTAAGGTCACTCTTGATTTCTTGTACTATGTTTTATAATTCTCCTCATATAAATTTTTCATTTTTTTTAGTCAGGTATTTTCCTAGCTATTTCATTTTGTGCTTGGCTATTGTAAGGGTACTACCTTTTTAATTGTCTCTTCTGTGATCTTGTCTGATGTGTAGAGCAGTCTGATAGACTTCTGTTTGTTAATTTTGTATCTTACCACTCTGCCATATTCCTCTATAGCTTCCAACACTGCACTTGTGGAGTTTAGGGGATCTTCGATATATAGAATCCTATTGTCTGTGAATAATGATAATTTCACCTCTTCCTTCCCCGCATGAATACCTTCTCTTCAGTGATCATTTCATGAAGGTGAGTATTAAGCAAGGGCATATTATCAGAACTAACCGTTCTTGGATTGGGCCTAGAGTTAAGTGGGATTCCAGATCAATCTGCTTGTCCATGGGCTATGCACAACTCTGGTTTAATCTGGCAGTCATATAATGACTAAATCAAAACCCCATAAGACCAATTACAACAACAGCAACAAACCAACCATCAAACAAACAATAAGACAGAAAAACTAAAACCCAAAGAAATGAAACAGGAACACCTTGTCAGTCATCCCCCCTGGATTATAAGGTGATTGCACAGATATAACATCCACATCTTTTCCAATGACACAGGCCTCCAGCCACTCTCAGTATGAAGAGTCTTGTGAGTGCAGTTCCATCACATATTGCCCCCCATGAGTTGTTGCTCTCAGCAGTTTGATTTCCCAGTTGACTGAACTCTGTTTATCCTAATCAAGGGGATTGGTGCCATGGGGAAGCTTCCTGTATCAGTTCTTACAAGTGCACATTCCTGGCCAACAGACCAAAAATTGTCATACTGATGGAAGGAGGACATCGAGGTACTAAATATATTTCTATTCCTTTTTGATGTGTGTATTGATTTTTATAAATTACCCTCTGAGTAATGCTTTTGCTTTGTCCCCAAGGTTTTGGTATGTTTTCTTGTTGTTTTGGTTCTCATTTGTTCCTATTCAGTGGAGCTTCAATTTCAGTGGGAAAGACTGCAATAAAACTAAAGCAAATAAAGTAACAAGACCACTTGTGCAAGGGTGCACTGTAGGAAAGTCATAAATTAGAATGGTCAATAATGGTCGTTTGGGAAGGAGTGATAATAAGGTAGTGGTGAAGCAGAAATTTTCAATTGTATGAGATCTAGTAAAGATTAGATGCCAGCCACTGAAAATCAAGGGAGCAGCAGACCCAAAGAGGATTAAAAAAGAGTGTGTTTTGAATATTGACATTGCAGATTGCAAGTCAGCATGAGAGAGGGTTATTTTCCGGTCCCAGAAGATACTGTCGGCCTTGGTGAGGGCTTTGCACTACTGTCTGATGGTTAAAGAGTGATATGTAATGAACTGATATGGTCCTTATAGCCATACTTTTTATGTGATGTATTATAATTCTAGGCTCTAGATCTGTGTTTGTGGTATGATCCAAATCTGGAAGGATTTCTCTGTTACAGTATTAAGGTCCTGACCTTAGTAAAGTAACACTCTTTGTTTCCTTGTTCACTCACTGACATGGAGTCCATGCTGACTGTTAGTGACCCTATAGGTTATTTCTACCCTTGGTTATTTCTGATATTGTAACTCTTTGTGGGATTAGCAAACACTATCTTTCTCCCTTGGAGCAGCTGGTGGTTTCAAACTGCTAACCAACACAAAACAACAGTGTCACCAGGCTCCTTGTTTTCTTGTGGACATCTTTGAGACTACTTTACTAAAGTTAACTTTTAAAAAGTAATGTAAAAATAATACTTTGTTTTACTTGAGGGTCTGGTATGCTAAAATCAAACCTCTATCAAAGCCATTCCTTGGTATATAAGAGCCATCTGGGACAGAGAGAAATCCCAGGACCACTGAAGATCACATCATTCTGTCTGAGGTGGCAGAGGCTGCTGAGACCAAGTGTTCCAGACACCGTGGCATGGAGACTATGGTACAAATTAAGAGGAGCAGCTCTGAGGCTATGGGACTGGGATGCAGAACAACAATCTGGCTTCTTGGCTGATGGAGGCAAAGTCCAAGGGAACCCATGATTGAGAGGCTGAGGGCCAGAGAATGACTGCAGGCTGAGGAGAGTGTTTCTGTGGACAAAGGACTGTATCCTTACTGTTTACTGATCCTAATGTGTAATAACCTTTAGCTTGACCATAAATATTGCTGGTGGATTATGTGTGGCTATTTCAGTGAATTATTGAATCCAGTATAAATGCAAAGTGATGTGGGAGGAACAGTTGGCATCAAAAAAGGTAAAGAAAGATGAATTGGGGAAACATGCCATACCCATGCCTCAGGACAATGAGGAAGCAGAGGAAGTCAACTATGTCTGTTCTCATTCTGTTTATAGCAATGATGATGCACAGTAGAACTGGGTGGCTACTGATTACCAGTGTGCTTTGAGGGGTTACATTGTGAAAGTGTGAATATGGTAAGGGGTGTAGAGGTTAGAGTGATCTGCTATTTCTGGATCATCAAGGAAAGACAGTACCCAGATTAGCTGCATTTCATTGCTGCTATTTTAGAGTAATTTTAATTGTAACCCATTTCATTCACCACCGTGCCCTATTTTAGGCAATAAATTATATGGATAATTTAACTCATTACATATAGAGTGATAAGTTCTGCCTCCTTGGAACATGAAATGTTCACCAGTCAGATAGCAGAAAAGTCTGGGCTATAAAAATAGGAAGTCCATAGAACGTTCTGAGAATTGCAAGAGGCTCTGTAATGATGAACACAGGCTGTGAGGAGAAAGATGTGTCAAGAGAGAAGAAAAGAGTCCTGATGGTTGTTTGGGCTCTTTGATTCCATATTGGAGTGTCAGAGTATTGAAAGGAAACAAGGTGTAAGGTGGCATTGTCGAACTTCAATGTACAGGGATTTCTGTAGAGGTAGTCAGTGCAGGGATCAACAAATGCAGAGAGTATGAGAGAGGCTAGTATCATGTTTTGGTGAGAAACATTAAGAATTTAACCACAGCATACCAAGAAGAAGAGAAAAATATGTGGTGTATAGAGAAGGAGATACAGGAGGATGTGCAGGGTGGGGAAGCCAGTTAGTGTGTGGTCCAGAGTGTGGCAGTAGTATCTGGAGGAAGCCATGTGAATCTGGACAGTCCAAGTAAAGGCAGAGCTGATCTTGCAAAGGAGAAAATCGAGGTAGAGAACATTAGTGTTCACCAAGTTTCTATATGATTGTGTTTTCTAGTACCCTTGCAGTCAGCTGGGACATGTAACTACTTCTGGGCTGTGGAAATAAGAGAGCTAATGTGCCACTTTGATTCAAGGCAAAGTCATGGTAAATGACGTTCTCCGTAGTTCTGACCTTTGGATGATGGTGGCAGAAGAAGCAGGTGGAGGCTACTTAATCCCTGAGTCACCAGTGGAGGAGAACCAATGTTTTCATCACTTTCACCAGTCAGGAGGAAGAGCAGGTGAAGACCTAGAGGCTAACGTTATGCTCCAAGGAAGACTTCCTAGTCTTACAAAAATCTTTAATGAAAGTGGGAAATAAACTGGTTTGTGGAGTCTCTGGGGCGTGAAGAATCTGTCCCATCCTGAATAATGCCAAACCAGTGAGAGGAGTGGAGCAGGATATGATGGCAAGCCAGGAGGATTGGGCAATACAGACAGAAGATGCTTTGTGGGAATGGATTCTTTCTTACTATCTGCTCCCAGTTCCCCTGGTAGGTTGTTATGCCAAGCCACTATGATTATGCTGGGTCCTAAAAAAAATCACATAATAATATATGTAGTTACACAATCCATTTAATAAAAATAGTGACAGTATCCAATTAAACCATTTATGTGGTTCTTTCTCCTCCTTTTCCCACCAACCCTACTTCCATACTTTCCTGTCCCTTCCCCTTCCCCATACTTGTAGTCCTGTCCTCGTTGTAGTCTTTAAAGTCTTTTCCTACAGTGTTAAAACTCTTTCTTTATAACAATAGTGTCATAACATTTTAACTTTATGAGATTGACAAGCATCGTTGAGCATAATGTCTTCCAAGTTTGTCCAGGCCATGAGGTGTTTGACATATGTCTGTTCATATTTTGTTTTTTTTATTTATTTAGGCTGCATACCAAATAGATAGATTTCAGAATCACAAAATATTTGTCTTTAAGGAATATTTAAGGATGTGCTACAAAGTTTTCCAAAGTGGTTGTATAATTCTGTAATGACCCCAGAAATGTGAGAAGAATGAAGAAAAATAAATGCATTTGAATTATGTTGTTGGAGAAGAATATTAAAGGTACCATGAACTGCCAAAAGAACAAACAGGTCTGTCTCGGAAGAAGTATAGATAGAATGCTCTTTAGAGGTAAGGATGACGAGGCTTAGTCTCACATACTTTGGACCTGCTGTCATGAGAGGAAACGTCTCGGAGAAGGACACTGTGCTTGGTGAAGTGGAGGCCTGCGAACCAATAGGAAGGGACTCAAATGCAACGATAATTGTGAGCATGGAGGGGACCGGGTGGCATTTGCTCTGTTGTGCACAGGGTCACTATGAGCTGCAACAGAATTAATGGAACCTAACAATAACAACATGAACAACCCTGATATCGATTCTGACTTTTAATAATATTGGCCATGCCAGCCAAAGGTTTAGAAGTGTCCAGTTGGACATATATGGGCCCAGCTGATAAGACACTTGCCACACCTGTGGGTGTGTTTGCTCAATGTTCACTTCTGGCTCTTCTCTTCTCCCTGAACTTGCCCTATAGTCCTCAACTTCTATCCTTTAATGAAACATAAAGTATCTTTCCTCTTCCCTCCAGCAAAGGAAGCTCAGCAAACAAACAAACAAGTTTCAACAAAGGAGTTTCCCTCAATGAAAGTATCATTGTTAAACCATAGCAAGAAATCCAGATCCACATACCAACCAAGTAATCCGTGTATAGGCCATATCTGACCTTTCTGGCTATACAAAGAAGGAGGATGCACTCCACAACAATTAATACTTGACTTCTATTATAGTTACATAATTTCACGACAACTTGAAGCTATATAAAAGTGTAGCAGTGGTATTCAATCTGTCAATCAGGTGACACAGCCTGACGATGCCTCTTTGTGGAAGTGGCCTTCTCATATGACGGGCCCTGGAAACCTCTCCTTGTCTATGCCTTCATCTTCCTATTGGCTGACCCTGGTTGCAGGCAGAACCTTACATGTTACCACTGCCATTGGATCCACATGACTTTGTACCCAGCGACCTGATATTCCTGCTTTCTGCATCATTGATTGTGGCTGTGTGTGTCTAAAGAGATACTTATGGACTAGTATTGGACATATAGACTTGATATAGACTGGGCTGGGATATTTTCTTGATATAAAATTACTTCTTGATATAAAGCTCTTTCTTATACATCTATTAGTGTCTCTGGATATTCCCACTCAGCTTGGTCTAACTGCCATAAGACAGGGACCAGCCATGCCTCCACCCTCCATCATTATAATTTGTTTCTCTAGACCTCCACTCTGGTTACCAAATTGTGTAGTTTGAGTTTTTCTAGAGAAATAATACTAATTATATTCATATATGTATAAGAAAGAACTTTATATCAAGATAGAAATTTTTATCAAGGACACACATCCTTGCCCAGTCCAACTCAAATACCCGGGTCAGATGCTAGCCGGAGGCCTGTCCATATTCCTGAGACCGCCAGTCAATGAAGTAGGAAGGTGAAGTAGAAGCTGGAAGATCACAGGTCAGTGGATACATAGTCAAATGGATCCAAGTTTGGTAGGAGCATGGCATGACACTGACAAATCCTAGGGTCAGCAGGCTACATGAGCTACCTGCTCCAGAAAGTAGGTGCATTATCCAAGCAAACAGGCAAGTGAAAGAGGCATGTACATCTTAGTATCTCATATATTGCCAACATCCCCAAGGACAGAAGTCAGCATACATTTGAGACAGAAGAGCCAATCCTGTCTATCACATGACTTAAAAATTATTTGAGAGCCATAACTATATTTTTACAAACAAATAAAAGCAACATAAACTGAATATAGTTTTATTTGCATTTTCGGTTTTTTGTCAGAGCCACAAGTATATACCAAAAAAGCCACATATGGCCCAAGTCCCCAGTTTGCTGCTCCCTGCCCAAGAAGATACAATTAGGCTATGTCCTGATTGAGGGATTGAACTCCACTCATGGCTTCCCACAGGTGTACCTAGCTGACATAAAACCCAACCATCACAGCCTAAAAGCAAAAATCAAGTAACACCTCGATTTTTAAAGAATCTGTCCAAGTGGAAAGTGAGTTTTGAGAATGATGAGGGCAATGAATGTATAAGTGTGCTTTACATGATAGATGTATGTGTGGATTGTGATAAGAGTTGTATGAGCCCCAATAAAATAATTTTTAAAAGAATCTGTCCAGAAGTGATATATTTTACTTATATATTAATATTTCATTTGTCAAAGAAAATCATGCAGCCAAGGCTGCCAACAATATGTTGGAGGGTATAATCATCACTTTTAAAAGGAACAGTGATAAACAGCAATTTAATCTTCCACAGTCTAATAATTAAAATAGTGTAGTATTGAAAGTATCTATTTAAACTAAGAGATATAGAGAGATCTCAAGAATAGATATGACTTGTTAGACTTTGATGAAAGAAACCCTGATGACTTCAAGAACATCTACACAAAGAAAGAAAAAGGAAAAGACAAGAAATAAATAAAAACATCAAAATGCATGTCATTGGAGACTGAAACTTGCTCTTGTTTGTAGAGTAGCTAAAGCAAATGAGAGAAATTATTAAGTGAAAGAGCTGGACAGGACATCTCAAAGGGCAGCTCTAGGAGACAAAATTAAATATTATGATGGAATGTGTAAAGACCCGGAGCTAGAAAATCACAACAGCAGAACATGTTCAGATTATTTAAAGCTGAAAAACTGAAAGAAATATTCAACCCTCAAGTTTTAAGATAGAAAGTTTCTGTGGGCAAAAGACTGAATGACTCCAGAAGCCTCAAAAATCACTTACCAAAAAAACTGGTCAACAAATAACCATTTCAAGAGGTACCATATGGTCAAGAACAAATAATACTGAAGGACTAAGTTCAAACTGCACTGAAAGCATAAATGAAAAGCAAACATCGTAAACCAAACTTACTGGTGGTATCAGGTTGATGTCAACTCACAGCAACCCTATGGGACAGAGTAGAACTGTCCCTGTGGGTTTCCAAGGGACAGTTTATGAGACTTTAAAGCACTGTCATTCTCTTTTGGAGCTTCGAGTGTTTTTTTGTTTTGTTTTGTTTTGCTTTTTAAAGATCATTTTATTGGAGGCTCTAACAGCTCTTATACCAATCCAGACATTAATTGGATCAAGTGTATTTGTACATACATTGCCATGATCATTTTCTAAACATTTACCTTCTATTTGAATCCTTGGTATCAGATTCTCTCCCTCCCCACCTTGTTACCCCTTGATAAATTATAGGTTATTATTATTTTCATATCTTACATTGACTATTGACTTCATTCATCCATGTTTCTGTTGTTCATCCCTCAGGGCATGGGGTGTTATGCATCCATCATTGTGATCAGTCTCCTTTCTTCCCCCTCTGCCTCCACCTTCCCACTGCCCTCTTGATATCACTACTCCTATTTCTGTTCCTTAGGGATTTTTCTGAACTGGATTCCATGTGTCGTAAGCTCTTATCTATATCAATGTACATGATCTGGTCTAGCCAGAACTGAAAGGCAGGATGGGGGTCATGGTTGTGGGGCGTGAGGACGCCTCAAAGAACCAGAGAAATATTGTGTGTTTTTTCCATGCTGTACTGTTGACTCATCCCTTCCTTGTGAACCTTCTGTGAGGGGATGCCCTATTATCTACAGATGGGTTTTGGGTTTCTGCTCTGACCCACCTAGTTCTCAATAAGATGTTTTTTTGTTTGGGGTCTTTTGATGCCTATTACCTGGTGATCACATAGGCTGGTGAGATTCATACGAGAGCCAGTTTTCCCACTGAGGTCTCACTTGGATATTATCTATTATCTACATTGTTCTTAATCTCACCTTATACAATGGCATCTTGTTGTTTTAATCTGCATTTATCTATTAGTGAGACTAAGCATCTTTTCAACTTTTCCTATTGCTTCTGTGGAAATAAGACTTAATAAGTGAACCCTTCCCTTTCTCTAGAATTGTTTTAAATTTGTTATTCAATTAATCAACATTTTCTTTGGAATATATAAAAGTAATAGAAGTGGGTGAAGGGAGACTCTGGATAGGACAAGATATGACAAAATAACAATCTATAAATTATCAAGGGCTCATGAGGGAGGGGGCAGCGGGGAGGGAGGGAAAAAAACGAGGACCTGATGCAAAGGGCTTAAGTGGAGAGCAAATGCTTTGAAAATGATTAGGGCAAAGAGGATGTGCTTTATACAATTGATGTATGTATATGTATAGATTATGATAAGAGTTTTATGAGCCCCTAATAAAATGTAAAAAAATAAAATTAAAAAAAGTAATATTTCTGGTTTCCTGAATTTGCTCAAAACTGAAAAATCCTTTGTACCAATCACTGTTCTTGGCCTTAAATAACAGGAAAAACCTACCAATCCAGTTGCTTTTGAGTCGATTCCAACTCAGCTCTTTAACTTAAGCAGAAAGCACATTTATCGGAAAGTATAGGAGTAAAGGAAGCTGTGGTCAAGCAGTATTGGTTTCGGAATGGTACTTCCTAAAGGACTGCTAAATAAAACATCGTATGTTCAAATCCACCAGCCATGCCACGAGAGAAGGATGTGACAATCTACTTACACGAAGAATAAAATTTTGGAAACCCCATGAGGAAGTTCCACGATGTCTTATCAGGTCATTTTGATTCCAGATAGACTCAAAAGCAATGGGTTTGGGTTTTTTGGTTTATCAAAAAGAAGTGTGAAAAGCAGCTTTGGCAAAGGACAGGATAGACAAATGTGAGAGAAACAAAAACACAGCCAGATGATCCAGTGGGGAGACTTTAGTGTCACTGGATTCTCCTACCTTAAGCTGACTCTCATAATTTTATCCTTCTCTCCACTAGATGCTGGACACTGGATGCTGCCATCACACCATCACCTCCATATATACTCTCACCTCCCCAGAAACTCTCACCATCATCACCACTATCATATCTACTACTACCAACACCTCCACACCATTACCGAACCACCATCACTGCCATCATTACCATATGACCACGATCACTCACCCATACTCCCACCAACATCCCCACAGCCATTTCCACCACCACCATCATTATAACTACTATCTTCTCCTTCCATCTCAGTCACCACCATGATTACCACACCGCTATCACCATAACTAGAGTGTAATCTGATTCTTTGTCATAATGCCATCAGATGCAAAGCATCTCCTTGATCATAGTTGTCAGGAATCAGAGTGCAATCTGGTATTGAGGGAGGATTATTAGCCTTGTAATATTAAATCCTCCCACTTAGGAGCACTGCATGTGTTGAAATATCCTACCTTATTATGACTTGGTTAATCAGATGCTAATCTAATCTTCATTCATATGCATATGAATAGAATTTGGAAATGTTGCCAGTATACCAGTGTGGCATTTCCTCCTTAATCCCAATGGTACTATGAGGGCTGTTTAAATCTGAATAGCCTTCTTCTTTTCTTCCTGCCCTATGTTCTGGAAGATTTATTTGAATTTATCTTCTTATCCATTTACTGATTATTATTTTGGAAGCAGGGAATAGTGGATCACATTTATAATGTTTACAAATTATTTATTCTCGTTTCCAGAATTTTTTATGGATGTACAATTGTCCTGATTTTCTGAGAATATTAATTAGAGATATTTTTGGGTTTTTTAAATCTTATTTTAGTTCCCCTTTGTTCCTGGGAATATTAATAATCCTTGGGTTCCTATTTTATTATTTTACTGATGTAAATGTAGCTAACACAACATCTGGTTTTTATTTGCTTTTTTCCAACAATATGTTGTACCTCGATATACCTCTCTGAGTCCTTTTCTTTTGGAGAAAGGGTTTTAATACCTTTGGGTTAGAATACTGCTAACAAACTTTTCCTTTGAGTGGGCTGGTGGCTTGGGAGCTCTGGGACCTGGACTTCTCCAATGGTAACGCTTCCTCTAGGGGTTCTTGGTGGAAAGCCAATATTACGGATAAATGACACTGAGTTCTGTAATGCTGTCTTCCATAGGAAAAATCCCTTTTGCTCTCCTCTACAGCCCCCCTGGCTGGCCTGTAGTGCATCTAGCCGCAGGGGACAACCCTTTTTCTGATATCCATTTGTTCAGAAGAGCTGGTGAATGTCAGCGCTCACTTTCTGTTGGTGATTTTCCATTCTGTCTGCTGGCCTGTCCTAGGAATACATTTCAAGATTTGCTTGACATATTTTCTCCTCTCAACTCCAAGCACTTTAGGAGAAGAAAATTACCATTATTTACCCTCTGAATTCTGATGGCAAAACTGCGACCAATATGGTTAAAGCTCCCTCAGCTGGCGGTGAATGTTCGGTCCTACCCAAGGACAGAGAAAGCTTTAGTGTCATCTGGGGGAAACTGGCTTTGACAGGTTCCTTTAAGGAGTGGGGTCCAGTATCAGTGTAGCACAGTTGGAGAGTAATCCACACTGGATTTCTGGAGATGCTTCACGGATGCATTTCTTTTTTGCCAAGACATCAAAGAGAATAAGACTCTTAAAAGTATTTCCTGCAAGGATAGGCAGACCCATGTTTCATGGCTCATTCTGGGTTGAAGACTTATGGAAGTGCAGAGTAATTATATTGTTTGGAGGAGCAGGAGTCTGTGGGTTTGTGTGGTGTGGCCCCGGGCAGGGCAAATAGGCCAATTGCAAAACACCACTGGGTAAGTTTCAGTTGTTGGGAGCCTTGCCAAACTTATTGCTACCAGGAGGCAGTGTGGATGCCTACCACAGGTGTTTTTCACAGCCACTCACACCTGCTTTGTGGATATCCTATTCCATGTGGGGTCTGACTAGGATAACATAAAGGTTTTTTCCAGTCTTTATGTTTGTATCATAATGATGGATTCTCCTACTATTCTCTCTCTGCACTGTGGAGGCTTTGGGATTAAGACAGAAAAAAATATAGCATGTTCATTTCTTCTATATTTGTGAGTCTTCCAGCACACCCTCAATTTGGGATCTGCATTATACAGCCTATATAAGAGTCTGTATGCACAAGTAGATAATCATTTAACTATAGAAATGACACTCATGGCCATGAAAAGTTCAGCAACCAAACATGCTCTGTTCAGTAAAACGTCCAGTGGGGGAATTAGGAGTGGGTGGTGAATTCAGCTGCTCCTATCTATGTCTGGAAACTGGCCCTCTTTAACCTGGAAATACATCAATTATAAGACCAGTGATTACAGAGAGGTTGCTTAACCAGGCAATTGTCTCACCAAGGCACTTCTATCTCATGGATCACAAATGAAGGGAGGAACATGGGGGTGGATGGTGTGTATGTATGTGTCCATATACATGAGTCTGTATGTATCTGTGTTTGTGTACGTATATGTGTGCATTTGTGTGTGCATGTGCATGAGAATGGGTTTCATGTATGAGTTTGTGCATGTGTGTGTGGAAGAATGTGTATTTGTAGGTGTATGTGTATGAGGGATTCTGTACACACATATAAAATATGCATGTGGAGTATTATATTTACTCAGCAGATACAGTGCTGGGCACATATGTACTATAAAAACTCAGCTAAACCTTTCAAGCCCCTAGAGGATGATGTGGTACTATGAAGGTTTAGTGATAGCTGGCCTATCCTTTGGGCTTCAGCAGGAGCACAATCAGGATTTGAATTCAATTCTCTTTGTCTCTGAAGTTCTTGCTCTTCTGTACACCCCTTGCCTTAAGGTGTTCCAGGACTTATCTGATAGGCTCAAGTCTCTTCTAATTGGATAACTCAGCCCACTACCCAAGCCTCAAGAATTCTTTACCAGGGCAAGGCGGGAAACATGCTAATACTGGGAGGCTTCTGCTTATCCATTCTAAAGCTTTGTAGCTACTAGAGAGATTTTTGGAAACAAGCCAAAGCCCAACAGGGAAGTGCTTGTCCAGCCCTATGGTTTGTGATTTGGTCTTTCCGAACTATTATTCTATGATCACCAAGGAGGTCCTATATTCTCTTGAATAAGCCAAAATTGTACAATTTTGCTTGCTTGCCACCCAAATAAATATTCTAGCCTGTAAACACCAGGGGGAAAGCATTCCCTACAGTGATGAAGGAGAATTCACAAATTAAAGGGGCATGAGGAAACAAAACTGTTATGTCAGTCTACCATGGATACATATCTCAAAAGGACACTGGGACAGAGTTCTGCCAGCTGTGAATTATTACAAACCTAGAAATGGGTTTTGGACATGCACTAAATCCTAGCTCCAATGTAAGAACAATTAGTTTTTACATCATGGTCTTGCTTGAGACTTGTGCTCAGGAAGGGAACATAGAAGATAAGAGTGCTAAAACAAAGTATGGTGAAGAAATTCAATTATGCTTGGCTAACAGATAAAATAGTGTCTTGGATCTTATAGGTTTTTTCCAAACAAGCAGATATCTATGTGAGATGTCAACTAAGTCCACATGGAACAAGCACACCAACATTAGTCATAGAAGGATTGTAAATCATATAATCGGAAAACAAAGGAGAGGATATTATCAAAGCCCAAACTGAGAATCTGGGTTGCAGAAGAAGGCTCCGGATGACAGTGGGAGCCCAAGATACATTTGTGGGATCGACGTAATAGAGGGAGGGGAGGTAAATAGTTACCAAATAGAGTGAAAAGATGACTGCAGAAGATCAAAATGAGAAGCCTGACTTGAATGGTTCAAATTTGTTCAGTTGATCCCCCTCTGATTGTATGTTAGGCTTGATTTGGTTTTCAACATTTTCTGCATTTTTGTTTGTTTGTTTGTTTGTTTATATTGGAGTTTATCAGAAAAATAATTCAGAAGCATGATGTTCAGGTAGTTTAAGTGAATGGGGAAAGAGTTTGGGAGAGCTACAGAAAATATAAAAAACTGGAACCCTTACAACAAAAAACCCTAATAGAATTCCAGAATATTAATAATATAATACAATTAGGCAATAATTTAAAGAGCAGAGCAATATAGCTGAACAAGGGAAAATAGAATAAACGTGAATTTTTCAGCAGAAATCATACAAGCAAGATATATATATATAGATATCCAATAAGTTAAAAGCTATCAACCAAGAATCTTATATTTAGCAAGACTATCCCTCAAATATGAAGGAGAAATAATGATGTCTCTGAAAGAGAAATGAAAGGAATTTTTAAAATTGAGACCAGCATTACAAAAAATAAATATAAAGGGACCACATCAGACAAACCTGAGTAAAATAAAAGACAATACTACCCAGAAATCAGCACACCTGAAACAGTATTCAAAACAGCACAGACATATAGGAATAATAAAGAAAGAAATAACACCCCAAAACACACACACAGCAAAATGACAGCAACAAACACACACATATCAATAATGACTCCACATATTGATAGATTAAATGCATCAATCAAGAGACAAAAAGTAGCAGACTGATTATGAAATTAAGTCCCAGCAATATTATGCCTCAAGACCTTGAGCCTCTACTCAAGCACTCCCTTAATGCATGAATACTTTCTTTTATTAAATTGGCACTCTACGATGCTCACCCTCCCGACACAACTGTTGAAGCCAAAGCGGGTGAACAAGTAAATGTGGTGAACAAGTAAATGTGGTGAAGAAAGCTGATGGTGCCCGGCTATCAAAAGAGATAGTGTCTGGGATCTTAAAGGCTTGAAAATAAACAAGCGGCCATCTAGCTCAGAAGCAACAAAGCCCACGTGGAAGAACACACCAGCCTGTGTGATCACATGGTCCCAAAGGGATCAGTTATCAGGCATCAAAGAACAAAAAATCATATCATTGGGTACACACCTCCATGATACGATCACTGAAGACAAATGGGTGCATAAGCAAATGTGGTGAAGAAACCTGATGGTGCCCAGCTATCAAAAGAGATAGTGTCTGGAGTCTTAAAAGCTTGAAGGTGAATAAGCGGCCATCTAGCTCAGAAGCAATAAAGCCCACATGGGAGAAGCACACCAGACGGTGTGATCACGAGGTGCCAAAGGGACCAGGTATAAGGCATCATGCAAAAAAATTATATATATGGTATATATAATATATATATATATATATATATATATATATACCATAGTGAATGAAGGGGGAAGTGCAGAGCGGAGACCCAAAGCCCATTTGTCGGCCACTGGAGATCCCCTCACAGAGGGGTTTGGGAGAAGAGATGGGTCAGTCAGGGTGCGATGTAGTACTGATGAAGAACACAGTTTTCCCCCAGATCCTGGATGCTTCCTCCCGCCAACTACCATGATCCAAATTCTACCTTGCAGGACTGGATAGGGCAGAGGTTGTACACTGGTGCGTGTGGGAGCTGGAGGCACAGGGAATCCAGGGTGGATGATACCTTCAGGACCAAGAGTGTGAGGGGCAATACTGGGAGAGTAGAGGGTGAGTGGGTAGGAAAGGGGGAACTGATTACAAGGATCTACATGTGACCTCTTCCCTGGGAGACGGACGACAGAAAAGGGGGGGAAGGGAGACTCCAGATAGGGCAAGATATGACAAAATAACAATCTATAAATTATCAAGGGCTAATGAGGGAGAGGGGAGCAGGGAGGGAGGGGGAAAAAAAGAGGACCTGATGCAAAGGGCTTAAGTGGAGAGCAAATGCTTTGAAAATGATTAGGGCAAAGAATGTACAGATGTGCTTTATACAAGTGGTGTATGTATAGATATGGATTGTGCTAAGAGTTGTATGAGCCCCTAATAATATGTAAAAAAAAAGAAAAGAAAATGATGATGGAAATGTATGTACAAATATGCTTGAAACAATTGATGTATGAAATGTTATGAGCTGTAAGAGCCCCTAATAAAATGATTTAAAAAATACTATGCCTCAACAAATACATCTTAGACACACGTATAAAAATAGACTAAAAATCAAAGAATAGTTGAAAAACAGCCAACAACAAACTATTGGCAATGAAAAAAGTGATAACAAACCAGACGTGGCAATATTAACTGCTAATTAAGAAGTCTTCAAGATGAAATCTATCATGAGAGACAAAGAAGGTAATTACACAATGGTTAAAAGAACAATATAACAGGAAGAAATAACCATTACAAACATTTATGTACCCAAAGAAAAATTCTTTAGATACGTTAATCAAACTCTTACAGAGATGAAGAGAGAAATATACAATACATTAATAGTAATAGATTTCAATACATAACTCTCAAGGAAGGATAGATATTTGGGGAAGAGACAATAAAGATACAGAAGAACTAAGCAGCACAGTTAACCAACTCAACCTCCCAGACATATACAGAGCACTCTACCCTCCAAAAAATACAACATATATTCTATTCAAGTGCACATGGAATATACTCTATAATACACTATATGGTAGGATACAAAGAAAGCCTTAATACATTTTAAATTATTGCATTTTACAATCCATTTTTCAGATCATAATGCTATCATATTATAAAACAGCAATAGAAGGACAAATAATCAAATGCATGAAAACTGAACAACCCAGTACTTTAAAAATAATGGGTAATTGATAAAAAATAATCAAATAAATAAATTCCTTCATACAAATGAAGATAAAGCACAACATACCAAAACTTTTGGGACACAGAAAAAGAAGTGTTCAGAGTATTCTTAATAGCAAACGAATGCACCCATGAAAGAAAAATGTTAAAATCAACATTTTAACCAAGTAACTTCAACAACTGGAACACGAACAACAAAATAAACCTCCAATTAATAAATAAAATCATGAATATTAGAGCAGAAATAAATGAATCAGAAAACAGGGGAAAATTTAATCAACAAGAGGGTGATTCTTTGAAAAACCAACAAAATTAACCAATTATTAAAAACATAACAAAGGTAAAGAAAGGGCAGATGCTAATGTCAAGAATAAAAGATGAAAAGGGTAAGATCACTGTAGGAGGCATCCGGCTGATCAAGGTGTTTACTAATGGGTGACTATTTAGTCCCCTGTGCCTCTGTGTCTCTGCAGACAAAAGCATTGCAAAATGACTGTTATTTGTGACTTTGCTGCTAAAAACATTGAGAGATAACTCAGTTATTTGTGATCTCTTTTAAACCTTGCATATCTGTGTGATTGTCTTAGAACATAGTGCTTTTATTATTCAAATGTTAAGAAACTGTAACTAGTTAGGTAACATTTGCATAGATAAGAGTTTAGGAATGTTTTTAAGTTCTTTGATGTTTGTTTTGTAAACAATCCCATGTAAGAAGAGTATAGAAACCAAGTTTCGAATATACTCAAGACTTCAGTCCATCAGAGTGGAGTCCTCCCGATCCCATACTTTGTATATATCTCTTTCTTTTCCTTTCATCCGCACGCCTCATTTCCGATCCAACTTGATGTGGGACAGCTGGTCTAATCCCCCGCACATCACAACAGAATAAAATGAAATGAAATGAAAAGACGAATGACACATTGCGATGAATGGCTGTAAAACCTACATATAATAGACTCCTATTTGAAAACCTAGGTGTAATAGACTCATTTCAAGAAATGTGCTATCTACCCAGATGAACACAGACTGATGTAGAAAACCTCAACAAATTCCTATCAAATGAAGAAATAGAGCAGTACATCAATATTATTCTGACAACAACAAATGTGTTAGAATATCAGTGGTTTTCAACCTTCCTAGAGCTGTGACCCTTTAATACAGTTCCCCATGTTGTGGTGACCCCCAACCATAAAATTATTTTCATTGCTACTTCATTACTGTAATTTTGCTACTGTTATGAATCGTAATGTAAATATTTGATATGCAGAATTTTTTCATTGTTACAAATTGAACATAATTAAAGCAGAGTGATTAATAACAAAACTATGAAATTATATATTGTGAAATACTTATTTCTAATGACAAATAAATGAAATTTTGTGTTGAAGCATGGTGTAGCATGGGTAACAGTTTTAATATAACAGCAGTAACTATTTTGCTACATTTTGCAGCAGTATATGTAAAAAGCCAACGTCTCCATTCATAAGATCATCGTAAATATGTGTTCTCTGATGGGCTTAAGCGACCCCTGTGAAAGGGTCTTCAACCCCAAAAAGGGTCATGGCCCACAGGTTGAGAACCACTGTGTTAGATGGATTCACCAGAGAATTCTACCAAACATTCAGAGAGGAGCTGACACCAATTTTACACAAATTATTATAGAATATTATTCCAAACTATTTCAGAATATTACACACAATATTCCAGAATAAGAGGGGACCTGATGGTGTGGTAGTTGCATATTGTACTGCTAACTGCAAAGTCAGAAGTTTAAAACCACCAACCTTCTCTGCAGAGAAAGACGAGCTTACCACTCCCCTAAGAATTACAGTCTCAGAAATGTACAGAGACAGTTCTACCATGTCCTATAGAGTCGCTATGAGTTGGCATCAACTCAATGGCAGTTAGTTTGCTTTTTATTTATTCTGGAATATACAAGAGGCCAGCAAAATCAAAATTCATTTTATGAAACAATCATAATCCTGTTCCCCAAGCTAGGCAAAGACACAACCAAGGTAGAAATCTACAGAACAATATACCCTATGAACATAGATTCGAATATTCTCAACAAAAGCTTGGCACCAAATATTATGTAAAAACTAAAATTACAGCATGAGTAAGTGGGATTCATACTAGATATGCAAAAAAGTTCAACATCATAAAAACAATCAATGTAATCCACCCAAGAACCACATGGTCATATCAATTAACACAGAAAAGGCATTTTCCACTATCCAACATCATTCATGATAATATCATGAAACAGAGTAGGACTTAAAGGGAAGTTTTTCAACACAATGAAGACCATATATAGAAAACCAAAGGCCAATATCTCACTCAACAGGGAAAAACTGAAGGTATTCACCTTGCATATGGAAATCAAATAAGGATACTCAGTATCACTACTCATATTCTATTTTAACTGAATATCTTATCCAGAGCTATTAGAAAACAATATATATTAAATTTCATACATAGAAAATGCAAAAGATTCAACAAAAACAAAAAAGAAATTGTCGAAAACAATTGAAAATTTTGACAACAGGGCAGGAAAAAAGATTAACATACAAACACTGATAGGATTCCTGTATACTAACAAGATGAACTCTGAAAATGAAATCAAGAAAGCAATACCATTTACAATAGCCACATAGAAGACGGAATGAACTAAGCAAAGAAACAAAAGACATGGATAAAGAAAACTACAAAAAAAACCTGAAAGCATAAATAGAAGACTATTCCATAATCATGGGTGTTACTGTTAGATATTTGTTATTGATGTTGTTACTGTTATATACTGTCAAGTTCATTCTAATTAACAGAGACTCTATACACAACAGAATGAAACCTTGACTGGTTCTGTGCCAACCTCACAATTGTTATGTTTGAGCCGATTGTTAGACACTGGGTCAATTCATCTTGTTCAAGTTCTCCTCTTTTTTACAACCTCTCTACTTTAGCAAGTATGATGCCCTTGTCTAGGGACTGCTTTATCCTGATACCATGGCCAAGTACATGAGATGAAATCTCACCATCCTTGCTTCTCATGACCTTTCTGGTTGTACTTTATCCAAGACAGATTATGATTGTTTGGGGGCAGTCCATAGTATTTTCAACATTTCTGCCAGCATAATAATTCAAATGAATCAATTCTTCTGCCTTCTTTATTAAATGTCCAACTTTTACATGCATAAGAGGTGATTGAACTTCTGGAAGCTCCCTGCCCATGTATTGCTGCACCTGTTTTTGAGTGATCTACAGCAAAATTGTACCTACATGTTATATCAATGATAATGCTCTATAAATTGTACCTTCTTTGCAGCCACCCTTCTTTGGAATGAATACAAATATGAATCTTCTTCAGTCAGGTAATTGTCCTCCAAATTTCTTGGTATAGATGAGTGAGTGCTTCCAATTCTTCATTAGTGTGTTTAAACATTTCAATTTGTATTCCAGAAATTCCAGGACCCTTTCCATCTCTTTAAAGATTTTTGTTTGGCTCAGAGCAAGGCCAATTGGTATAAGAAAGTTCACAAAGTCAATGTTCTATGTCCTATATTGGTGAGTAGCACCTGGGTTCTTAAAAACTCATGAATGGCCATCTAAGATGCAATTCTTGGTCTTTCCCCATGCATAGGAAGGAAAATAAATGAAAATCAAAGAAACATGGAAAAAATTAGTCCAATAGACTAATGGCTCACGTGAATATCAATCTTTATGAGCCCAGGGCAGAACTGGATGGTGTCCAAACACCACTATCAACTGTTCTGAAAGGTTCTGGATTGACTAGGGGAAAACAAAACAAAACATGGAACTGAACTCAAAATCATAAAAGAGATCACGTCTACTAATTGAATAAAGACTTGGTGGAATATCTGAAACTATGGCCCTTTGGCATCCTTCAAATCTGAAAGTAAACTTAATATTTAGCCAAACACTAGACAGCCCTGGTAGAGTAATAGGTTATGAGTTGAACTGCTAACTACAAGTTCAGTGGTTTGAAATCACTAGCAACTCTGTGGGGAAAAGATGAGGCTATATGCTCATGTTAATATTTACAGTCTTAAAAATCCACTGGGGGCAGTTCTACTCTGTCCTATAGGGTTACTATGAGTTAGAAGTACGTTGATGGCAGTGAGTTCTGTTTTTTGTGTGCCTGTTGCAATAAGGAAACTAATAAAGCTAGGAAAGTATGAACATCTTAGAATTAATTACTTATGATCAAAAGAGTAGCATTTAACCATGGGAAAAAATTCAGAAGGATTAAGAGAGGAGGAATGAAATTGGCGGGGATGGCTATCAGTGAGATGCAACACAGTGTCTATGAATCGAATGTAAAACTTACTGCTTACTCTGTAAATCTTCATCAAATTCACAATAAGAAGATTTTTAAGAGAAAGGAAAAGAAGAATGATGCAGAAATTGGGATGGATTGAATTATTTCTATAGATCACTTTAAGTCATAATGACACTTTCACAATATCAGGTCCTCTTATTTGTGAACAAGCCATATCCTTCCATTTCTGTAGATCTCCTTGTTAATTTATAATAGTGTTCTGAAGTCTTCTTTTTTGTATCTCTGGTTAAGTTTAGTCCTAAGTAGTCCTACTTTGGGTGATTATTTTAAATAGTATGATTTTCCTTTTCAGAACTTTCTTTATTGTTATAAAATTTGTGTCAGAAACTTTTGAGACAGAAGAGTCAGTTTAAAAATTATTTGAGGGTCATGAATTTATTTTACAAGCAAATTATTTGAAAATGAAATTATGATAGTTTTATATTCATTTTCAATTTTACTTCAGTACATACTGGAAGAGTGGCATATGGCTCTTGAGCCGAAGTTTACCGACCCTTAGTATAGAAGAATATGACTGTTATTTTTGTTTTGTTTTGAATGTTGATCTTGTGCCCTGAAAGTTTGCCGAATTCTTATAACAGTCCGGTAGTTTTTGTTTTTTTTATTGACACACGGCATTAATCTGTAATCAGCTCATTTGGAGATATCTGGGCGGTGCAAACAATCTCACTCTCACTACGTGCCATCAAGTCAATGCCAGATCATAGGGCTGTGTAGAACTGCCCCTATGGATTCTGAAACTGTAGCTCTTCATGAGTAGAAAGTCTGTGTTAGTCAGGTTGACTAGAGAAACAAATCCAGTGACACTCGTGTGTGTAAGAGAGAGTTTTATATCCAAGAGTAATTGTTTAGTAAGAAAACATTCCAGCCAAGTCCAGATCAATTCCATAAGTCTGATATTAACCCATGTGTCCTATACTAGTCAACAAATTCCTCTTCAGAGTCATGCAACACATGCAATGATACCAAATGCAGGAAGATCACAGACTGGTGGGTGAAAATATTGTGGATCCAGTGGTGGTGAGGGCTCTGGTTGCCATCAGCGTGGCTCCATGAGGCTTATCAGCAGGAAGATGAAACAGAGAAAGAGTGTGTCCTGTCTCCAGGGAGGAAGAAGAAGTTCCCAGAATTCTCATGAGAAGACCAAGTCCACAAGAAGGGATCAATCAGGCTGTGACCTGATTGACAGGCTAGACTCCACCCCTTCAGTCTTTTATCAAGTTGGCATAAAATTGTGTAACTACCACAGATCATCCTTCTCACCTTGACACCTTTACACAACTCTTTAGCCATCTATGATTTTTAAACAAAATAATAATAAAATCATATCTGTACCAAAAAGGATAAAACTAAAATGCATATAATTCAAAATGTGCCAGCCTCATTTAAGCATAATACTGTATAAGGGAACAAAAAAGCAATATTCTATGTCTAACAATTGTAGTTAAGTGAATACCTGCACCTTAATCCTACAATCCTAGGATAAACACTCTCTGCAGTCTAGGCCAAGGACTACCGGTAATAATAATTTTAAAAATACTTAGAATCCCTAACGAGTAAACCAGTGTTACAGTTGTGAAAACTTGGCAATGAATAAGGAGAACTAGAGATGAATTGATGCATTTGAATTAAGGTGTGGGCAAAGAATATTTAAGTACCATGGTCTACCAGAAGAACAAAAAAGTCTGTCTTTTAAAAAGTAGTAAGAATTCTCCTTAGAAGGGAGTATTCTAAGACTCTGTCAGTTTGGGCTTGTTATCAGAAGAGACCAATCCCCTGGAAAAGAACACCAAATCTGGTAAAGTAGATGGTCATTGAAAACTAAACAGAACCTCAACTAGGTGGATTAACACAGTAACTTTAATAATTGGCTCAGAGATGAGCATATTTGTGAGGATAGTTCAAGGATAGGCAGTTGTGTTATTCCAGGTAGACTAGAGAAACAAGCCCAGAGAAATTCATATGTGTATAACAAAGAGCTTTATATACAAGAGCAATTGAATATGGAGAAAACATCCTAGCCCAGTCCAGATCAAGTCCATAATCCAATATTAACCCATATATCTGATATCAATCTATAAAGTCCTCTTCAAATTTAAGAAACACATGAAATGAGGCCAAATACAGGAAGATCACAGGACAGTGGGTGGAAAGTCTTGTGGATCCAGTGGCATTGTACGCATCTCAGTGCTGGAAGGGGTCTCTATGGTGCTCCTTCATCTCAGGGCACTAGCGTAGCTCCATGTGTCTTGTCACCTGGAATGTCTCCCGGGGAATGAGGTCATCAAGCTGCGACCAGATAGGCAGACTAACCTCCACCCCTTCATTCTTAAGTCTCAAATTGACAACAGATTATGTAACCACCACAGCAGTGTTTTGTTCTGTTTTGCATAGGGTAGCTGTGAGTGAGAACAGGGCCTTGTGGTGATCACTAGTGTGACCAGAAGCAGCAGCCTCAGGGGGCTCCATGATTAAATGACCTACTTGGAAACTTTGTGGCTTCTAGTGGCAAAAGAAAATTATGGAGAGGAGTTGTATCATTAGAAATTCCATATCTAGGAATATTAATAAAGTGGCAAATTCTCTGTTACCTTGATCCATGGAAGAGGTTCCAGTATATACAGAAAAATGGCCCTCATCTAACTTCCTATATTAATGTTTGAGCCTTTTATTTTTCTGCAGTAAGCCAACTAAGTGACTTAAGTACTCTGATGGCTTAGTGTCATGTGTTGACCTGCTAACCACAGCTCAGTAGTTTGAAAGAACCAGTGGCTCCATGGCAGAAAGATGATGCTTTCTAGTCATGCAAACACAGTGCTATGATAAGACAGTAGTGTAAAGTCAATTATGGCAGACATAGTTAGGATAAAATGTAATATCTTATTCTATCTCCCTTTTGACCCATTTTAAAGTTGTTTCAATTAAAAAAGTAATGAACGGGAAATGCACATGGATTAGCTTCTGGTGGACCCCCTCTGATCATAGACTAGGGATGTGAATATCTTTGCTATCGTGCAGAATGCACTGGAAAGTGAATTATTGCAGATGCAGCAGTGAAGCAAAGGAGGAGTGGATATATAAAGAGAATAATGGATACAAGCTGTTATAGAGCATGCAGGGGTGGGGGATGGGTGATGGGGAGGGAAAGGAGATTTCAGGAGAAAATAATGAAGGCAGGAGGGGAATGGAACAATAGAACTGATCATGATTACATAACTCATATTAAAGGCGATGTAACCATTGGTGGTGGGGTGGTAGGATGTTCTAAGACAGATGTGGTGATGGTTGTCCAATTCCCCTTGATATGATTGAATGATTGAACTACTCAATAGTATGATATGTAAATTATGTGCCAATAAAACTGCTGGGGGAAAAAGATGTCCTAGGGAGATTATAGTTGAAAGAAAATTTAATAAAGGCCATTAAAAACAAACTGAAAAACAACCAAAAGAATATTAGTTCACAAATAAGAATAGAAACAAATTAAATATATATATAATTTGATCTACATTTTGATCCATTTTTTAAAATCATTTTATTGGGGGCTCATACAACTCATCATAATCGATATATACATCCATTGTATGTCAAGCACATTTGTACATCTGTTACCCTCATCATTCTCAAAACATTTGCTTTCTACTTGGGCCCTTGGTATCAGTTCCTCATTTTTGCCCTCCCTCCCCACTACCCATACCCCATGAACCTTTTATAATTTATAAATTATTATTATTTTGCCATATCTTACACTGTCCAATGTCTCCCTTCACCCACTTGACTGTTGTCCATCCCCCAGAGAGGAGGTTATGTGTAGATCCTTGAAATCGGTTCCCGCTTTCTACCCATGTTCCCTCCACCCTCCCAGTATCTCCACTCTCACCAATGATCCTGAAGGGATCATCTGTCCTGGATTCCCTGTGTTTCCAGTTCCTATCAGTACCAGTGTACATCCTCTGGTTTAGCCGGATTTGTAAGGTAGAATTGGGATCATGATAGTGGGGGGAAGGAATCATTCAAGAACTAGAGGGAAGTTGTATGTTTTATCATTGCTACACTACACCCTGACTGACTGGCACGTCTCCTCCCTATAACCCTTCTGTAAAGGGATGTCCAGTTGCCTGCAAATGGGCTTTGGGTCTGAACTCCCCCTCATTTAAAATCTGCACTCTCCTTTATTTACAATGATATGATTTTTTTGTTCTTTGATGCCTAATACCTGATCCCTTCAACACCTGTGGTCACATAGGCTTGTGTGCTCCTTCCATATGGACTTTGTTGCTTCTGAGCTAGATAGAGGCTTGTTTACCTTCAAGCCATTAAAACCCCAGATGCTGTCTTTTGATAGCTGGACACCACATTTATTCACCACATTTGCTTATGCACACATTTGTCTTCAGCAATCATGTCAGGAAGGTGTGCATCATGGAATGCCAATTTAATAGAACAAAGTGTTCTTGCATTGAGGTAGTACTTGAGTGGAGGTCCAATGTCCATCCACTGCCTTAATACTAAACCTATAAAGTTATGCACGTAGATCTATTTCCCCATCATCCTATATAAATCTATTTACATATGTACATGCCTGTATTTAGACCTCTATAAATGCCATTTGCCTCCTAGTTCTCTCCTCTATTTCCTTTTACTTTCCTCTTGTCCCACTATCATGCTCAGCCTTCATTTGGGTTTCAGTAATTTCTCTAGGTTACATTTCCCTTGCTGAATCTCTACCAGGCTCTCACACCTTCCTTGCCACTAATTTGGGATCACCTGTTGCTTCCTTGTTGGTCAATACCATATCCTTTCCCCCACCTACCCCTCTCCCATACTCTCCTGGAACCATTGGTCTAGTTCAAAATCTGTTTCTTGACCTCTAGGAGTGTCCTCTAGTCAAGTCTGATGGGGCACCACACCCTGGCCCCAAAATCTATCCTTGGCACTCCTTCGGGACCTCCCTGCTCTGCTTCCTCTGCTGCTCTGCCACACCCCCTTAGTGTTTTGCCTCGGTGTGGTGGGGCCAGACCGGGCTAATCCCAACACTAAGTCTCCAGTGTTGTCCCCCATAGGGCAATGGGTCAGTGAGGGACATCGTGTCTCATAGTGGGATCAGCCATATGGTCCTCTCTGTGCATTGGCTTCTCTGAGCAGGGATATCGTCCTCCAGGCTTAGTGGACTAGGATGTGCTCCACTCACTTTTCCTCTACCTTCATTTGCTCCTGTGTGTTCTGATCAGACATTTCCCTCTCCCTGAGCTGCAACTTCAGTGCTGTCTTCTAAAGTAAATTCTTTTGGGGGTGGGGCGGTTGTCCACGTAGCTGGGCTTGGGACCAGGCCTTCAAACCTCTCCACTGGCTTCCCTCTCCATGCTGGCATGCTGCACTTGCATCCCAGAACAGCCCTTTACTTCTTTAAGAGCTAAACTTTTATTTCATAGTCCTTTTAATTGATCTTTTATATTCTCTTACATTTCTTCTTGTCAAACCTGTTTCCTTCCCACCCTCATAAAACCAAAAGCTGACACTACCCATACATTTCCTTTCCTCTTTTTTCATTATAAAGTATTACTACCCACTCTTACATCACTGCAAAACAGGCATTTTTAAAAATCTAATTTCTTTTCTTTTAACCTACCAAATAATACTACTACCTTCCTTTTTTGCTTAATTTTTACTTTCCTAACACTTTCTCTTCCACTTTGTGATCGCTTCCCTAACACCTAATCTACACTCTTCCCCAGATACTTAATACAAACTGCCCATCTCCTCTCTACTGTACCACCTAACAGAGTTAATTACTCCCATGTAATGCCCCCTCCCTAAAGTCCTTTATAGCAATACCAAGATCTCAAGAAAACAACAGAAGATATTGGTTCACGCACTGAAAACAAAAACAGAGAGCGAGAGACAAGTAACTGAATACCAAGCAGACCTAAATGAAACTGAACTGACTATGGAATTACCAGGGAAGGAATTTAAAAGAATGATGGTTGTACATCTATGACAGACGAAGAGTGTGAGAGAAAAAGTGAAACAATAAAAAAGCTAGTAACCTCTTTATGTGCCTGTTGTAGTTACATAATCTGGTGTTAATTTGAGGATGAAGAGTGTAGGGGTGGAGTCTAGCCTGTCAATCAGGATGTAGCCAATTTGGCCGCTGTGTGGCTATGGTCTTCTGAGGATTCTGGGAACTCCTGTATTTTCTCCTTGGAGGTGGGAGACACTCTCTCTAGACTCACTCCTGAGAGATGCTCTACGGACAAGACACATCCCACTATACTGATACAGCCCATGCCCTGGTTGCTGGAAGAGCCCTGTAGAGACCCCTGCCAGTCTCTGATGCTTACACTGCTACTGGATCCACAAGACTTCCCACCCACCAGCCTGTGATCTTCCTGCACTCAGTATCATTGCATGTGTTTTGTGTGCCTGAAGAGGATTTCATAGATTGGTATCAGACATATGGGCTATTATTGGACTTGATCTGGACTGGGCTGGGATGTTTTCTCAACATTCAATTACTCTTGTATATAAAGCTCTTTCCTTTATACATATAAGTATCCATGAACTTGCTTCTCTAACACAGTTCCATAAAAGAAAACGCTAAGCAGAAATACAAATGTCAAACACTACAATAACAGGATTTCACAACACTGTAAAAGAATAGAGAAACAGAATTGAAGAGATAGAAATCCCAGCTAGTCAGCTTGAAGACAAATCGATACATTTCAATCTGAAAGAACAAATAACCAAAAGATGCAAAAGAGACCAAGAACAATGTGGGACACAATCAAGAGAAACAATTTACATCATATAGGGAATCCAGAAGAGGAAGAAACAAAATAAATCCATACAGGGAATAGTCCAAGAACTCCTGCAAGAAGACTCTCTTCAATGTCTAAAGGATTAAGAGATAATTATTCAGGAAACTGAAAGGGCTCCAATCAGGAGAGATTACCAAAGGAAAATTCCCCAATATATCATAGTTAAGAAGTCTAACATCATATATGTATATGTATATATATATACCATATTAAATGAAGGGGGAAGTGCAGAGTGGAGACCCAAGGCCCAAGTGTCGGCCAATGGAGATCCCCTCATAGAGGGGTTTAGGCGAGGAGATGGGTTAATTAGGGTGTGAGGTAGTACCGATGAAGAACACAGCTTTCCCCCAGATCCTGGATGCTTCCTCCCCCCAACTACCATTATCCGAATTCTACCTTGCAGGGCTGGATAGGACAGAGGCTGTACACTGGTACATATGAGGGCTGGAGGTACAGGGAATCCAGGGTAGATGATACCTTCAGGACCAAGGGTGTGAGGGACGATGCTGGGAGAGTGGAGGGTGAGTGGGTTGGAAAGGGGGAACTGATTACAAGGATCCACATGTGACCTCTTCCCTGGGAGAGGGACAGCAGAGAAGGGGGGAAGGGAGACTCCGGATAGGGCAAGATATGACAAAATAACGATGTATAAATTACCAAGGGCACATGAGGGAGGGGGGAGAGGGGAGGGAGAGGAAAAAAAAAAGAGGACCTGATGCAAGGGGCTTAAGTGGAGAGCAAATGCCTTGAGAATGATTGGGGCAGGGAATGTATGGATGTGCTTTATACAATTGATGTATGTGTATGTATGGATGGTGATAAGAGTTGTATGAGTCCCTAATAAAATGTAAAAAAAGAAAAGAGGAGAAAAAAATGATTAGGGCAAAGACTGTACAGATGTGCTTTATACAATTGATGTATGTATATGTATGAACTGTGATAAGAATTGTATGAGCCCCAATAAATTGTTAAAAAAAAAAAAAAGAAAACAAAATGTAAAAGAAAAAAAAAACCTCTGGAACTAATGAATATACAAAAGAAGGAAACTTAGTAAATATTTTCAATAAAAGTCTTTGCAGAAATAAAAAAAAAAAGAAGTCTAACATCAATGACAAGGAAAAAATTTTAAGAGTAGCCAGAAAAAGAAGATCAATTATATCCAAAGGGTCATCAGTTAGACTACCCTCAGATTTCTCAGCAGAAAACATTCAAGCAACAACACAATGAAGGTGTTGGGGTTCCCTGAGCGGGTGATTCCTTAGTTCTTGAAGCTCTTTTTGTAGTCTAAGAGGGTTTTTATGAAGGAGAGGACATGTTTCAGGTTTTACAGTCTCAAAAGGTTTCACACTAGGGTGTGAACGATCTTGTGGAAAAGGGCACCCACATGTGTAGAACCGGGTGGGTGGGGGGGATCCCAGGAGGTCAGAAACCCAAGAACCCTACAGGCTAAGAGCATGCAGGCCCAGAGACTAAGAGCACATGGGCCATGAGGATGTGGACTCTGACGAGGCCTGGAGTGGGTACATGTGCGGGGAGGGAAGCCCTCCCCCTCCCCTGCTGTTAAAAGTCAGATAAGAGAGTGTTCTAGAGCATGCTCCCTGCTTTTATTCTAGCCCACCTGGCTGGGAGAAGGTATCGTTGAAGGTATTGATCGACCCCATTGGATGGGGTGAGCCCACCTGGGTGATGTCATGAGTCTGGGCCTAGTTTGGACTGCCCAGGTGTACCTCCCACCTGGCTTGGGGGCTTGAGTAGCAGCCTGCTCAGTTTGAGGTTTTCATAGACATCTAATGATTGCCTGATTTCCTTCCAACCTCCTTTATAGGTGCCTTTGCAGGCATGGAAGGGACAACCCCCGTCCCTAAATCTAGCTACCTAACAGGGATGCACACAGAATCCTAAAAAGGAAAAAAAAAAATTCTCAACCTAGAATCTTGTATCCAGCAAAAATATCACTCAACTATGTGTTAGACAGAGTTCTCTAGAGGTAGATAGATATATACAAATTAAGAAATAAATAGCTACTAATTAGTCCACAGAGCAGTACAAATGGCCCTATTCAACTCACTTCCATGAGACAGTTAATACACTGTCAGTCCTTTCACTCATGAAGGCTGCTGGGTGCAAGTGAAGGAAGAAGACAGTTGAGTCTTCTGTGGATCAATACAGGCAATCCGGCTACAGGCAGCGAACAGCAGGGCAGGTCACCAATAGTCAGCTAGATGACAGGGTGCGACGGTTCCCAGCTCAAGAGGTCAGAGGGCTGAGGTGATGGCATCACAGACCTTCCAAGAAGCATGGGTCGCTGAGAATAAATGGGGAGGATTAGCAGGGCTGTGCAGCTTTTATTAGGATATCCCAGAGAGAAGACATGGAGGAGGAGCAGTCCCAGGGGGAGGCTATAGCTCGGAACTGCCCGATGTCTTTTAGGTTGGGCTAACGGAGGAGTTAGCTGAGAGAGGGCGGTACTGTTAACTTGAATATTGTAGAAGTGGTGAGGAAAACGTGTTTGTGTGTGTGTGTGTGTGTGTGTGTGTGTGTGTGTTTAAAAGAAGACTAATAGATGGGAAAGAAGGAATTGCAAAAATAATACAAAATTTTGTTTTAAAGAAAGGGAAAAAATGAACTTGGAGTCTAAATTCTGTTCTGGGACACCCAATTTGTAGAAGGTATGTAAGACAGTGGCAGCCCAAAATACATCTGCAGAGTATCTGGTTGGATTAAGCCTCTTGCAGATCCCCTCAAGCCACAGGTCAGGGACTTTACTAGCTTTACTATCAGTTAGAGATTATTATAAACTTGATTATAGTGGATCAAACATAATATATTTGGATACTTTGTCAATTGGCCTCTCTCTTGACCCAACCTGAATTTGTTCTAGGTTCAAGTATTTCTTGCTTGCTCTATCACAGAATGTTTTTCCTGGCTTTGAAAATATAGTGGTCTTTTCTTTCTTACTCTTTATTTGTGTTTTTATCTTTATATTATTATTTTCTTCTTGCCATTTTGTTTTTGTTTTTTATGGTTTCTCTTGGGGCTTCCCAAATGGTGAGCACAGGAGTAGATGCACAGATACAATAACTGATGCAATTGTTCATTGATGATGTGGACAGTGGGGGTGGGAGGTGAGTGGCAGGAAGGGATTGGGGAGTAGACAATGAATGCAAGAGTGGGGAGGGAGCACTAGAATTGATTGTGGTGATGTATACACAGCTCATTTTAAAAATGATTTAACCATAGAAGTGTGTGAGATGTGGATACTATGTCAAGAAACTACTAATTTCTTTCTTTAAACCAAACTTGACCAACAGTTACCATGGCCGAAGGGGAAAGACTTGTTGCTTAGGGGGCATTGAAGTTTACTATAGGTTTACAAAATTAGCCCTTTATCTGAGGGATCATTACTAAGTATTTTTTCCCAATAGTGTGGGAATTTTTAACCCTTTTGGTGAAATCTTTTGATGTGCATAAATGTCATATTTTTAGAAAGTACTTTATTTTGTCTTCTATAGTGTGAGCAATTTTCATTATGTTCGAGTATGTTTATGTCCCTATCTTTTAATTGATTATCTTTGTGATTCTAGGGTTTACATTTAGATTTTTACTTCATTCGAGTTCATTTTGGTAATGATTCGAGGAATTAATCCTGATTCATTCTTTTTCAGATGGATATTCAATTTTCCAGCATCATTTATGGAAAAGGCTATATACTTCCCCACTTTATGTTTTTTGGTTCTTTATAAAAAATCAGGTATCTATAGATATAGATACTTAATTTTTTTTTGTATTTTCAATTCTATTACACTGGTCTTCATGTCAACTGTTGTACCAATACCAAGTTGTATTGATTACCCTGGGTATATAATGGGTTTTAAAGTCTGGGTGTTAAAGGCCTCTTATTTTGTTTTTTGCTATTAAATAGTATTTTACTTATCTTGGGGTTCTTTCCTTCTCGTACAAAGTTAGTGATTATTTTTTCCATTTATTTGAAGAATCATACTGGGACTTGGATCAGAATGACCTTGACTTTATAAAGTGTTTTTTGTACTATTGACATTTTCATTATATTTCATTATATTTAATGGGAGATTGTTCCATTTGTGGAAATCGCCTTTGGCTTCTTTTTTTATGTCATTTTATTAAGACCTCATACAACTCTTATCACAATCCATACATATATCAATTGTGTAAAGCACTTGTGTACATTCATTGCCCTCATCATTCTAAAAACATTTGCTCTCCGCCTAAGCCCCTGGCATCAGCTCCCCGTTTTTCCCCATCCCTCCCCGTTCCCCCTACCACATGAACCCTTGATAATTTATAAATTATTATTTTGTCATATCTTGCCCTGTCCGACGTTTCCCTTTGCCCACTTTTCTTTTGCCTGTCCCCCAGGGAGGAGGTTATATGTAGATCCTTGTAATTGGTTCCCCCTTTCCAACCCACCCTCCTGCTACCCTCCCAGTATCTCCATTCACACCACTGGTCTTGAAGGGATCATCTGCCCTGGATTCCCTGTGGTTCCAGTTCCTATCTATACCACTGTACTTCCTCTGGTCTAGCCATATTTGTAAGGTAGAATTGGGATCATGATAGTTGGTGGGCGGGGGCGGGGGCGGGGGGCGGAGGGAGGAAGCATTTAGGAACTAGAGGAGAGTTGCTACATCGCACCCTGACTGGCTCATCTTCCTTTGGCTTCTTGTAGGAGTATTTTGTAGTTTTCTTTGAATCAGTCTTTTGTTTCCCTGGTAACATTTATTCCTAAATATGCTATTTTGGGGGTAGTTATTGTAAGTGGTATTATTCTTTTAATATCCTGTTTGGTGTCATCTTTAATATATAAGAATCCATCTGATTTCGATATGCTATGCTGATAAATTTTTCAATTAGCTCCAGCAATTTCTTAATGAACTCTTTGGGGATTCTACTTATAGCATTTTATCATCTAAGAATAAAGAGAGTTTTATTTCCGCTGAACCTATGTAGATTAATATCTTTTAAATGTCTGAATATCTTTTTTATGTCTTATAGTTCTAGATAAAACTTCCAGGATTATATTAAATGAAATCGGTGATAAATGATAACCATGTATAGTTCACATTTGAAGGGGAAATGTTTTCAACTTTCCCCCATTAATTGAGC
This sequence comes from Tenrec ecaudatus, assembly GCF_050624435.1. NCBI lineage: Eukaryota > Metazoa > Chordata > Mammalia > Afrosoricida > Tenrecidae > Tenrec > Tenrec ecaudatus. The sequence continues at coordinate 125,411,848 of NC_134533.1, read as the reverse complement.
TGTTGGATTTTGGCTTTGCATAGATGGCCTCTATTATGTCGAGAGACAAAGTTTTCCATTCATCATATGAAGACAAAGACACCTGCTTTGGCAGACTGCTTTAAGAAGTTATGAAATGATGAAATAGGTCAAAGACATCCCATGGTTGGACATAGCAGTGTTAGGCAGCAGTGCAGGACTGGCTATTTTCCCCTCTGCTTCCACCCTCTCCTCCATTCTCCTTGGTATAGCTCAAGAGGCTATGCTGGGTCAACATGTAAGCACTCTGTGGTTACAACTTTTAAAACAAGACAATCCATTCTAATGCTGTGTACCTACCATGGTCATTTATATTTGTGTCCAAATTAAACCACACTCACTGCCACTGAACTGATGCTGACTCAGTAATGTTTGTGTCACAGCCTTAAATACATCACTGGAAGCCAGGAGATTTCAACATTAGTTTCAATTTCAGAGCCACATCGCCTTGTCTGTAATTAGTGCAAATAGCCAAGAGGTTCCTGAGTAGAGTGCAGGCAGGCCTGGATAGCTGAGTTTGTTAGTGTAAGACATTCCTTGGGCTTCGGAATGAAGGCCTGCAATCTATCTCTCTTCCTTAGACCTTGCCCTCTCCAGTCTCTGGGTTCTCATTAAGGGATTATCACATTGTCTTGGTATCTTTGGCTAAACTCAATCCTTAGGTTCACCCAGTGCCTTATCAGTGGGGTCTTTGGTCCTGAGTGGTGTTTGTGTTGAAGAATTCAAAGCAGGACCTGAGAGGAAATTATGAGATATTTGTGTCATGTGCTAATTATGGATTCAAGGTCAGTATGGGGGTGGGTTTGGGAGGGGATTGAAAAATTTCTCCCATTGCTAACATAATGTAATATCACATCCCCAGAAGTGAGCTGAGAAAATATGGGTTGCCAATAAGCTCTGTGGTAGATGATTTTTATGTCAACTTGATGTATGAAAGTGTAGGGGTGGAATCCAACCTGTCAACCAAGTCACAGCCTGAGGGTGCCTCCTTATATGGTCTTCGTATAAGCCAGGGTAGGAGAGGTGGTTCTGGGAAACTTCTTTTCTCGTTGCCCCTTTGCCTTCCTGCTTGCTGGAACTCTGCCACTCACCCTGAGTGCCCTGCCATGCTCCCACCAACCTCAGATTCTTGACTCTGCACTCACCAGCCTGTGATCTTCCTGCATTCCACATCACTTTTCTGTGTCATTGCATGTAGCTATGTGAGTCTCAAGAGGGATTTATGGACTAGTATCAGACTTATGGGCATGAGTTGGACTGGGTTTGGGATGCCTTCTTGATATATACTTCTTGATATAAAACTCTTTATTATACATAGATGGGTGTCACTGAATTTGTTTCTCTTGTCAACCCAAACTACCACAGGCCCTAAGAGTGTACAAAAGGGGTGCATCTGCTGAGCCTCAGGGAAGATAAAAGATCTTGGTAAACCTAGTTATTGGGACCAGTACCTCTGTCATTGATGATGCAATGTGAAACTGGTACTTTACTGGGTCAACACTCCCAGCAGCCACTGATCTTTAGAGTCAACCATGAAGGCTTTGGCTTCTATGCCAAAGGAAGAAGTTCAGGTTGGGTATTCTTGTGTGGATCATAGCAGTTATATGGTTTAGGACAGCTCTGGATATCTACATCCCTATCACCACAAAGCAGCTTGAAATTCAAAGACAATTCTGAATAATGGGAAATAACCAGACAAGGGGAAAATAAAACATAATTCCCAATGATATCCTGCCATTGTCTGTTGATAAGGCTTTCATGTCATTAGACTGCACGTTACTTGAGAGTGTCAGTTTTCTTGTTATGATCCTTTTCTATCCATAAACTGCATGCGATGATACGAGGAAAAGACTTTCGCTCTTGCACACGGGTGGCATAATGCTCACAATTACTAATCCACGTGCCCCTGTTCCTCCAACACTCACTGAGGTCCTTCTTTGTCCTCAAAAGTCCGAGCCACACACAAATGAAACCTAAAGTTGCAATCGATGAAATGTACCTTGATGAGAAGGTTGGTGTGGAATTCTGTAGGGAGAGCACCTCTTTGTTCAGGGATTGGACCCAAAGTTTCCCATAACTGGGGCAGGGCCCACATTGGGCACCAATCCACCAATGCAGATGAGGCTATTCCCCATTACTGGGAAGCAGACACAGATTCACACCACCCATTACGCACAAATGACACTCAGTGATGGTCCATGACCATCTAATTAGAGAGATGACCTGCTGCGCCACAAGAGTGGCACCTTCATTCAGTGTATCCATGGGGCCAACACCCTATTGTCTAGACACTTTCAACACTGCTGTGGACCCCAGCGAGGCATTATCATCATAACTGAGGCAAGTGTGCTCATGAGGCAATCTAACAATTCAAGACCCTTCCTCTGCCTCTTCTCTCCACCCATGTACTTGAAGATATTCCTCATTTTGTCACGCAAACTCATCCAGCTTCCTTTGAGAGAAGGCACCTCACATTTACTGAACACCAACTATGTTCTAGGGAAAATTCCACAAACTACAGGCCAAATCCAGTTTTCAGACAGTTTTTCCAAATAAAATTTTATTGGTACACCACATCCAATAAAACTTAATTTTGTTATACATATTCACCACAATCAAATGTTTTAAATGAATTTTTAAAGTGAATTCAATTAGCCTCTTTCTCCTTCATTTGAGCTAGGTGTTATGTATTAGGGAGCCTAGTCGGGTAGCTAAGGCTGGACAGAATGTCTGTGTAGGGTCTTTTTAGGAAATATTTTGGAGGGTACATGAAATGTGACTCAGAGTGGAGTTGATCATGGTGACATGAGTTTGGTAAACCCTGTGGGAGTGGAGACATCAGTATCTTCTGATGGGGCACAACCCAAGATAAGGAGAAATAGCTTTAAAAATCTAGTAATAACCAGGACTTGGAATATGAGAAGTATGAACCCAAGAAAATGGGAAGCCAACAAAAATGAAAATGAACACATAAAGATTAATATCCTAGATCTTAGTGAGTTGAAATGGACTGGTGTCAGTCATTTTAAATTGGGAAATCATGTGATTTACCATGTCAGGAATGATATAATCAAGAGGAATGGTGTTGCATTCATTGTCAAAAAGGACATTGCCAAAGCAAGCTTCAAGTAAAAGCCAATCTGTGATAGGATTATCTCTATCCACCTTCGGGGAAATCCAATGAATAAAACTATTCTTCAAATGTATGCATCAACCACAAAAACTAGTGATGAAGAAATTGAAGACCAACATCTTCAGTCAGAAACTGGCCTGGCTTGCAATCAAGATGCATTGATAATTATTAGCAATTGAAATACAAAAATTGGAAATAAAGAGAAAGGAATAGTAGTTGGGAAATATGGTCCCGGCATATGAGTTCAAGTTAAAGCTGAAGAAAATTGAAACAAGTACATGAAAACCAAAATATGACCTGGAGTATGCTGTGTGGTTAAGTGCCATCAAGCTGGGTCAGACTCATAAAAACCCTATGCACAGCAGAATGAAACCCCACGTGATTTTGGGTCATCCTCACAATCTTTGCCCTGTCTGAGCCCATTGTTACAGCCACTCTGAAAATCTACCTCTTTGAGGGTCTTCCCCATTTTATCTGCCCCTCCACTTTACCAAGCAGGATGCCCTTCCCCAGGGACCAGTCTGTCTTGACAATTTGTCCAAAGTATGTAAGATGATATCCTGACTTCCATGCCTCTAAGGAGTCCTGCAGCAGTTCTTCTTACAAGACAGACTGGTTTGTCCTTTTATCAGTCCACGGTACATTGAGTCTATCCCACCTGAATTTCGAGAGCAGCTCAAGAACAGATTTGACGCATTGAATATCAATGAAGACTTGTTAAGCAGTAGGAGGACATCAAGAACATCATTCATGAAGAAAGCTGAAGGTCATTAAAAAACCAGAGATAAAGAAAATATCCAAGTGGATGTCAGAAGAGACTCTGAAACGTGCTCTTCATTATAGAGCAGCTAAAACAAATGGGAGAAATGATGACGTCAAAGAGCTGAATGGAAAAGTACAAAAAAAACAGCTCGAGAAGACAAAGGAAAATATAATGAAATGAGCAAAGACCTAAGGTTAAAGCACCAGAACAGAAGAACATGCTCAGTATACCTGAAATGGCATATACACCAATCAGTGTATAATGTTCCACTTGTTTGCTTTTTTAAATATCGCAACTGATAATGTAACTTAATATATAAAGATGTTACAAATTGGTTTCCTTGTTAGTATTTATATGATTAAAAATATTGCTTTTAAATTACTTACTACTTTATCACAATAGTCTATGATTAAAATTGTAGGAGGCACACTGATGATGTAGTTGTCATGCACTGGGCTGTTAACCACAGGGTCAGCAATTTGAAACCACCAGCTGTTCATCAGGAAAAAGGAAACTGTTTAGTCCTGTAAAAAGTTAGTCTTGGAAACACACGGGCAGTTATACCCTGTCCCATAGTGTTGCTATGAGTTGGAGTTGACTTTAAGGCAATAAGGGTGAAGAACGGTTCTATTCAGTCTGTATAAGGGGCATGATATCAGTAGTTACCTCACTAGATGACCCAAAATCTGGCAACACCATTGTGCAAACAACTTGCATTTGACTACAAACCTAAAGATTTGAGGTATGGAGTGATGAAAGTGAGGCCTGGCAATCTGCTACTTGGGCAAAGATTATAGCCAAGGAAAACTTATGGACAAGTCCTAGTCTGTAACCCAGGGGAAAATCACCAGTCAATGTCACCTTTTTGGTGACATTATTTTTGGCAGCTGTATTCTGTCTACATCAATTAAAGACAAAAATAAAAATATATCATCAAAAACAGGAACTAGCTCTATTTATCTTAGTGGAAGTACAAATGATTCACTTTAAGAGTTTAGCCGGGAGAGGGACATACTGTTTCACAAATGTGTACATATTTTACAAACAGTTATATGTGGTACAGCAGAACTGACTAATGGAATATGATCAACACCTCTCCTACTCAGAAGAAGGGCTTGTCATGTGGCATGATCCTTGCTTACATGGATACCCATGTCTGAGTATGGGCCCTGTTTGGACTGTTGTTTTGGGGTGTCATTGAGTCAATTCTGATTGCTAGTGACCAGTATACAAGAGTGAAACACTGTCCAGTCCTCTGTCATCCTTGATGCAGCCACTGGGTCAATCCTTCTCATTAAGGGTCTTCTGTTTTTCCATTACCCTTCTACTTTACCAAGCAAGATGTCCAAAGTATGTGAGATGATGTCTCACCCTCACTTCTAAAGAGCATTCTAGCGGTACTTCTTCCAAGAGATATCTGTCTGATATTTTGGCAGCCCATGGTACTTTCAATATTGTCACTGATATATAATTCACATGCAACAATTCTTCTTCAGTATTCCTATTCACTGTCCAACTGTGATAGGTAGGATTATTGCCAACCTGGCCAATAAACACATGTGGGGTTAATAAGGTTTCAGTTGAATTGAAGAGCAAAGACATAAATGGATCGGCGAGTGTTGCCTGTATCTCTTTTGCTCTCTGACCAGTGTGCGATACCTTAGCTAGTTCTCTGCCTCAACTTGTGAGCTACACTTTCTGTGGGACACCCAACCCATGGACTGTGTCGTTATAGTTTGAGATTCCTCCAAGATTTGCTTTGCCACACCGCTGGTGTATACACCATTTGAGCTGGGCACTGTCTCATGCTGTCATCTGGCTATGGGTGACCTGCCCTGCTGTTTGCTGCCTGTGGCCGGATTGCCTGTATTGCCCCACAGAAGACTCAACTGTCTGCTTCCTTGACTTGCACCCAGTAGCCCTCATGAGTTGAAGGACTGCCAGTATTAACTGTCTCATGGAAGTGAATTGAACTGGGCCATTTGTACTACTCTGTGGACTTGTTTATTTTTATGTTTTATCCATCTATCAAATCATAAGTGTCCTGGTTTTGTTTCCCAAAGAGCCCTGTCTAACACATTAACTTTCACATATGTATGAGGCCATTGAAAATACTATGGCTTGGGTCAGGTACACCTTAGTTCTCAAAGTGACATCCTGGAACTTCGACATTTTAGAGTTAAAGAGTATTGTGCCAGAGGATTAGACCTTCAGTTATGAACAGAATCCCCCTAAAAATATGTAATGGCTTTTTTACATATGGGCATGATTATGTTTGGGATTCATTTTTCATTAACTATGATAATGAAACTGAGATAGTTAAAGTTTATTGTGCCAACCTGGCCAATAAACACATGTGGGGTTATTTGAAGGGTGGAGAGATAAATGGCTCAGTGAGCCTTGCCTTTCTAGTTCTCAGGTCTCTTGCTTTCTGGGGGTCCGACCAGGGTTCAGCTGCCTTAGCCAGTTACCTGCTTTAGCTAGCAAGGCTCACTTCCTGCGAGTCATCCTGAGAAGAAGACACATAGACTTACCCCGATGCAGCCCTGCATGCTAGAGCAGCCATTTGGAAACCCCTGCCAGCACTGAGATGCTCACACATTCACTGATTCAGCTTTCCTCCTGCGCTTGGAGTCATTGCGTGTGTTTTGTGAGATGGAGGAGGACTTTGTGCATTAGTGTTGGACATATGGGTTAATGTTGGACTTGTGGCTTGGGCAGCACTGGGTTGGGATGTTTTCTTGATGTGCACTTACCCTTTAGATAAGACTCTCTCTTATACATATGGATTTTTTGTGGAGTTGTTTCCCTAATGCACCCAGACTAACACTGAAACCTTGCCAGAATAGGGAGAATTATAAAAGCTAATCTTTCCTGAATTTGTAAAAAGAATAGACTATACAGGGACAGAAGAACGGAGAACACACTCATATGTGACTGTCTACGAAGGAACACCAAAATTAATGCCAGACACCAGGACGCCCACAGGAGATTGGCCCACAGAGAGAATTGATACAGCCAATATAATTCTGTTCTTTAAAGTCACTCTCTTAGTATTTCTATAATTAGGTAAGTAAGAGAGCCACTAGAAAAACCATGAATGAGAGTATAAGGAGTGTGTACCATATATACTGTTAGTTTTGAACTTTCCAGAGCAAGATTTCACAATATAGCTAAAGCAACAAAACCATAGTGCCCTAATCCAAAGGAGTATTGATTTCGCTTGCCTCTACCCAACAGGTCTCCCAGTGTTCTGCCCCCCACCCTCTACCCCTCACCCCCCAGAATTCTAAAGTTCCTCCTTTCTCTTCAAGGCAGCAACTTTTCTGCCTTATTGACTGATAAGTGCCTCACATTTCAGCTCCCAGGGCAATATATTGGCCAAAGGTACAGTTCCAGTCCTGGCCTTGAAGTAACAAGCTCTGTCACCTTGAAGTGGCAGGTTTGAGCTGAGAAATCTTCTCACTAAAAAAAAAAATTTCCAACAATACAGTAGTTCCAATTATTTTTCTCAACATATTATTTAAGTTGCTTTGCCTTCAGAGTTTATCATTACAGGAAACCACGTCTAACTTGGCATATGTTTCCCGAAGCTCTAGATCCTGATAAAATATAAGCAATCCTAACGAAGTCTAATGGAACTCTGGTGGCATAGTGTTCGCACAGATCAGCAGTTCTCCATATGAGAAAAAAAATTCAGAAGCATCACTAGTGAAGAAGACAAGAAATTAAAATCAATTCTCCTGGTATCCAGATTTCTGTGGTCCAGGGAATTGGCGTGATCAACTCAGGCTTTTGAACTGAAATATTCTTTTGAACATTTAGCCTTGAGAAAACTGTTTTCCTGGTCACCTTTAAGTCTAGAACACTTTGCCTTAGACATTGGGATCTTTAAAAGGAATAACTATGTAAAGCCAGTTTTGAGAAATAGAAACTTCAAGTTTGGGCTATATTTTAAGGCAAAGTATTATTATATAAATGCACCTAGCCCTGTTTCCATGGCATTGTCAATAATAGGGGTAGAAGAATTTTTGGAAGTTCATTACTATGTGGAACTTTTTTACTTCTTGCAAATTTACCCCAGTTGGCAAATAATATATTAAGTAAACTTCAACAAATAACTATTATTGTTTCATAATTTTTGTTTTAGCAGAATCAAGGCAGAAGAAGTTATATCTTGAAGATATCTTCCCATATTATTGAATCCTTAGAGGAAACCAAGAACTGAGTTCATCTTAAATTCTAGTTTTATGTTCAGAAAAAGGAGCTAGCTATGAGAGCCTTTCTTTCTAAATGCGATGATTCCAGAAGGAAGATTTGCTCCTTCAGCAGATACTTTTAACTTTTTTTCAAAGTATAAATTGTTTCATTTAGAAATTGTGCTGGAATGGATTGCCTATTGTGACTGGTAAAGCATGACATCAAATGGCCAAAAAGTTATCCTAAATAGCTTTTCTGGATTTGTCGGAAGTATATAGCAATAGTTTACTTGAAATGGTATTATTAAGTTAAATAATAATGTGTCTTCAAAAATCTGTATTCCAATAGGTTTTGTTATAAATAAGTTCTTATGTAAATTGAATATTTTGATATTTCCAGCATTTAATGGAAGTAAATTCTTTATGCAAACATTTATATGTTTTAAAAGTATTTCATCATAAATGTAGTTACCAAGATCTTTTTAAGTGGCATATTCTGTTTCAGAATGAGGAAAATGTTTAAAAATATAGCTGAAACAAAGTAAGTTATCATATAGCTATAACAAAGAAGGTGATTCTGGATTTAGAAGATGTGGAACAAGAGATATCATTGCTGATGTAGAATGAATCTTGGTTCAAAGCAGAAAATTATGTTTATTTGTGTTTTATTGACAATGCAAAGGCATTTGACTGTGTGGAGCATAATAAACTGTGGCCAACCTTGAGGAGAGTGGGAATTCCAGAACACTTCATTGTGCTCATTTAGAATTTTTACATGGATCAAGAGGCAGTTGTGAAAACAGAATAAGGTAATGCCGCATGGTTTAAAATCAGGAAAGGTGTGCGTCAGGGTTTTTATCCTGCCACCATACTTGTTCAATCTGTGTTGAGCAAATCATCAGAGCAGCTGGATTATATGGAGAGTGTGGCATCAGGATTGGAGGAAGGCTTATTAACAACTTATTAACAACTGCCCTTGCTGATGAAGATCAAGGATATCAGCCTTCAGTATAAGGAAGACCAAAATCCTAATAACTGGACTGATTGGTGACATTATGTTAAATGGAGGAAGGGTTGACGGGCTGAATTCAATGGTTTTAATTTACTTGGATCTACAATCAATGCTCATGGAAGCAGCAGTCAAGAGATCAAAAGATGTATTGCATTAGGTCAATATGCTACACAGAACCTCTTTAGTGTATTGAAGAACAAGGATGTTATTTTGAGGACTAAGGTACACCTGACCCAAGCCATGGTATTCTTCAATGCACTCTATGGATACAAACTGGACATTGAGGAGGTGAAGTAAGATAGAAACCAAGTAACATCCTTGGCAGGGACTCCATAGAGATCAGCACAGAGGGGTCACAGAAAAGGATATCCTAAACTTCCAGACAATGTGATTTGCAACATATAGATAAGTCAGCATGAATTTTTTAAACTAAAAGAGCAGTAACACCTGCCAGTAGATTTCCCGTTGTCACTGGTTCAAGGCATACACCAGAGGAGCACAGCTTCCCAACCCTCCTGACCAGGTTTTCCTGGTGGCCCATGGCACAGGCCTAAGGAGCAGAGTTCCCCAACTCTCCTGACCAACTTGTCCCTGTCTGCAGGGTAATAGCTCACCTTGAACAGCCTGGAGCAGATATAAACCTACTAGTCTTGGATCTCAGCCCAAGTCAGGGAAGCTCATTCATACTCCCTCAAAATAATACCTCCTGGATAGCAGGGATACTGCAGCCTACAGAGCCAAGTGGGGATAATGCTCCAGGGCATCGTGGAGTGGGTGTAAATAGTGAATAACTTAACTCTCAGCTCCACTCAGCAAGGCTAATGCCTCATACTTGAAGTGCAGCTCTGTGCAGCCCCACTTTGAGAAACCTGAAAAACATGGCCAATGGTGGACTTCTTTTGTGCGTCTCCCCCCACTCCCCCTTATCAGAAAACACACACAAGGCCAATAGCAAAGCATTAGAATAACAATATAAGTAGAAACCGCATCTTGGGTTTTGCAAAGCACAAACAGGGCATTTGATCGTGGGAAAAGGACCAAATTAAGCCTCAGACTCCAGAGACTGCGCCCCGATAAGGTACTGGATAGACTGAACAGGCAATCTGCCAGCTAATCCACCAGCTGTCCCAGGACACCACCCCTTGATCATCACCCCAAGCTCTTCAGAAAAGCAACCTGTCCTCTGCATAAGCTGTTACTTTATCCCTCCCTCCTAGCCCACCCAGTTGGGTGGCAGTAATAGACCCAGGTTCCCCAGGCCCATTTGGTCACCTAGAGCATCTAATAAAGCAACCCCCATTCCCTTTGACCTGATCCACAAGAAGTCTATTTTTTAAAAAGATAATTAGGGTGAATCATAAGAGCACAAGACTCCCAGCCCTGCCAGACAGCCCCCTAATGTGAACCTCAACCCTACCCTGAAATACTAAATGACAAGGTAGTAAATCACTATACTACCAGACACTGTCTGCAACTGCTCAAAATACCTCTGCTACACACAGTTCTGATTTCCCCACAAAACAAGGTCTAGACTTGAATTGTTTTTTTCTTGGTATTGTTGTTGCTGTGTATTCTTCATTCCTATACTCTTAATATATTCCTACACACACCCACATACAAACATACACACTTATGTTATCATTACTTTATTTTGTTTTAAACTTACTTTTTAATTTTCTAGTTCCTCAACACATCATCAATGCACAAGTTAGCACCTACACCAGAGACAAAGCACTTGGGCAAAATCTGTAGTCCCAACAAACGTATATTAATATCTCTTTCACTTCTTACTCTATATTACTTTTCTATTTTAGTTTTTAATACTTTTATTTCATGTTTACTTTCTTAAATTTTATATTAAAATGTTAATTTTGAAACCCTTTGCCTTTATCTTGATTTTCTGGCCAATTTTATGAGGCCAATCCTCATCAAACCAAAAGCTGACACTACTCTTACAATTTTTTTCTCAAATATTATTAGCCATTCCTCCATCACTGCAAAGCATGATAATTGGGGCAGGGGGGAATATAATTTCCTTTCTTTAACCTACCAATTAACACTGTGGAATCCCTCCATTCTTTTCTCTTCCTTTCTTTCCCGCTCCTTAACACTTGCTCTTCCACTCTTTGATTTCTCCCATAATATGGAATCAAACAATCTCTCCCAAATACTTATATAAACTATCTACTACTCTATATATTGTACCACCTCAGAGAATTACACTATACTCACTCCCTAATACCCCTAATAGCTATACCATGAGGTCAAGAAAAGAATAGAAGATATTGATTCACACCCCCAAAAAAACCCATGAGAAATAGGCATAACTAAGTGAAAACCAACCCGACCAAAATGAAGTGCCTGAAATTGAACAGGTCTTTGAATGACATCAGAAGAACTTAAAATATTGATAATTGCACTCACACAACAGACAAAGAAAGGGTCTGAGGGCAAAAGGGAAAAATAGAAATGTTAGAAACCTCACTACATGCCTTACAAGAAAATTTCAACAGCAACCTGTAATTCAAAGACTACAATAATAGAATGACACAATACAATAAAATAATAGAGAAACAAAATTGAAGAGACCGAAACCCAAATAAGTAGCCTTAAGACAAATCTATAGGCTCTGATATAAAAAACAAAGAACAAAAACTGCACAACAGACTGAGAAAAGCTTTAGGACAATGTGGGACACAATCAAGAAGAACAACCTTGTCCTATAAGGCTTCCAGAAGAGGAAAAAACAATGACAAATACAGAGAATAAGCCAGGAACTCCTCAGAGAACACTTTCCTAATTATCCAGGAAGCAAAAGCCCCCCCAAATCAGGAGAGATCCCCAAATCTACCAACCTTAAATGACGGATGTGCTTATTCCACATCGACTTAGTTGACTTCTCACTTAGATGGCTGCTTGTATGGAAACAAGCATTTAAGACCCCACTCACTATTATATTTGATAGCGATCTACCATTTAGTGCTTTCACCATACTTTGCTATAGCACCCATATCTCCCATATTTCCTTCATGAAGGCAAGTATCAAGCAGGGCCATATTGCAAGAACTAACTTTATGAATTTTCCAAAATATTTCTTGGTATTGGAGATTCTACTTTAATGATTTGGGGGTATATATTGTGATATTTCAATTTTCATCTCAGAAAAACTTTTTTGAGTAATAATTTACTGTATTTGCACTGTACTCTTACTTCAGCTGTTTTCTTTAGAAACTTGTCTTTTATATATCTTATCCTCTTTGCATATCTTTGATATGTTAACCATTTAAATGATTTTATTATTTATTCATTTAAAAATCCTTTTATTGGGGGCTCTTACAATTCTTATCACAATCCATATACACATCCATTGTGTCAAACACCATTGTACATTTGTTGCCCTCATCATTCTCATAACATTTGCTTTCTAGTTGAGCCCTTAGTATCAGCTCCTCATTTTCCCCTTCCTCCCCCCCACCACATGAGACCTTGATAATTTATAAATTATTATTATTTGTCCATATCTTACACTGTCCAATGTCTCCCTTTGCCCACTTTCCTGTTGTCTGTTCCCCAGGGAGGAAGCTATATGTATATCCTTGTAATTGGTTCCCCCCTTTCTACCCTACCTTTCATCCATCCTCCCGGTATTTCCACTCTCACCATTGGTCCTGTAGGGATCATCTGTCCTGGATTCCCCTGTTTACAGTTCCTATCTGTACCAGTGTACATCCTCTGGTCTTGGCAGATATGTAAGTTAAAATTGGGATCCTGATAATGGGGAGGGAGGAAGGAAGCATTTAAGAACTAGAGGAAAGTTGTATGTTTCATGGTGGCTACAACCTGACTGGCTTATCTCCTATTAGCAACCCTTCTAAAAGGGAATATCCAGTTGCCTACAGATAGGTTTTGGGTCCCTAATATCCCCCTCATTCACAATGAATGATTTTTTTGTTCTTTGATGCCTGGCACCTGATCCCTTCGACACCTCATGATCACACAGGCCGGTGTGCTTGTTCCATGTGGGCTTTGTTGCTTCTGAGCTAGATGGCCACTTGTTTACCTTCAAGCCTTAAAGGCCTCAGATGCTATATCTCTTGATAGCTGAGAACTATCAGTTTTCTTCACCACATTTGCTTATGCATCCATTTTTCTTCAGAAATCATATTGGGAAAGTGAGCACACAATGATATGATTTTTTTGTTCTTTGATATCTGATATCTGATCCCTTCAACACCTTGAGATCACACCAGCTTGTGTGCTTCTTCCATGTGGGCTTTTGAGATAGTTAAAGATTAGTGTGCCAACCTGGCCAATAAACACATGTGGGTGATAAATGATTCAGTGAGCCTCGCCTTTCTAGTTCTTGGATCTCTTGCTTTGTGATGGTCGGACCAGGGTGCACTTGCCTTAGCCAGTTCCTTGCTTCAGCTGGCTAGGCTTATTTCCTGCAAGACATTCCTGAGGAGAAGCCTCATGGACCTAACCCAGTGCAGCCCTGCGTGCTGGAGCAGCCATGTGGAGAGCCCTGCCAGCACCGAAATGCTTACACGCTCACTGATTCGGTTTTCTTGTTGCAGTTGGCATTATTGCATTTGCTTTGTGGGATGGAGGAGGACTTTGTGGATTGGTGTCGGACTTATGGGCTAATGTTGGACTTGTGGGCTTTGGCAGCACAAGGTATGGATGTTTTCTTAATGTACACCTACCCTTTATATAAAACTCCCTCTTATACGTATGGGTTTCTGTGGATTTGTTTGTCTAATGTACCCAGACTAACACATTATGGCACCTTGGGAGTGGGGTCCTGGAAAAACAAATTATAAGATGCAGAGTAGATGTTTATTTGACCTCTTCCTCATGCTAGTTTTTCTTCTTTGTCTAGTCAGAGATCAGATAAAGCCACATTGTTAACTCAGTTGTTTTTTAGGAAAAACATGGGAAGTATTGAAATAGAAAATTTGTAAACCCACTTGCTTTCAGCCATTAAAATTTGATTTTTAGATGTGTTTAGTCCAGGCCTTCAAAGAAATCTTTGAAAAGATATGATCCAATATGCTCCTCTTCTGGATCATCAGCCCATATGGTCCCATCCCATGTTCCAGGTTCCCAACTTTTCCCAATCAATGGCCTCACTTTGGTATCAGACACTGCTCTAGAACTGCAATTCAGCTGCCATTGTAATTCAGCCACTCACATAATGAGAGTCTGGACCTGGTTCTCAGAAATGTCAGCTGTTTTACTAGAGAGAAGGCTCTCCTTTGTTACACAGATGGAAGTTTTCAAAGCCATTAGTCTGCACCTGAGGTATGCTTCTGAGGCTCTGAGACCATCCCTCTCCTTAATCACACTTTCTATTGTAAGAAGGACCAGCCAACCAGCTTCCCTATATTTGTTATCCTTATAAAACTCCTGGAAAATATCAGACATATGATCACTCAGAGCTACTTCTTTATCCAGCACCTCATCTTTTGGTGATGCTACTGTAGGTATTATCTTTGCTATTTCACACCATGGATTAGTAAGCGTACCAGACTTATCTATGCCTTGGGGTGTTGAAGTAGCATTACTAGTGTTAAGATTAATCAGGCTGGAGAGCCAATTTAAGAAGCCCATATTTATGATTTTATTTCTCTAGAAGCACTCCTGGTACCAAAATGTGTTAGACAGGATTCTCTAGAGAGACAATTGCTAATAATTTTATATATATTTATATAGACAGATATGTAACACAAGAAATGAACAGTTAAATGATAAAGCAGTACAAATGGCTCAGTGCAACTCACTCCAGCAAGAGAGTTGTGAGACACTGGAAGTCCTTCAAGTCTCAAAGGTCTCCAGGTAGTCCTCTGTAGAGATATTCAGGCAGCAAATAGCAAGGCAGGTCACCAACAGTCAGGTGACCAACAATCAATTCCCAGCTCAAGAGATGTAAATTCCAATTGTGCGGCGAAGCAGATCTTGAAGTAACCTCAAGTTACAGCAACATAGTCCACAGGTGTCCCATAGGTAATGTAGCTTGCAAATTGAGGCACAGAGCAAGCAAGGCAGCCGCACACTGGTCCGATGATCAAAGAGCGAGAGACAGGAAAGGCGAGACTCGCTGAGTCATTTATGTCTCCACCCTCAAATTAATCCCAAATGTGTTTATCGGCCAGGCTGGCACATTAAACTAACTATCTCACCCATCTAGTGTTTTTGAGAACTTAGGAAGCAATGGTCTTTGTCTGAACCTGGAAAAAATCTGGAACCATGAAGAAAACTCCTCTCTAGGACTGAATGTTAAAGGGAGCCTGAGGGCAGGCTAAAATGCTTACTAGATGACCACCTGGATCTACTTGTTGAGTGGAAGTGGGAGAACTGCAGCAATAAAGAAACGAGTTGAGTTTGGCTACTGACACCTGTGGACTTGGTTTACAGGAAAAAGAGAAGATGAGAGGGAGTTGACCGGTCTATAGTTCATGACCTAGCACGAGGGGGATAAGCTTCTTGAGTATTGGTGAGAGCCCATGGTGTAAAGGCAAGGCGACCAATGGGCACCCTGTGGAGCTTGAGTGAGGCAGCCCACATTGAGTTGACCAGAATCCAACCAAATGGAAATTTTTGAGCCTGTGAACTAGTGCATATTGCTGCTGACTTTATGGATGGCCTGTCCGAATTTGACTTTGCTTATGGATGCAGACTCACGAGGTTCCAACTTGAATGAAGATTCTTCATGTTGAAAAATATGATTTTCTCCTCAGAGCACTGGGTTGATGTAAGTGGACAGTCTATAAATTTGGATACCCAAAATTGGGGGATAAAGGCATGAAGTAGGTGGCTTACAAACTTTCATGGGTGGGGGAACATATTCACAGGATTATAGGATTACGGTGTAGGTGTTACTTAATTACAATTATGAGGCTAAATAATTATGTACAGGTGCCAAGTTGGCAAGGGGTAGATTGCGGTAGTTAGTGTATTGTACCAACCTGGCCGATAAACACATGTGGGGTTAATTGAAAAGCAGCACAGCTTTGTTGCTTCTGAGCTAGAAAGCTGCTTGTTTACCCTCAAGCCTTTAAGACCCCAGAAACTATATCTTTTGATAGCTGGGCACTGTCAGAGTCCAGCTCTGGGAGGGTTGAGCTGCATAAATGAAGGAGGTGTGGAGTCAGCGAACAGATATGAGACAAATATGAGAGCTGTTCTGGTAGAAGCAATCTCTGCTGAGTTCTTCCAAACAGCTTTATTTATACCATAAAAAGTTTTGCAGACCACTACATAAAAACAATGCCCTATGATTAACTCCCAAATCACCCTTGTTGGTTCCACTAAAACCTGAAAAAAACCATTATAAGGTCTGTACTTTTTCTTTCACTTTATGTCCTCTTCCTGGTTCTTTCCCCCTGTACTGTTTGTCTTATAAGTCACATAATATTCTTAACTGAGGTGTTCAGAAAATTTGGTTAGACTCATATCCTACTCACTGCCCTATTTTTGGCTCACAATGTTTCTTTCCTGGTTGACTAACTTAACATAATGAAACTACTTTATGTGATACTTCAAAGCCTAATATCTACAAGCAGAGTTAAATATTTTCCCTTACAAACTCTCCCATGGTAACTGTTCCATTGTCTACCTGTGTCTCTTATTTTTTTATACTCCTGAGGCACCATGGGGATCCAAACCATCTGATTCTTTGCCAAAGACTTAATGTTTCCCCTTTTATATGTTTTCTATTAATGTTAACCATTCTCTCTCCTTCTGTGTAAGCCCCTGTCCAAGATAAAAGGGTGTCAATTGGGGGAGACAGTCTATAAGGTCCTCTATATCGGGGAGGCCAAAGGAGTCTCCCACTACCTAATCTGAATGGAATCCAGGGTTTGTTGGTGAGTTTCATATTCTCCTCTGACCTCAACTTTTGGGTTTCTTCCTCACTCAATTCCCACATAGCCTTCTCAGAATTCCCAAAGATGTCTCACTGTCTAAGACTCTCCAATGCCTCCGTTAAGGAAAGCTCATCATATTGAAGCAAGTTTTAAATCTGGTTTCATTCGTACTTCTCAAGACTGTCACTCCAGGTGCCACATCCACTCCAGGTGCGGTAAACACGACAATGCACAAAATTCTCAAGAATGGATTTAACAACAGCAAATATTTGAGAAATGTTGGAGACCCTCCCTGGGAAGCTCTGCTCTGCAGATGCTTCTTCCACCAGGCTGTAGCTTTGCTACAGCATGGCTGGTATGGCTGGTATGGCTCCCAACAAGGCACCATGAGCTTTCTTTATCACATTTGCTTATTCCCATCTTTGTCTTCAGTGATCGTGTCAGAAGGTGATCCTCATGGAATGTCAGTTTAATAAAACAAAATGTTCTGGCATTGAGAGTGTACTTGAGTGAAGGCCCTATGTCCATCTGCTACCTTAATACTGAACCTATACATATATGCACATAGATCTATTTCCCCATCATCACATATAAATATATTTACATATGTACATGCCTGAATTTAGACCTCTACAAGTGCTCTTTGCTTCCTCTATTGACTTTTACTTTCCTCTTTCCCACTATCATGCTCAGCCTTCATTTGGGTTTCAATAATTCCTCTTGGTTACATTGACCTTGATCAAACCCTACCCTCTTCCACCCTCTTTGCCACTGATTTTGTATCACTTGTATTCCCTTGTCCCTGGGTTTGTTAACACCACTTCCCTTCCCCGGCCTCCCTCTCTCCTATGTCCTCCTGGAACCATCAGTCCAGTTGTTTTCTCTTCCACATTGTTTATCCAGCCTATCTTATCTAGCTATACCTGCAGAGATAATAATATTCACATAAAAATAGAGCAAAACAAAATGACAAAAGAAAACACAACAACAAAAACAACCAAAAGAAAGAAAGAAAGAAAAGCCTGTATATAGTTCCAGGTCTGTTTGTTGACCTTTAGGTTACCTTCCCCCACCAAAAGGTCTAATGTCGTTCTCTGTGGCACACACTTCCAGGGTAGGGGTCAGGCTGGTTCTGGTTGGGGCTGGCCCTGTAGTCCAGTCTTTTCATGTGACTCATGTTATACTTGTCTTTTGAGATTGGCATACCTCACTTAACATGATTCCTTCCAATTCTTCCCCTGAAATGAAATGATGTGTTTCCTGTGATTGTCCATGCTTTTCAGTGCTGCATAGTACTCCGTTGTGTGTATGTGCCAGGGTTTACTAATCTATTCATCTATCAATGGAAACTTAGGCTGTTTCCAAGTCTTTGCAATTGTGAATTCCACCACAATAAACATTGGAGCACAGATAACTGGTCATGTTTTATTTCCTACCTCCTTGGCTTTATGCCCAGTAGAGGGATGACTGAGTCATAAGTTACATCAATTTTCATTTTTTTTAAGTACTGCCAGGTTGCTTTCCACAGTGGCTGTACAAATCTACATGACCACCAGCAGTGGAGGAGGGTTCCTATTTCACCACATCCCCTTCTACATTTGTTGCTGATTTTCTGATTTGGGCTAACCTCAGGAGTTGTAGGTGGTATCTCATGGTTGTTTTAATTTGCATTTCCCCTATGACTAATGAACGGGAACACTTTCTCATGTGCTTGTTGGCCATATGGGTCCCTAGTGAAAGTTCTTTTCAGTTCTTTTGCCCACTTCCTTAGGAGGTTAACTTGTCCTCATTTTGCCGGCCATGAGAGTGTTGTAGATTTTAGTAATAAGACCTTTGTCTGATGTGTCATTACTAAAAATTCTCATCCAGTCTGTGGGTTGCTTTGTCACCCTCTCAGTGAAGTCTTTCAAGGTGCACAGGTGTTTCAGTCTTATTAAATCCAATTTGTCGATTTCCAGTTCACCTGTGTGTGTACCCTTCCCTATTGTAGTGAGCCTATGAATTCCCTGGGCCAATGATCTTAGGTTTTTCCCGAATCCTTCCTTGATAATCCTGATGGTTTGGGGTTTTCCTTCTATGTCTATGATCTACTGTGGGATTGTTCTTGTGCATGGGGTGAGGTAACCATCTTGGTTCATTTTTCTACATATGAATATCCATTGATTCCAGCACCACTTGTTAAAAAGGGCATCTGCTTCCCACTTGATGTTTTGGGGACCCTTATTGAAGTCCAGTTGTTTATATGCTGATGGTTTTATTTCTGGACTTTCTATTCTTTCCCACTGGTCTGAGCATCTGTCATTATGCCAGTACCACACTGTTTTGACCACTGTAGTTGTGTAGTAGGTAGTAAAATCACGTAAAGTGAGGCCTCCAACTTTGTCCTTCTTCTTGAGTTCTCTGCTAATTCTGGGCTTCTTCCTTCTCCATATGAAATTGGTGGTCAGTTTTCCCAACTCTTTAAAGAAGGCTGTTGGTATTTGAATCGGAATAGCATTAAACTTATAAAGTGCTTTGGGTAAGATTGATATCTTGACGATGTTGAGCCTTATAACCCACGAGCAAGGGATTTTCTTCCATTTGTGGAAGTCACTTTTGGCTCCCTGCAGTAGGATCTTGTTTTTTCCTTGTATATGTGCTTAGTGTTTGTATGTGTGTGTGTTTTTCCATTACATATATTCCTAGGTATTTCAGTTTGTTCCTGGCTACTGTGAAGGATACTGACTTCTTGATCTCTTTTTCCATGGTCCTGTCTGATGTGTATAGCAAAATTACCGACTTCTGTTTGTTGATCTTGTATCCTGCCACTCTTCCATATTCCTCTATCACTGTAAGTACTCCCAATGTGGGGCTTTTGGGGTTTTCAATGTACAAGATCATGTCATCTGCAAATTGCGATAGTTTCACCTTCTCCTCTCCCATTTGAATACCTTTAATGTCCTTCTGTTGTCTTATGTTGTTAGCTAGGACCTCCAGTATGATATTGAATAGAAGTGGGGACAGGGGGCCTCCTTGTCTTGTACCCTTTTTCAGTGGGATTGCTTTTGTCTTTTCTCCATTGACTATTATGTTGGCTGTTGGTTTTTCACAGATAACTTGTATTAGCTTGAGAAATTTACCTTCTATTCCTATCTTTGTGAGTATCTTAATCATGAATGGGTGTTGAACATTGTCAAATGTTTTTTATGCATCTATGGATATTATCATATTGCTTTTATCCTTTTTCTTATTGATGTGGTGTCTAATATTGATGAATTTCAGATGTTAAACCATCCCTGGTATGAATCCTACCTGGTCATGGCAGATGATATGTTTTATATACTTTTGTATTCTATTGGCTGATATTTTGTTAAGGAGTTTTGCATATATTTTCACTAGAGTTATCAGTCTGTAGTTCTCTGTACCTGTGGGGTCTTTTCCCTGTTTGGGTATCAAAGTTATGCTAGCTTCGTTGAATGAGTTTGGGAATTTTCCATTGTTTTCTATACTTTGGAATACTTTGTAGAGGATCTGAGTCAACTCTTCCCTGAATGCGTCATAGAATTCCACTGCGAAGCCATCTGGCCTGAGGGCTTTTTTGTTGGTAGCTTCTTGATGCGCCTTTCTATTTCTTCTTTTGCTATGGATTTGTTGAGTTTCTTGACCTCTGTCTCAGATAATCTAGGGAGGGACTGTTTTTCCAAGTATCTATCCATGTCTCCCACATTTCTGAATTCATTAGAATACAATCCTTCATAATACTTTTTGATTATCCTTTTAATATCATTGGGGTCTGTTGTAATTACCCCTGTTTGATCCCTGATCCTGACTATTGATGTTCGCTCCTTCCTTTCCTTGGTTAGATTCGCCAGCAGTCTGTCAATTCTGTTGATTCTTTCTGATAACAGAGTATTCAAGTCACCTACCATGATTGTTGAATTCATGATCCCTTTTAAAAAATCTTTTTAATAGTTCATTAGATGGAATTCACTGGTTCATTGTTGGGCATGTAAATATTCAATATGCTGACTGGTTCTTGGTTTACTGAACCTTTAAGCATTTTATAGTGTCCCTCCTTGTCTCTTTTTATGCTATGAACCTTGAGGTCCATTTTGTCGGAGATTAAGTTTGCCACCCCTGCTTTTCTTAAGTTACCATTTTCCTGGTATACTGTCTGCCAGCCTTTTATTCTTAGTTAATTTTTGTTGTGCACTTAAAATGTGTATCTTGCAGGCAACAGATAGATAAATTATGTTTTCTGAGCCAGTCCTCCAGCTTTTTTCTTTAAATGTATGAATTGAGTCAACTGGAATTCAGAGTTATTATCCCAATTTGTGGATTCATTGTTGTCATATCATGTCTTGAATTTTGGGTGTTTTCCTATCTCCCTTCATATCAGTTTGCTGTGTTTGTGTAGGAGTTTCTATCTTGTCTTCTTTTCCCTCTGAGTCCTTGTTGGCTTCTGGATGGAGATGGGCTGTTTGGTGGTCTCCTGCTTGGGCTTGATGGAGGTTGATCTTATGGTCATAGAGAATCAGCCAGTATCTTCCATAGGGTCGGGTGTCTTGCAGCATATTCTTTGAGTCTTTCATTATCCTGGAAGACCATTATCTCCCCATCTATCTTAATGGATAATTTGGCAGGGTAAAGGATTCTTGGAGAGGGGTTTGTTCTTTCAGCTTTTGGAAGATGTTGCTACACTCTGTCCTCCTCTTCATGGTGTCTGCTGATAGGTCTGTGCATATTCTTACCTGAGCTCCTTTGTATGTGACTGTCTTCTTTTGTCTTGCGGCTCTAAAAATTTTCTAATTTTCCTCAAAGTTGGATATTTTTACCATATATGTCTTGGTGAGTTCTTCTTGGGGTTTAGTCTAGCTGGTGTCCTTTCTGCTTCCTGTAAGAGTGCCTGGTTCTCACTCAATAATGTGTGAAGGTTTTCTTCCAGCAATTCCTTCGCTATCTTGGCTGTCAACTTGTGTGATGTGTTCTGCTCTGTTAGACCAATTATTCGAATATTATTCCTCTTCATAGTATGTCATTGATCTCAGGTTATCTTCTGCTTCTTTAATTTTACTTTCTATTTCTTGCTTGCTGAGATCTGAGTGTCTTCGTGATCACAGATATGGTTCTCTGCCTCATCAAGCCTAATAATAAATTCTGTAACCTTGTGTGTGGCTTCTGCTACCTTGTCCATTAGCACCTGTATTTCCATTTGATATGTGGACTTCATCTCCTCTATCATTGTATCCTTATTCTGTGTTGCTTCCCTCAGCTTCTGTATTACTCCAAGCAGATGTCTAAAGATTTCCTTCTGTGAAAGATCCGTGTCTGATTCTTCTATGAGCATCATTAACTCTGCTACTGTGTTTTGTCTGATTTTTTTGTTGTTGAGAGTGATGTGGTATGTTGATATTTCCTCTATTAGTTCATAGGCCCCATGTTTCTGGGAGACCAGGGGGCCCTTAAATGTTTCTCTGTGTTACTATTAAGGATGCTTTCAGCAGGCTGCCTGGGACCTACTATAAAGGTTGGTCAGACTGCCCTGTAGGCAGAACTCCTCGAGGTTCAGTGGCCAACAGTGGTGAGAAATTTCAGTGACTGGAGTAATGGCTAGAACTTATATGTATGCCCCTAGGCTACTTTGACCTGGTCTGTCAGGGCACACTTAGCAGCCTTTTATCTTGTTCAATTAAAAAAAAAAGTAAAGGAAAGAAGAGAAAAAAGGAGAAGAAAAAATGAAGAGAAAAAAATTTTTTTTAATTTCCCCTTTCCCCTCCAATTTTTAAAGATGTCTAATAGAAGGCAAATGTGGGGGAGGTCTCGCTGCCATGGGACGTAGTGCTGATCTAGGGCTCCGAAGCCAGGCTATGTGAGGGAAGCGAATGCTCTTCAGATCAAGAATGCACTCCCCTAGGATCCCTGCAGGCCTGCAGAAGCTGCACGGGCGGGAAATGCACCACAGCCATGAACCTCCTGGAAAGGGCTGGAGCAGCAAGGGGTGCTTCAGTGGTGTGGGCTGGTCCAGGAGCAGGTAGAAGCAATGCCAGTGGGAAACGCATGGTTGAGGCACTAGCCTCCTGTGCCAGCAGGAATGGGGTTTGACAGGAAGGTGTTTGGGGCTGTCAACACTGGAAAAAACCCTGCAGCGATGTCGGCCAACCCATGTGCGGACCTAAGTGGTTCTAGCAGGAATCACAGGGCAGTGGCGCTAGCCTTCTGGGGCTCCCGTGTTGGGTTCACCACAGGGCACCACAATGGTGTGGGCAGGCCTAGAGCAGACAGAAGCGGCTCCCACAGCGGGTGTGTCACCGGCAGGAAGTGCCCAGGGCTGCGGGCTCAGAGTGCGTGTCACAAGGAGGCCTCCCAGGCAGGGAGCAAAAGCAAAGCTGGCAGGAGCAGGTAGGCAGGCATGGCGCTGGTGGAGGGGTTCCAGGCAACAATGTGGGGTGGATCATCCCCAGTCGCAAGTCACCCAGCCAGCTACTGTAGACTGCAGGTCAGTTACCCAGCCCCTGGGTGAATGGGAGGGACCCAACCTGGGGGCAAATCGTTGCCACTAGGGAGAGGGGAACTGCAGGAAGAGAAAACTTCTCTCCTAGTGTAGTACCATGAGTGGGCAGCTGCTGCCAAGGGGTCCTGCCACAGCTGCACGTGTCTCAGGGAGGCAGCCAAGCAACTCCCGGCATGGAGACCCGGCCTTCGGGTGGGGTGGGTCAATCGCTGCTCACGGCAGCGATGGCAGCACAGCGCACTGGGGCCGCTCAGCCTGCTGAGCAGATATCCTAAGGATCAGATCCCAGAACTCCGGGGCTCTGGCTCAGGAGAGATGCATGGGATATGGGTGGGCTATTGTCCCAGGGGCTTTTCTCACTCACCAGAATCCTTCTGCTAGGTCACCTGGACTCTAAACCCACCTTGCACAAAAGAGCCCTCTGTATGTGCCGCTCACCTGGGTGCAATCTTCCTTCCCCCATATTTATTTATTTTCAGAAAACATTTCTTCTCTTCATCTTCTATTTCTCTTAAGGCATCAGCTTTGTTTATCATGTAATGTCCAATTTATTCTTCATTTATAATTTAATTTTTGATTTATAACTCTTTATTTGTAATCCCACTTTGAATTTGCCCAATTGTCAATTTTGCTATTGTTTTTCCATATCTTATATAATTTCCTTATGTGTTTAAGCTCACTTTGGAATTGCATGTCATTGTGACTTAATTTTTTTAATTTCTTTTTGGTGTGCAGGAATGCTATACTGTTCCTGAGCCTCCATTTTTTCTTATGGTAAGTTTTTAGATTTCATCATTTTAAATTTCTATTATTCATTTTGATATAAATTTAATTTCCCTTTCATGTGGCTAGAAATAGCTCCTGGAATTTTACTAAATGTGCTTGCTAAAGTTTCTGGCTCTATTCCCTTATATGGACCATCTCTATTATTCTTGTTCTGCTCAATTTTGATTCTACAGTTTCTCTTCACTTTGGATTTTTTCTAAGGGGGATATTGACTAATCAACTAAAGAGTAGAAGAGCATTTGGCTGCTCCAATCATCTGAGGCCTTATCATGCTCCTTACATTTACTTCTTTTTGAAGGGACCAATAATCAGCCAATTTCAGTAGCTTTTCTCAAATGAGCCTACTACACTTTCCAATAAATATATATTGACTATTTTGGCTGTTTGGGGGTTCATCAGTTCATAAATGAAATTGGTCCTTAACAAAGGAGTTTGAGAAGCAGTGATGAAGGAGTGAGGGGAGTAAAAGGTTTTAAAAGGTGTTATCAAAGAAGCTTGGCCATGAAGGGCAATTAGGGAAGAAATGAATATTGCAATTCCCCAAGGCTCTATTCTTGTCCTGCATCTCATTTTCATGGGGGACCTCATTCAGTCCTATGGATGGCTTAAAGCATAATTTATAAGTCTCCTTGGGATATGGGCCTTTAGCTCAGGAATTTCTTTCTTGTATAGTCACTTGAGGGTCCCGTAGATTTGACAAATTCAACACATCACAAACCAAGGACATGACATCCCACCCAAATTTGTTACTGAGCCCCATATGCTTTGTTCTGTTTTTTTTCTCCCCACACTTCGTTCAAGATATTTTTTAATTTCTTATTTAATTCTTGCCCTTTGCTAAAGTGTTATTTAAAAGTACGTTTGAGGAGTTTTCAAGTATCTTTCTGCTATTGATTTCTAGTTCTAGAAATATATATTTCATTCCTTTTAATAGTATTGAGACATTTTATAACCTATCTTGTTGAATGTTCCATGCACATATGAAAAAATTTATATTCTGATATGGCTTCGTATAGTGTTCTGTAAATATCAAGTTGGTTTATATTGTTAAATTGTTATTGACTTAGTGATTATTTGTTCAATTAATTACAAAGAAAATCATGTTGACATTTCCAACTATGATTCTATATTTGCCTATTTTTCCTTTGTGATCAATATATTCTGAGGTTTTATATTTGAAATTCACCTTTATCACTGTGAAATTACTTTAAATAACTCTTCTAACTAAAGACTTTATATTTCCACCAAATGACTGGCTGACAGCATGCAAATAAGGGGTAGAAGACTAACAAAATGATCGCTCCGTTTTGCCATTCTGATGGGTGTAGGAGTTAACCATTTCACAAGCAAGAGAGAAGAATCAAATGGACACCAAGAAAGAAGAGTTGTCAGTGAAGTGCATGTGAGATTCCTGCCTGAAAGGGCAGAGGGAGTAGAGATACCAGAGATTGCCGCATCAAGACCCTGAGACAGAGCAGAGGAGAGGCACTGAGACCACAAGGAACAGCAGCACTGTTCCCAGCCCATGGAATCAGTAAAGATAAGTGCTTTTGTGCAGGAGGCTGACTTAAAAAGTGGGATGCCCTTTGGACATTTACCAGTCCAAGGAAAGTTTTTAACACTTACTTGAAGACAGAAGCCATGGGCATGTATGTTGGAGAGGCTGTGGACCAGAGAGATGTGACTGATGGAATTTCTGAGAAGAGGCTCTGTGTTAGGCAAAAGGCTGAATCCTGAATGCTTTCTGATCCTGGCTTTGGTTACCTGTTAACTTCTCTAAAAATTCATCATACTGATGAATATTGTTTGTATTATGTTGTTACTGAAACAAATTCTTGAACCTACAAGAGAAGTAGAGTAGTATGAGAAGGCTAGCTTTTGTCAGAACACGGGGAAGAAGTGTGGAAGGTAAATCCATTTTGGAACTCTGCTCGTGGCACCTTGCTTTGGGCTGGTATGGAATTGGATCCTCTTCCCTACTGTATTTGACTTGTGTTGACATTAATAAACTGTGTGTAATCTTAAGATGAACATTTGAATGTGCTCATTCAGAACTTCTATATGGATTGAGGCAGTTGTGTGAACAGAACAAGGGAATATAACATGGATCAAAATCAGGAAAGGTATGTGTCAGGATTATATACTATCATCAAATTTTCTATCTGCAGCCTGAGAAAATCATTAGAGAAACTGGATTGAATGAAGAAACATGTGGCATCAGGATTGGAGGAAGGCTTATTAATAACCTGCATTATGTAGATGACACAGCTTTGCTTGCTGAAAGTGAGGAGGACTTGAAGCACTTGCTGATGAAGATCAAGGATTGTAACTTTCAGTATGAATTACAATTCAATGTAAAAAAGACCAAAATCCTCACAACTGGGCCAATAGGTGACATTATGATAAATGGAAAAAAGGTTGCAGTTGTCAAATATTTTGTCTGTCTTCAATCCACAATCAATACTCATGGAAGCGGCAGTCAAGAGATCAAAAGACAAGACCTCTTTAGAGTAGTACTGGGGGGGAAGGATGTTACCTTGAGGACTAAGGTGTGTCTGACCCAAGCCATGGTATTCTCCTTTGCATCATATTCATATGAAAGTTGGACATCGAATAAGGAAGAAGAATCAATGCTATTGGTAGGAGATGACTCACTGGCACCTAACAACAACAACAACAACGACAGTACTGTAGCTTAAGGACCTCAGATATGCCCCTCCCCCCCTGTGCCATTTCCTCGCCTGTGTCAGAAGTGAAATTCCTTCTAATGCTCCATGACATTTTGTAAGAGAAGGAAAGGAGGGGTGTGGGAAGTGAAACTTTTCTTAGATGCTTATTTTGGTTGTTGTTACTCATACTGATGGAAAGTAATGAAAGATATATTAAACTGCAGTTTGGGGGAGCAAAGCTGCTCCTGGAGCAGCCTGGGGCAAAAGCCATGTTGTTTTAGCAAGATTGCTGATACAAGGCTAGGGCCTGATGGAGCTAGTTGGCCAGAGACCCAATGTCATATATATGTCATATATATATGGCATAGTCCTGAGATAAAAAGATAAAACCAAGCTTAAGTGTTTAAAAAAAGTATGATTGTTTCCTCATACCTCACACAAAAAGCAAAAAGCCCATTGCCATAGAGTTCATTCTAACTCAAAGCATCCCAGGAAATCAGTGTACAACTGTCCCTGTGGGTTTTGAAAATTGCAACTCTTTAATAGTGTTATAAAATAGAGATACGTAGGTGATAAAAATGAATACTGGGAATTATGATTACAGAGAGTCTACAAACCCATTTTCAGCTTATATTTGACTGAATTTGCTAAAATTTAATTTAGGAATTGCCCCTAAGATTCCATAGTAATTTCTAAGTCAAAATATGGTATGGGGTTTTAGGAAGAAAACAATCTTGATGCACGCAGAACCTTCAGCATCACAACATTTGTGTTTGAAAAGATATGAGCACCCACCTAGAACATGAGGTTTTATATTTGAAGTTCTACAGGAATTTAAAAAAAGACTTAGGCTTTTTGAAGTTTGAGGAAATGGTTTGCCTTTGGATACATTGAACCTGGAAAAGTCTGAGTCCATCCGAGAAAACCCTATTCTATGACTGAAAGTTAAGGGGAACCCAAAAACAAATAGCCTGGTAGACTTTTGTGGTGACCACGTGTCTACTTGTTGGGTGAAAATGGAGGAAACAGCAATGATGAAGTGTGCTGAGTTTGGACATGTTTCATGGGGATCTATTGATAAGAGAGAGAGAAATGAGAGAGGAGAGGAAGGGCTGGTTGGTCTGAAGTTTAAAACATTGTGCAGATCCTGAATCTACAGGTACGGACCAAACTTGGGTTGCTATGGCTGATGAGAATGCCTGAAAAATCTAGCTAGTCTGAGTGTAGGGGGGGGGGGATGTGTGAATTCCTTAGCTTATTGCTGTGGTTATAGTTGAGCTGACCAGAAACCAACTGAATGGAAAGAGAATATTTGAGACAATGAGAATACCAATATACTGCTACAGTTCTGATGGCTTTCTCTGACAGTACTTTGTTTATAAATTAAAGTGCTAAAAGTTCCAAAAATAATAAAGATTCTTCACATCAAAGAACATGCTTATATCCTAAGCGTGCTTGATTGATAGGGACAAGTAATTTAAAAATTGGATATCGAAAGCAGAGGCAGATAAACCCATGAAGTGGCTGGCTTCCACACTCATTGGGTATTTAGTCTCAAAATAAGGAGGACCAAGGTGAAGTCCCACTTAATAGTTCCCTCTTTTCCTGATGGAACTAGGGAAAACAGGGTGGGAGATGTTGAAAGTATTATAAAATTAAGTGGTGAGTGATTATTTTAATCAGGGTAATTATGCTATAAATGAGAACTTCAGAAGACTTAATTGAAAGAGGAAAGACATTTAATTCTTTATGTATGAAAGGGACAATTGCTAGAACAGTGAGAGGGTGGCCTGTGGTGAATTGAAATTACATAATATGGCTCTTCTATCCATAGTCTTTTGGCTCCCATCAAATGATTGGGTGGAACTTGCAAATAAGTTGTAGAAGATTCTTACCTGGGGACTTGTCAGTTTTGCCATTCTGCTGGGTATTAGAGTGATTCACTATAGGAGGAGGAGAGAGAAATTTTAAGGCCATTAAGAAAGAAAAGTTTCTCTGCTGAAACTTTTCTTTCTTAATGGTAACATTCCTCTCTCCTGCTTCTATAGTGACTCACACTCATATCATTGCAGAGTAGAGACTCAAGTCCATTGGTAGGCAACTGGACACCCCCTTACTGAAGGGTTGTGTGGAGATGAGCCAGTCAGGGTGCAGGGTAGCAATGATGAAACATAACTTTCCTCGAGTTCTTAAATGCTTCCTGCACCCCTCCCCCTATCATGATCCCAATTATACCCTACAAATCTGGCTTACACTGGTACAGATGGCAACTGGACACACAGGGAATCCAGAACAGATGACCCCTTCGGGACCAGTGGTGAGAGTGGTGATGCCTGCAGGGTGGAGGGAATGTGGGGTGGAAAGATGAAACCGATTACAAGACGCTACATATGGCCTCCTCCCTGTAGGATGGACAGAGAAGTGCATGAGGGGAGATCTCGGACAGTGTAACATATGACAAAATAATAATAATCTATGAATTGTGGAGGGTTCATGAGAGAGGGGGAGTGGGCAAGGAGGGGGAGAAATGAGGAGCCGATACTAAGGGCTCAATGGAAAGCAAATGTTTTGAGAATGATGATGGCAGCAGATGTACAAATGTGCTTGACACAAGGGATGGATCTATGGATTGTGAAAAGAATTGTATGAGCCCCCAATAAAATTATTTTTTTCAAAAGAAATAAATAAAAGTGACCAGTGAAGGGCATTTAAGATCCCTGCCTGAAGTGGCAAGGCCTAGGCACCAGAGACCACAGCAAGGAGACTAGGACACAGAGCAGTGTGGAGACCATGAGACAGAGTGGTAGCCTTCCTGGCCCATCGATAAGTAAAGTTGAATGCCTTCAAACAGTAGGCTCTCTTGCAAAGTAGACTGTCCTTTGGGAGCTAAAGGAGCTTTTTAACATTTGCCTGAACAGGGCAGAGGTCCAGGGTTAGTATGGCTGAGAGGCTGAGGACCAGAGAAAAGGCATCGATTTTGATAAAAGTCTGTATCCTTAGTGTTTATTGATCCTGACTTGTCATCACTTGTTAACTTCTTTAATAAGTGTCCATAATTGTGTTATCTGTAAGTTCCATGTGGCCATTGCAATAAATTATTGAACCCGGAAGAGAAAGAGTGCTGTGAGAGGGAAGGATGACATCACAGTAGTGTCAAGGATGGAAGGTGTAGGCACGTCTGACTTCCGCCTTGTGGCTGTTTGCCTTAGGCTGGTCTGGGATTGGATTCCCCTTCTGGTTATGTAAGCCCTCTGGTGGTGTAGTTATATGATCCCTGTTACATGCTGGGCTGTGATCAGCATGGTCGGCAGGTTGAAATCACTAGCAGTTCCGAGAGAGAAAGGCTGGACTTTCTACTCCTGTAAATAGCGACAACTCTGACTTCCAGGAGGGGTCACTATGAGTCAGCATTGACTTGATGGTATGAAGTTTGGTTTTCTGTAAGTAACGGCGATTGTCAGCAGTTTGAAACCATAAGCGGTTCCACTGGAAAAAGACGAGGCTTTCTACCCCCACAAAGTTATAGTCCAAGAAACTCACAGGGACAGTTCTACCCTGTCCTAAAGGGTCACTATGAATAGGCTGCAACTCGATGGCAGTGGGTTTAATTGTTTTGGTTTTCTTCGTATTGAAGATGGAGGTCAGATGGAACCAAATGCCAGTTTCTTAAGTACACAATAAACTAACAAATATATGAGTCTATTCAATATGATTGTTGACTTGATACAGAAACATGGTTTTAAGTATTGTGACGAAGACAATACTTTTGAGGCAAACCTTCTCCCTTCTTACAGTCTCCTTTTCAGAAATACCTAACCTCTTTTCATGCATTTCATGTTCATTTAGAAATGAGAATAACTTCAAATTCTTATTCAGTTTAATCGCAAGTATATTATATGTCTTTTTTGCCCAGTAGTATTTTCCTCTTGAAAATATTGAAGAATAACTGACAAACTTTTTCAAAAAGGGACTAATATTAAATTCTTTAGGCATTACATGACAGATTATGTAATGTCATTAAAATTAGTTCTGCCACTGTTTTGTATTGCAAAAGCAGCTGCACACAAAATGCAAACAAATGAGCATAAATTTTACTTAGAAAATCAGGCAATGGATTGGATTTCATCATTAGGCGTTAATTTGCTGACTCTTGATACAGGAAGAGAGTAATTTTTACAGGTATCCTATAATCAAACATTATTGAGCTCTCTAATATGTTATTTTATAGTTGAATCAATTACTTTTATGCAAATATACAAAGTATTCTCCTTTTAATTTTCCAATTTCCATATTAATTATTTTTTAATTGTTGCATTGCTATAGAGGCAAAACTCAACAGGAAATACTCTTGTTTTGTTAATAAGAAGGCTCTATTTTCCACCTTTAAATATAACGATGCTGTTAGTGTCTAATAATTTTTAGAATATTCAAATTTCAATTAAGATTGTGGTATAAAATACTTTTTAAAGATTTCTTATTCAAATTGTTTCATTAAAAAGTCATTACTAACTGCTTTTGATTTTGTCTTAGACAAATTAACTACTGAGAAATTCACCACTCCCACTAAATGTCACAGACCTGCTTGTACTTAATGGAAACTTGCTATGTCTTCTAGTTTAATTACATTAAACTAAAGTCAATATACAGCATAGAGCAGAAAATTAATTCTTTCAGGCATTAAAAATTTTGAAGAAAATAACATTTTACTTTATATTTTTCCAGGAGTTTTTGTTGAGCTTTGTTTATATTAGCTAAAACAATAAACCACTAAGAAGACCCTAGAGTAGTAAATGTACACTTAACTGAAAAATGCATAATTTTTAAGATACTGGGAGGCTGAAGGGAGAAAGTTCCCCTCAACATAAATCACTAAGACTTATCTGAGAAGAAAATGGATAAATGTTTATTTCTGAAAAAATTGGTCTAACAAGTAAGCCTTTAAAATTATATATTTAAAACAGAAAGTTATGTATTGACTTATATTTAAATATTTTTAAAAGTTATTCTAAGTCAGTACTCAGATACTCACAAAGGTGTCAATAGGAGTCACAGTATTTTTTAGCCAGAAGTTTACTCATTATTGGTATAAAATTAGTATTTCAATTAGTTCAGGTTTTTTTCGATTTGCAATTTACTTTCTAAGTATGAAACAAAAATAAATTCAATAAATATTTCTAAATATACTTATTCATTTCCTTAGAAAGCTTAAAACTAGTTTACCTATAAAAAGATGGGGCATGTATTTAAAAAGAGACATGTTTGACATCAAGAATTGTGCAATTTTAATTTACAAGAACATTTTAAGGCCCACATAAATAAACGTTTCAGGCAAGACTCACAAATATTTAAATTTACATAAAAAGCATACAATATTTCTCAAGGATATTACTAATTAGATATTTTCTTATAGTAGCAGAGATAATAAAATTAGGGATACAAATAATATACGCCAAACATCAAGATAAATTTAAAATTAAGCATAGATTATTTCACATAAGCTAGAATATATTTTATTTAGTATAAAATATATTTGGGGCAAATAATTGTTTTCTTTTTAATGAGAATAATCTATTTTAATTCAACCAATTCTAGTATTCATTTGGCCAAAAGAACAAAATAGGCCTCTTAAAATTTCAGGGTAGTCAGATTAATGTTAGCAATGTTCTCACTATATGAAATAGAATATGTTGATTTCCATTAAATGATAATTATACATACAGATTGGTAAAACTGGTTACTAATTTTATGAGGTAAACTTCTTCAATAAGATGAAAGTAATAATTACTATAACATTTTACAAAACAGAGTATTGAAGCTTTCTTTTTCACAGTTATAAATTTAGTGTTCCAAAATCTGGTTCCTAAATCCAAATTCTAAATGTCTTAGCAGAGGTGAGCCAGCAATGAACTGATTTAATGGAATCCTGGAGAAAAAAATTAACTATGTAGATCTTTGGGAAAATATATTCAACATAGGAGGTACAACCAACGACTCATTAATGACTTTATAATGTCTACAACAAAATTTATTGGTTAGCTACGAGGCCAAAAGTAAGAGGCAATAAGATGTATAACTGCTTTTAACAAAAGTGACTGACTGTTAAATTAGAGTAGAACAGGAAAGAAGAGCTAAAGCTGAGCAAAATTTTCCCTGTGGACTTTCTATATAAAATTCCATTTCAGGTTTGGACTATTCATCAGCAAACTCGTGATAGAAAAGAGAAACTATGCTCACCCATGAAATGCTTCGCAAACCAATAGATCTTTGTTCAGTTGCTTTCTAAAAGGCAGCTCATCCTTGAAGGTCCTTCAGTCTCCATGGGAACATTGGAAATGCATAAAAATGGGATCTGATTTGCTTTGAAGATTACTCTATCCTAACTGGACTCTCTTGTAAATTTAATTATTCAAAAATCAGCTAGAAGTACAGACTGTTTAGCTAAAGAACATGGACAACATATGTCTCAAAATTCCTGCAGGAGATCATTATGTGTTCCCATAGATTATTGGCCCTACTTTCTCACAGAATAAGGACTCTATAAGATCCAGTTTATTTCATTAACTGCATTCTGCAATCCCTTCATCCAAATAGCAAACTACAGTATTTTTTTTCTTTAGTGGAACTTTTGTTTCATTAAAAAACATTTTGATGTTTTTTGAGAATTTTTGATGAATACATTTTTATTTGTCTGATAACATATATGAGCCAACAGGAAACCAAAGTATGCTGGGTTCAAGGAGTTTTAGACAGAAAATCAACTGAATCAATCAAGAAATCATTGTGTATATATGGCAAATCCCTTTGACGCAGCTTGAACATGTTCTTCGTGAGTAGGTTCCAAGCCACTTGGTAATTTCAAGTGAGAAGCAACAGAAGTCTTTCTTAATCCAAAGCCAGAATTTTCTGAAGAACTTCGAGCACAATTTTATAACAAAAGTGATACTGCTCCTATATACATAAACATGAAAAAACAACAGCATGTTAAGTACTGTATCATCAATATTCACTTTCAGAGAAAACATACATCTTTCAACTACACCGAATAGTTCCTAAAAAGTAAAAAGCAAAGACTTAAATAATACTGATTATGCAACTGCATGTTTAAAGATATCAGAAGGATAATAGCCATAAAATAGTTCTCCATCTTGAACTTAAGTAAACAGATGACAAAATTACTCTTGTACTCAATTTCCTTTTATCTACCTTGGCTGAATTAAAATGAAAAAATTCTTAACATTGACATTTTAATGGGAGATATTTTTATTTTTAAGAGAGATCTTCTGATCTCTCAAACATCTCTAATTCAAAAGAAATGCTCGATGTCATTGGACACTAAAAGTAGGCCAACCTAAAGGAGTACCAGAGGGTTTTCATTATCTATACAGGGTCACCATGAGTCAGAATCAGTGCAAAGGCATACGTTTCAGTATTTTATATTCTCTTGATCCCCTCTCCTAGTGATGAGTAACCAGTCTGATCCATACGGGGAAAATATATTTTAATTGTTTTGATATTTGGTTGTTTTTAAGTGGTATCAATTTGATTTTAACTCAGAGCAACCGTATGTGACAAAGCAGACCTTCCCCGTAGGGTTTTCCAGGATGTCATCTCTGGATGACACTGGGTTGGCTTGAACTCCCATCACCAAAGCTTCTTTTTGGTATGTTAGTGGTAAATACATATCCCAAAGTGCTCACTATCAGACTGAAATCATTGTAAACTTGATTATGCTGGATCGAACATGATACTTGGTCAGTTAGCCTCCCTATTGACCCAATGTCGATTTGTTCTAGGCTCAAGTATTTCTTGCTTGTTCCATGATAAAAATCCACCCCCCCTTTTAATATTGATGATCGTATTTTCTGTTTTACTAATTATTTGTATTTTTATCTTTATATTATTATTATTTTATCCTTACCACTTCACTTTGTCTTTTATTGTTTCTGGTGGGTTTCCCAATTTATGAAGCACAGAAGGAGTAGATACAGAGAGAAAGTAACTGACACAGTGATTTATAGGGGAAGTGGGGGTAGGGGGTGAGAGATAGGGAGGGTGAGGGAATTTGGGGAGTGAACAATGAATGCAGGAGGGTAGAGGGGGCACTAGAACTGATTGTGATTATAAAACTCATTTAAAAAGTGATTTAACCATGGAATTATATGATATGTGAATACTATATCCAGAAAACAAGGAAGGAAGGAAGGAAGGAAGGAAGGAAGGAAGGAAGGAAGGAAGGAAGGAAGGAAGGGAAGGAAGGAAGGAAGGAAGGAAGGAAGGAAGGAAAGGAAGGAAGGAAGGAAGGAAGGAAGGAAGGAAGGAAGGAAGGAAGGAAGGAAGGAAGGAAGGAAGAAGGAAACCCCACTTGGTCAATGGTGATTACTGGAGAAGGGGAAAGGGTTGTTGCACAAGGGCATCGGGTTTATGTCAAGGTGGTAGAACAATTTGGAAAAAGCTAGCAATAATCATTGTACAACACGAAGAGCATCTAATCAATGACCCTGAATTATACAAGCAGAAGTTGTGGAACTGGAGAATGTTCTGTTGTGTATCGTTTTTGCCTGAATTAGAAAAAAAATTCCATGAATAATGATGACTGCAGGGAAGACGAAAATTGAATGTGATGACAATTGTATAACTCTTCTTGAAATGATTACATTATTGAACTGTATGACATATGGCTAAAGTACTAAAAAGACTGTTAAAATATCCATAACTGCTACCTGGAAATTTACTAAATCTAGCTTAGTTATGTTACTTAAATAATATGGAATAAGGAAAGGATGCATTTGGGCATTAGGAGATTGAATAGCCATATAAACTTCATTGTTTAGAACTGTAATATTAGCAATATTAGAGCAAAAGTGATATGCATCTCAAACATGTAAGGAAAAGAACTTCATAAATTACAATATCCTACAAAGGATTCTTATTAGTATTTACTATTACAGTTTATGTGGTCACAGCTCACCTTTGTTTGAATCATGCCACAACGATGTTCTCTCATTTGGGCCACAATATTCTTGATGTTGAACTGTAACAGGATGGAAGTGATTATATATTACCCATATGGGAAAAACACATATATTGCCAAATGAGTACTCTGTATCTCTTTCCCGTAAAAGAGATGTCAAGATTTAACCAGAAAGACTTCATTTTTAACCACAAGAAAATGTATATTTCAAAGCTAGTCCAATGGATAAGGAAGATTTGTTTAACTAAGTTTCCAGGAGAAAGCAGGAAGCAAACATTTGTAATAAGAAATGTTCTCAAAATCAAACCAACTATTGCCCCCAAGAATATCCCTATGATCTCCACACAAAGAATTTAAAGCAGCGATGTAATTTTGGAAAGCTTTGAAACACAGAAGGTATCTCTATCAATGATAGCAGCACGGTTGTTCCTCAGACTTCCTATCAACTCAAGTCGAACCTTTGGGTAACAATCTACATGATGAAGACGCTCCTCTAGCATGATTGGTGAGCTGGTGCGCTACAAAGCTTTTAACATTTCACAGTCAGATCAGAAACAAGAACAAATGTGTATAAATGTTTATGGCAATCATGCATTCAAGAGCGTAATCATTGTAGCACAATGTACACATTTTGGAAGCTAGTTCCACAGGAACAATAATAATTTATTATGTAAGCAAAATACCAACATGTGCGACACAATGATGTAATATTTTAGGCTTGTCAACTACAATCCAATGTATATAAAACCCCTATAAATTACAAGCTTTTATTTATTTTAAAATTTTCTATTTTTATAATAATTCATATTGTTAATTATGTCTTAGTTGTAAAAACATAGGGGGAAAACATACATGGACTTTCCATGTATTCGTCACCTAGTTTCCTCCAATGATATCATCTTCCTAAAAATAAGATAATGTAGTAACAGGAAGCTGATATTGGTAGAGTTCATCAAATTTTTTTGTTTCAGATTTCACGAGTTTTACATGCAATCAGTTGTGTGTGTGGTTTTATGCAGTTCTAGTACATCTGATTATTAATTTAACCACAGTCAGAATCAAGTTTCTCTCATACTATATCTTTAGAGTTATACCCATTCTTCCATTCCTAATCCTGGCAATCTATTATTTTTCTATAATTTTGTTATTTCAAGAAGGTTATATGGTTGGAATCATACAATATCTAATCTTTAGACAATGGCTTGCTTTGTTCTCAGGTTTCGATTTTCACTGAGAATCATTTCATGGAGGTTCTTCCAAGTTGTTGCATATATTGGTAGTTTGTTCTTTCTTCTTCTTGACAGATAGTATTCCACAGTACGATGAGTATCAGTTTATTTAATAAGTAATTTACTTAAAAAACATTTGCGTCATTTCTAGTTTGGGGCTATTATGAATAAAGTTGTTAAGGATATTTATGCCAATCAGTTGTCATAGCTCTGGAATAATTGTCAAAGAATTCTGTCACCTGGGTATATGGTAACTTTCGTTTAGCTTGGGGATTCTTCTGAAAAAAAAGAGAGTGCCAAACTATTTTCCAGTGTGTTTTACATACCCACTAGCAGTGGAATGATCCAATTTCTCTAAATTTTCACCAGCATTTGATATTACTACTACATTATAGATTAGCCATTTTGGTAGGTGTATAGTGAAACTTCATAATGGTTTTAATTTAATCTCTAAAACCTACAAAGTTGAACATCTTTTCATGCATTTATTTTCTGTGTTTATCCTATATAATGTGATACCTATTCATGTATGTTGTTCATTTTCTAATTGGATTGTCTTTGGTTCTTTATTCCGTTTTGTTAACTATGTAGTGTGTAAATATTTTTATTTCAATTTGAAGCATGTCTTTTCATCCTCTACAGAATTTTTTACAGAGCCATTTTATTCTTTTTAAAGTTTTTCATTGGGAGTTATGCATGTATCATTTCATTCCATAGTTCCATCACATCAAGCAGTATTGTGTAATTACTACCACAACAGTTTGGAAATATCATTTTCCTTCCCGGATTCTGAGAAAGTTTAAACTTCTTTTCTGCCTGAAAATAGAAAGACAAAGATGCCTGCTCACGGTGCTCTTACGCAACACAGCACTGGAAGCCCGACTCGGAGCAGGAAGGCGGTACAAACAAATGAGGCCTAGCGAGTAGGAAGGAAAATACAAACCCGTCTCTATTGTCGGGTGACATTATTGTCTATGTAGAATTCCCACAGAATCTACAAAAGAGAGCGAGAGAAAGACACACACACACACACACACACACACACACAAACCAACACCTAGAACTAATAGTTCAAGGTCAAATGATACAAGATTAATACACAAAAACAAAGTGCTTAAACATAAATATATCTTTTAAGAGTCATAAGATATTTATGCTAAAACTGGAAAATGCTTATTAAATGAGTTAAATCTTTTAATGGGAAAACATATTGTATTCATTGGTTGGAAGATTCAACATAATAGTTAAATATGTTAATTATCCTCAGTTATAGATTTACAGAAATCCCTCTCTAAACCCAAGTTTTGATGTAGACAAAGAAGTTTCTTATAAAATTTATATATAAGAATATATCTTGGTATATTAAAAACAATTTTTGAAATAGATGAATAAAAATAGGATGGATCCTCTATTCAGTGTAAAATCTTGCTATATATAGCACAGCAGTCAAAACAAAATTCAGAAACAGAAATATATGCGCACACAAATATACCCAAATGATTTTTGACCAAAGTGTAAAAGCAATTCTACAGAGGCAGGATTTTCAACAAATGAAGCTGGAACAATTGGATAGCTATAGGCATAAAACAAGCAAACGAACAAAGATAGATGTAAACTACACACTCATATAATAATCAACACACATGGATCATGTACTGAAGTATAAAAAAATAAAAGTTAGTTTTACAATTCTGGGTGATGCAATGAGTTTTTTGATTTGATAACAAAAGCACAATCCATAAAAGAAAACTAGGCCTAAGCAATATTTAAACTTGCTTCAACTAAGCCCACATGGAAGAATGTAGGAAAAGCACACCTACATCCGGATGCAAGGATTGTCAGTTATACAATCGAAATCCGAAGAAAAGCCTACTATCAGAGTTTAAATTGTGAGATTCTGGTGTGCAGAGGACTGTGGGTGAGCCAGGGAAGAAGCCTCAGGGGATCTCCCTCCTCACCATAATGGAGGAATCGAAATAACCTGCTTATCAGAGTGTTGGCGAGAGGACTATAGTACATTAAATGATTCATCTGACTCGAATGGTTCAAACCTTGTTATATAATCTCCTTTTTTGATACACGTTGTGCTTGATCTATATTTAAAACTATAGTCTGTGCATGTACTCTGATGTATTTTGTCATTGTTGGTAACTCCCTTGGTTCTCTGTTCTGTATTTTTCTATGTTTTATGTACATGAAACCCAGGATGGGTGAATCTATAGAGACAATAATTAGAATAAGTGTTTCTGTGGGGAAATGGCAGGGGATATGGTGGGGTGGGTAAGGGAGAGCTAATATCAAAAGGTACGAGAAGGAAGAAAACGTTTTGAAACTATTGTGGCAGTGGCTGTACAACATTGCTTAATATGATTAACTATGGAATGGAATTATGTCTGGATTAGGTCCTAATAAAATGGTTTGAAAGAAAAACATAAATAAAAATGTAGACAGGAAAAAAGACTTCTGTGAGAATCTTTTTAAGTTTATAATACTATTGGGCATATTATAGAAATAAACTTATATCAACTTTAACACTGATAAATTATAGGCACAACAAGTTTCCTGGAATGTTTGCTAGGAAATGGTATAGCTTTCTGAAAGTGGCCATACTGGTAAGCCACATGGTGATGGTGAAATGATTGCCAATAGATGAAATCCAAAAGAGTTTGTATCTATTTTATCTGAAATTTATGATTCCTCATTTTCTTGGGTTGAGTTATTTAAAATAGGACTTTTTAAACATTTTACCCTCACGCCTCTTTGCACCTTGAGACATCCTGAAGCAAGTGCTCAGATTCATTATGCTCTTGATTTTTATTATGTTTTGGTCGTTGCATATTGAGAAACATTTTACTGTTACCCAAATTTTCATGACCCCAAATTTAATTATGTGACTATATAAAGGTTGAGACCCCAACTTAAGAAGCTTTCCTCTAGAGTAGGTCACACATGCACACACACACACACTCTGGAGAGGGTGAGGAAGAAAAGAGAAGAGAGAAAAGACTGCTGGGTAGATGGAAGAAAGATAGATAGATAGATAGATAGATAGATAGATAGATAGATAGATAGATAGATAGATAGCTTTATCTGAAGGAAATGGCTCAGAGTTATAAAGGTGGACAAAGTTTCAAGTCCTTGTATTAGATGGCAGGCTGGAGGCTCCTCCTTATACACATAGATGCAGAAGGTCAGATGACAGGTTTCTGGCTGAAGAGGTGATATAAAATCAGTAAACAATGTGGCAGGACTGTGGCTCAACTCCAAAAAAACAGAGGTCTGATCATGAGCTAGATATAAAATCTAGACCCTTTCAAAGGCATGCCCACTTTTCCAAAGCATCCACATATACTGGAAGCAGGCCACACCACCGAGGCAGCTCATTTTCAATTGATTGGCCGCTCACATATCTCATCACAAAAGTAATTGTATTCCATTACCTCTCATCATGGGGGCTGACTTCATCTTAACTGCCAAACAACCAAGAATTTTGGCCAAGTAAAAATGATGTCTGGAACAACAGAGGCAGGAGAGTCAGTAGGAAAAGGAAAGGATGTATGATTAAGTATCTCCATGAACAGTTACCTCCTTTGCCTGAGATGAAAAAACATGGATGGTACCTCACTACGATTACTGAGCATTTTGATTTTTAAAAAGTTCCTTTTGATTAGAAGAATCCTGGTCACAAGGGGAAAAATACAAAATAATATGTCAAATTAATACAAACACCAGACTTCTTGAAGCCATGAAGTTTTGGTGAACATATCAGATTATTTCCCTAAAATAATCTTTAGACCTTAAACCAAAAATAGCCACTAAAGTCTTCTTAAAAATAAAAGTTTTAACTTCACAAGTGAAAAATGTATGTTTTAAATATTTTTCTCTTTTACGAACTACCTATCAGAGAACGATGAGGCTTTCTGCCCCTATAAGGATTGTTCATATACAGCCCTGGAAGTCCTAGAAAGTACTTCCACTCTGCTCTACAGGGTCACTCTAAGTTGAAATTGACTCCGTGGCAGTGGTGGGTGAATGTAAGGTCAAACTGACAATGCCCCTGCCATCAAGTTGATTCTTTTATAGGTTTTCTGAGACTGTAAATCTTTACAGGAGCAGACAGCCTCATCCTTCTCCCCACAAAGTGGCTGATGATTTTGAACTGTCCGCCTTATGGTTAGCAGTCCAATCCTTACCCAACAGCACCCCCAGAGTTGCTTCAATGGACAGTACTGTCTCAAGAGAAAAGACAGAACCTTCAGGGGAAATTT
Source organism: Tenrec ecaudatus (assembly GCF_050624435.1). Taxonomy (NCBI): domain Eukaryota; kingdom Metazoa; phylum Chordata; class Mammalia; order Afrosoricida; family Tenrecidae; genus Tenrec; species Tenrec ecaudatus. The sequence goes on along the minus strand of NC_134533.1, from coordinate 125,370,442 downwards.
TGTCAGTAGCAGAGGAATAATTTCAAAAAAGGGAGGTGAGAATGATTGTACATCTCAATGGATGTAATAAATGATACAAAATGGCACGTGTGGAATCTGTTGACTTACTTTTACTGTGCATATTCTAAACATATAAATTTAAAACAAAATTATGCCAGAAGATAAATCAATAGAATGCTTCATCAAAAATTGATTGCTGCCCCAAACTGTCAGCTGAATCCAGTAGTGTGTTTAGTGGCACGGTAAAGCTTGTCCACCTGTTAGTGTTAAACGTTCTCTGCTAATACCATAGGTCAATGCAGCAATTCTTCAGTCTTTATTTGCTGTCCAGCTTTCAAATGGATATGAGGCAATTAAAGTACATTGGTACTCAAATGACATCATTGCTTTTTAACACTATTTTATATTTTTGCTTTTTAATAATTTAAATTGGTCATTAGTAGATTTGCTCAAAGAAAATACATGTTTTGATTTCTTGACTACTGATTTTATGGGTGTTGCTTGCAGATGCACTTACAATGTGGATTTAATTTTAATTTATTCTACTCATTCTTGAAAGCATCATTTCCTCACCCCCTCGTTTATCATGATATTGTCTTTCAGTGTAGTTGAGTTGTATTTTTGTCTTCCTCACACTCAGGGTTAATCTAGACGGAAGGGTATACTTTGGACTTTGATCATCAATAAGCGCTTTCAGGCTGCTGAGTTTTCAGCAAGTAATTCATGTGCATAATTTTAGTTTTTAATGTCGCTCATCAATCCTGATGCTAGTTTCCTCTTCATAAAAAGGAATAAAGAATTTCTGAATACTTACTAAGTATAAGATGATATTTCAATTTTACATATAAGGAAAATAAAGCTTTTTTAAAAAGTATCATTTTATTGGGAACTTGTACAACCCTTATCACAATCCATACCCACATACATTGTATGTCAAGTACATTTGTACATTTGTACATCATTCTCAAAACATTTGCTTTCTACTTGAGCTCTTGGTATCAGTTCCTCATTTTACTCCTCCCTACCTGCTCCCCCACCCTCATGAACCCTTGATAACTTATAAATTATTTTTAATTTGTCATATCTTATACTTCCCAATGTCTCCACTCCCTCATTTTTCTGCTGTCTGTCCCCCACGGAGGAGGTTATATGTAGATCCTTGTAATCGGTTCCCCCTTTCCACCCCACCTTCCCTTTACCCTCCCAGTATCTCCACTCACACCACTGGTCCTGAAGGGATCATCTGTCCTGGATTCCCTGTGTTTCCAGTTCCTACCTGTACCAATGTACATCCTCTGGTTTAGCTGGATTTGTAAGGTTGAATTTGGATCATGATAGTGACATGGCGGGGGGCAGGAGCGGAAGGAAGCATTTAAGAACTAGAGACGAATGTTGTATGTTTCATGGTTGCTACACTGCACTCTTGACTGGTTCAAGTCCTCTCTGGGGCCCTTCTGAAAGGGGATGTTCAATTGCCTTCAGATGGGCTTTGGGTCCCCAATCTGCACTCCCCCTCATTCACAATGATGATTTTCTTTTTTGTTCTTTGATACCAGATTCCTAATCCCTTTGACACCTCGTGATCACACAGGCTGGTCTGCTTCTTCCATGTGGGCTTTGTTGCTTCTGAGCTAGATGGCTGCTTGTTTACTTTCAAGCATTTAAGATAGTATATCTTTTGATAGCCAGGCACCATCAGCTTTCTCACCACATTTGTTTATACACCCATTTGTATTGAGCAATCATGTCGGGAAGGTGAGCATCATGGAATGCCAGTTTAATAGAACACTGTTCTTGCATTGAGGGAGTACTTGAGTGGAGGCCCAATGTCCATCTGCTACCTTAACAATAAACCTATAAATATATGCACATAGATCTATTTCACCATCATCATATATAAATGTATTTACATATATAAAACTATTCTAGTTATTGGCTGGAATAATTTAACTAATATGTCAAAACACACAAACCAGAGTGTCAGAATGTTCAGTTCTTTCGTTCTTTTCTTTTTTTCCCCCTGGTTGTGGTTTTTCTTTCTTTATTTTTCAATCATTTTCTTGGGGGCTCTTATAGTTACCACAATCCACACATATATCCACCATTGTGTCAAGCACATTTGTACATGTTTCCATCATCATAAGACCTGATGAGGTTCAGGCTAATGTCAGAAGTCTTCAAGATTGATGATGGCATGCTCTCTCTTCTAATAACCCATGTAATGTTTGATATCCATTCCCATGTACTCAACTCTGAAGTGGCTCAGAAACCAGGAGAATACAATTAAGATGGAAACACAAAAATCAACATAGCCTGTTCCCTCTTACTGAAATATCGGTTAAATCATAGGACTTCTATTGCCAAAGCTGACCCTAAATCAAGGCTCCGAACATGCAAAGGTAGGACACAGACCTTGCCCTCTGCAGCCAGCATTGCACCCACCCAGCCTTGGCATAGTGATGAAGAGAACTGTGTGTATAAGAAGGAGGCATAAAGCTCTCTCCTGTGAGCAAATGCTTTGAGAATGATGAGGGCAATGTATGTACAAGTGTGCTTTACACAATTGATGTGTGGGTTGTGATCAGAGTTGTTTGATCCTCTAATAAAATGATTTTTTAAAAACTCTCTCTTGTCTCCATATACTTGTATGTGGCATCACAACACTGGACAATGTTTACTGTATTGCTTTATGAACTATAGAAAGGTACGTGCTATAGAAGTTTCATTTTCCTTGATATACCCAACTCCTAGAAGACTGTTTGACACATTGTGAGTACCCATAAAAGTTCCTTGGTTTAATCAATGAACTATATTACAGTTAACTGCTACCTATTTGAGGCGATCTCTTTGATGTCTTAGATTATGACTTTTAAAAAAACTCTTTGCATTTTTAGGTCCATAATAGATGCTCACTGTTTAATGAATGCACCAATCAGTGGGAGTTTCCCTAAAGCTGTTATGATTCCTACTATCCTAATTACTTCAGCAACCTCAAACAGGGTGTCTTTCATGCAGGAACACAGTGTGGGATAGAGTACTTAATCTTTTCTCCACGAGTTTTCACAAAGGAGAGACTTACTATATTGAAATTTCTGGCCTTCAACTACTCAGAATTTTTAGTTCCTTCCCTTTTAGCTCTACTTTTGGAGTGAACCCATCTTTAACACAGGCACAGTCTTACCTATTCCTTCAAGTGAAGCCTACAGTCACTCAACTGGGTCATGGCCTGAGTCACCAATTTTGTCTAATCAAGAAGGGCTAATAAACCTGTTGACCATGAACCTAAAATCACATTCCCTAATCATTTTAATGAGGAGCCCTGGTGGCATAGGGGTTATGAGTTGCACTATTAACTGCAAGGTCCACAGTTCGAAAGGTCCCCCAGCTGTTCCTCAGGAGAAAGGCAGGGCTTACTACTCGTCTATAGAGTTACAGTCTCAGAAACCCTCAGGGGCCATTTTATTCTGTCCTAGAGGGGCACTACAGGTTAGTATCAACTTGATGTTGGCAGCAAGTTTGGTTTGAATCACAATGACAACCTGCTTATTAAAAAACCTTTGATGGATGGCACAACCCTGATTGCTGAAAGGAGGAGGACTTGCAGCTTCCAGTGTGGATCACAACTCAAGGCAAAGAAGAACAAAGTCATCATGACGGGACAAACGGGTAACGTCGTGATAAATGGAGTAGAGGTTGAAATGGTTAAGGATTGACAACTACTTGCATCCACAATCCATACTCATGGAAGCAACAGTCAAGAGATCAAAAGACAATTTTCATTCGGTAAATCTGCTGCACAAGTCCTCTTCAGAGTATTGAAAAGCAAGCATGTTACTTTGAGGACTAAAGTGGACTTCACCCAAGATATGGCATTTTTAAAATTTAAATTTTATTTTATTAGGGGTTCTTACAGCTCTTATTACAATCCATATATATATATATATATATCCATATGTACATATGTTATCATCACCTTTTTCAAAACATTTTCTTTCTACTTGAGCCCCTGGCACCAACTCCTCATTTTCCACCCTCCCTCCCCCACTGTCCCTCCACCATGCCCCCCTGATAATTTATAAATTATTTATTTTTTCATGTCTTTCACCAACTGCTGTCTCATTTCACCCACTTTTCTGTCTGTCCCCCTGGGATGGCAGCCATACGTTGACCATTGTGATTGGTTCCCCTTTACTCCCCACCTACCCTTACCCTCCTAGTATTGCTGCTCCCCTTATTGGTCCTGAGGGGTTTATCTGTTCTGGATTCCGTGTGTTGCGAGCTCTTATCTGTACCAGTATATATGTTCTGGTCTAGTCAGATTTGTAAGACAGAATTGGAGTCATGGTAGTGTGGGGGGAAAGAAGCATTTAAGAACTAGAGGAAGGTTGTGTGTTCCATCGGAGCTATACTGAACCCTGACTTACTCTTCTCTTCCTTGTGGCTGTTCTGACAGGGGGTGTCTAATTGACAGGGGGTGTCTAATTGGCTTTGGGTCTCCACTCTGACCCCCCCCCCCCATTTCCATTGATATGTGTTTTGTTTGTTTGTTTTGGTTGGGGTATTTGATGCCTGATACCTGATCCCATCGCCACCTCATGATCAAACAGGCTGGTGTGCTTCTTCCATGTGGGCTTCTCAGCTGGATGGCTGCTTGTTTATCTTTAAGCCTTTAAAACGCCAGACACTGTATCTTTTGTTAGCCAGGCACCTTCAGCTTTCTCCACCACATTTGCGTATGCACCCATTTTTAATTTCCTCATATGCATGTGAAAGTTAGACAGTTAATAAAGAAGATTAAAGAAGAATTGATGCATTTGAATTGTGGTGCTGGTGAAAAATATTGAAAATTACATGGACAGCTAAAGGACAAATCATTGTCGTGGAAGAAGTATGGCCAGAATTCTCCTTAGAGCTAAGGATGGTGAGACTTCATATTTGGAAATGTCAGGAGAGATCAATCCCTGAAGACAGATATCTTGTTCAGTAAAGTGAAGGGGCAATGAAAATGAGGTAGACCCTCAATGGGTCTACTCTGTGGCTGCAACAATGAGTTTGAGAAAAGGAACAATTTTGAAGATGGTACAGTATGGGATATTGTTTTGGCCTGTTGTGTGCATTCTGTCATTATGGGTGGGAACCAATTTGATGGCACCTAACAACAATAGCAACCAATTTAAAACTCACTGTCATCGTGTCCTGGTAGCAGAGTGGGTTATGAATTAGAATGCACACCCCAAGATCAAGATTTCAAAATCATAAGAGACTTTGCAGGATAAAGATTAGGATTTTCGATCTTGTAAAGATTTATAGTCTTGGAAACCCACAGGGGCAGTTCTACCATTTATTCTCATTAACTCCAAAAGCTGTGATTTTTCTAGTATGCCCTTGGGAATATATTTTTTGGTCATCAAAAGCAAGTACATTCTGTAATAGTATTCTAAAAAGATAAAATAACAGGTATAGAGTGGAAGACAGGAGAGAGAAAATGAATTCATACCTATGGTGTATCCGATTTGTACCAGATACTGCCCTAAGTTACTTATTGGCTCTCTATAATTTAACTCTCACAACCAGCCTCAGGAATCAAAATTTCATTGAGGTTAAGTAATTTGCACGAAGTTGAGCTACACGAACTTTCAATTTTACGACCTAAGGTAGCTTTCCAATGTTGTGTGTTAAAATTATGATTTACTGGCAACTTTACTTCATCTGCTTGACTCACACACTTACCTGAAAGTTCTTTTCAATGGCACAGAACACAACATCCACACACAGCAGAACCCCAGTTCGGCCTATGCCAGCACTGCAGTGAACAATGACAGGTCCCCTCTGGTGACTCTTCCTTGCTAGGCGAACAAACTTGATAAAATGATCTGCTGAGGCAGGGGTGCCATGGTCTGGCCAGTTTATGAACTGCAGCTGTTTTACAAAGTGAACAGTTCCAGTCTGTGGAGAGAGATTGACACAGATCGAGAGATTGACAACAAAATAGAGAAAATAAAGGAGAAGGAGGAAAAGACTGAGAAAATGTCATCCATTTATTATATTCAGACCTCATTTATAACAACAGGAACAATAATCATGGCTAGATGGTGTATTAAGGAGCCCTGGTGAAATACTAGATTTTGAGTTTGGCTGGTCAGCAATTGGAAAGTACCAAGTGCTTGCTCTCTGGGAGAAAGATGGGGTAATCGGTTCCTGTAAAGTTTTATAGTTTCTAAAATCCACGGGAGAAGTACTGTTCTGTCCTGTGGTTGGCTATGAATCAGAATTGTATCCATGGTAGGAAGTTTGGATTTTTTGAGATGGCATTATAAAGAGATTTCAAATGAGTACTTAAAACCTCATTTTGATACTTTTAAGGAAGTCTATAAGTTGTTAGTAACTCCTTTTCCAGGAAAGACAATCACTGTCAGAACACCACCAACAGGTACCATGCACTGAGCACTGGCTGTGTTGTAGCACTGCACTAGTTACGTCACGTGCACGCCTTCATTTCATCCTTACATCTACTCTGTGAGGCAGGTATTATTTGTCTTTATTTTATAGGCAAAGAGACAACATATTGGAGGTATTAAGGGATTTATGCTTTGGTCATAAGTGTAATAACATTTAGCATTGGGACTATAAATCAGGCCTCTTGGATTCTAATCTATCATCTTGTTCTGCACCATCAGGGTAGAGAAAAAAGAAATATTATAAAATATTTACAGTAAAAGGTGAGTTGATATGTTAGGAATAAGCTAAAAAGGCATTAACTTTAACTATCATGACACTAAATTTAAACAACTTAATAGTGTCCAGTAGCTTGAAGAGGGTTCACTGCATTTCTTTGGCAAAGAGAACAAAATGATCAAATGGTCATGCGAGAAGACTGTGCCTCCTAATCCTGAACTGACCTTTGGAAGGAGAATCGTCAAAGATTTAATGATGGCAAACAAACAACAAACAAACCCTAAAAGCACTGTGAGTTTTCCCATAATTCCTGAGAAAGGGGTCATCCTCCCTTCAGTGTGGGGTCCACACTGTCTTCAAGTAGGAGCCTATAAACAATTTACAGTAGGGTTTATCCTCCTTTCCGCCCCCTAACACATCTTTGTATAAACATCCTTAATAAAGATGGTGGTGCTTAGAGATCCCCTGATAATGGATTATCATGTTTATTGAAATCCTCCTCGTATGTTTTCTAAAACTCCCTGAAATTATAAATCTAAGAAATCCCTAAATCCCTTTAGTTATTGATGTTTTCAGTATTACACATGATTTGAAAAATATGGAACTATCCTTTGATCTATAAATGACAGTGGGAAGAGGTGAGAGGTGAGTAACAGATATCCAACACCTTTTATTACTGGACACCAAGCAGAAAACTAAAGTTCAAGTCATTGGTACATGAGACTGAATGATGAAAACAATACTTTAAAATCTTGTGAAGTCGAGGAAAGCTATAATCATGCCATATATTGTTTGGGCTAAATCTATGCTGTGATGTGAATCTCCTGAGAAGCTATAAGGTGGTCCTTGAAGATTTCCTGACTGCCACCAAAACCGAACCCCTGAAGCATACTTTGGAAGCTTGAGTGCCACGGTTCTAAAGCATGCTGTCTCATTTGAAAGGCCTCTTTCCATATCCCTTTAACCTGACTCCACGAGGTCAAGTCCACTCTGCCTGAACTCAGACCCACATTCAACATTTACATCCTTGCAGGCAGACAATCCCTCTGTGCCACCCACCTGGCTTATATAATTCAAGCACACACCATGTTCTTCGCAGTATGCATTGCACACGCTCAGAACTGACGTGTGGAGAGTAAAGTGTACATAGTTGATGAAGGTAAACAATGTCACTATGAAATACACAAGAAAAAGAACTTGTTGGTAATTTCTGTGGTATAGAAAAGTTTACGACAGCAAAAACAAGTCAAAAAAATCTACAGGTATAAAAAAGTTTGAAAGAGTCCATTATCTTTTAATTCCATTTGCCATGAATTTGCCATTGTATAAAATCTACTTTTTTTCCTGTGAAGCACATAGGTCCCTGCTTCTATTTTCTCATTGCTCTTCTGGTAGATCTTCCATATACACTGAAGAACATAATCATCTCCCTACTACGTATTTCGACATCATGCCAGATGAATGCAGATCTCAACAGATCATAAAGCCACAATATATTTAGTTCCTTCTTAGAGGTAAAAGGACAACTTTTCTTTTAGTTCTTGTGATAATGACCACTCTTTAGACATATCATCAAATGCAATCTTCAGTTCTTACACACAACATCACTTCCTGACAAGAAAAAGCTCATCCCTGCTTCACTTCAATCCAACAACATCACAAATGATGCTCTCCGGTTTTACAAAAACCTCCACTAATTCTCCTTGCCCTCCTTCTCTCATTCGATTCACCTCTCTGAGAAATTGAGATTCATATTTGACTTCTGAATTCTTCTTTTACTGAACAACTAACTCCTTTGTTCTTAGTTCTTGCTACATACAATGTCCCAACCAATTCAGTCCCACACACAATCTGTCTTCAGCAAGTCCAGAGTTAGAGTGCTAGAAATAATCACATAGCTGGAAAATGTTCCATTACTATTACAGATTTGTGAGTTCTAAAACCTTAGCACTACGCTTTTCCTACCATGATCTGTGCTCCAAACCCCACTGCTTTCTGAAAACCTCATCATTTCCCATGAGTCTTTTGCTCAACTTCTACCCACTGCACTCCTGCTGACCTCATGTTCTACCTTGCAAATTTACTTAGAGAAACATAATACATAATCTTCTCCTACATATAATTCCTTTTTTATTTTCTGAATCTATTAGAGCTAGAAGAACACAAATTACCAGAACCAGAAACACTCAATAAAACTTACTAAATTGATGAAAATATTTCATATGCATATTGTCCAAGATGATAGCCACGAGTCATAGGTGACTAATGAACACTAGAAATGTGGCTATTGAAATTTGTTAAATACATTTTTTATTTAGTAAAACTACATATTTAAACTCATAATAGACACATGTGACTCCTGAATTGGTTTGAGCAGTTTTTGACCCTTCCTATTGTCACCCATAAGGTATACATATATGAATTTTACTTGCAAAATGACCATGCCTGTTTCCATCCTAATGCCAACTTTCTTGAAAAGTTGATCCTGCCTCTCTCCTACTAAAATTCTTCAATGTCTCTCAAATATCCTTCTAATAAAATCTGTTGTTCTTATCTGAAATTAAAAACATTTCACATTCTGGCTAGTCTCACCTACAGCCTCATCTCGCTTCTCATTAATTACTACCTGCATTGAATATTCATGTTCAGCAATACTTACCTACTTACATGTCTCTATAGTACCATATGCTATTTTAATTTAAATGATCTGTTTCTTCTTTTTATTGATTTTATATGAGTAATTCTCAATCCAGGCACCACCTCTACTAAACCTTTCCCCAAGCCCCAAGTAAACTTAAGTAGCTCCCTTCCAAGCCTCTGTTATTTCAACTTAACACAGTAATTGGAATCATCAGGAGGGTACCCATCTTCCTATTACTCAGTAAGCACCAGTAGGGCTGGGCACAGACATAGTCTATATTAAGGACTTAATGCATATTTCTCATTCTATTCCTTATAATAGTCCTTATTGCTTTTTTAGGAGAACAGAACTAGTATTGATTTTTAAACACTTACAGTCTTCTCCACAACTTTGAATATTCGAATGATGAAATCTTGAAGTATCTGGTAGTTCTCCAAGAAGATGCGGAAATATTTTAATTCCAAAGGTTTTTTAAGAGAGATAGGCCAGTAGCGGTGGCATTTGACAGTTCCATCTTCTATCTCTCTGGTCATCATGGCAATAACATTAGCTTGATTTTCTAAAACCATTTGCCAAAAATCACATATGGTGCCTGGTAGTGGTCCTTGGGTAGCAATGTAAAAATATTCTTCTCCAGAATTTACTATTCTAATGTAACTAGCATTGATGTAGTCATTGCTTTCTCCGAGAGGAACACGTGTTGAATCATCTATTACAGAAACACCAGATACATAAAGGAAAAGCAGATGACTTGATATACTTAAGGAAAGCATTTAACAAATAAAAGTTCATATTATTTATTTGACCAATGGAGAGCCCGATATAAGGATTTCTTTTCAAAGTGGCTATTTGAGTCTATGGTTTTAAATAATTTATTCCCCCAAACCTATTAAAATGACTTCAGAGATATACAGGGGTTTGTGGAAATTTTCAATGAAAGATCATGGATTTTTTTCCACAGACTTCTGAAAGTTCCTTGTATTTTCTGGGTAACTGGTTCAATGGCTGTGAGGAGTAAGGAAGGGCTATTGATAAGACAGTTACATGACAGAGAAGGCTATTCATTTGCTGAGCAGATTTATCCTTTGTGAGGAGCAGCAGTGGGGTCAGAGCTCCAAATGTCTGTGAAATGACAAAGGAGCTCTCTGGGCAGTTAAGTTTACTGATAGGTCAAGCAGAGATTTTTCCTCTCCTGAATGTTGTTTGTTCAAATAGTCCGTATCATGTTAATTGGAGAAAATATCTTTGGTAGCAACCTTTCCCCACAATACTGTGCTTCTTTAGATAAAAGATTAGAACAGATACAACAGCTGGCTGTCTCCTGTGAGGGTGCCAGTCAAGTTCCCTGGAGCCCAGGATTTGCCTCTCATCAGCGATCACAGCCCACCTTTGACCCTAGCTTCTGATGCTCTAGGCCTTTCAGTGTCCGGCAAAGGCAATATATTCACCTACTTTCCAGAATGCTATTCCTTTGCTGGGCTGAACTGAAGAATAGTAAGTACACCCCTTGGCCTAATTCTACTTGTGCCAATCTCTAACAGAAATATCTCAAAATAAATAAAAGGCTGCGACTCCTTTGCTTAGTGAACACGTAGACAGCCCCCTAACGGTGCAAAGTGTCTCCATACAGCCCACAGAAAACCGGTATTAAAAAAAAAGTGTTCACGAGTTTTCATATTTTTTGTGCACAAAATTATTTCACATTAACTTGTTAAAACCTATCTAAACAGGTAAAAGAAGGATAAGACAGCAGCTGGAAAAGAGCCTCTATCACAGCAACATGAATTATACTAAATTTGAAGCTAGAGCAAACATTAAATGTATGGCAAAACTTGAATGGAAGAAAGGTGAAAACACTGATGCTTCATGAAATCTTTAGAGGAACAATGACTCCAGCGATCAGCAGTTTAGAAGTGGATAATTCTTTTTAAGGAGACAGAGATAATGTCGGAGAGGGAGTCTGCAGCCACAGGGACCCACATCAATGTGTTCACTCTTTAGCTGAAGAGCACCAATGGTTAATAGTAGAAACAAGGGCCAAACACTGAAGACATCTCAATTGCTTCCGCTTACACAACTTGGAATAAAAATGAAAATTGAGTAATCTTTATGCTCAATGGGTACCCAAATATTTGAGCCCAGATGAGGTGTAGGTAAGAACATAGACTTTAGTGGACATTTTAAACAAGTGGAATCCAGATTCTGAAGCATTTATTTGAAGACTTGAAACAGGAGATGATGGCCCTACTGGTATGAACCCAAGAAAAAGTACAACCAAAGCAATGGCTATCAAAGGGGTAGGAATGCAAAGGTGAACCACTCAAAAGTAAAATCTAAAAACGTCCTGTTTGTTGACTTTCAATAGAGCCAAAGACCAATGACATCTGTTTATTATAGGAGTTCTTTGAGAAAGTTAGTGGAAGCATTAGCACAAAAATATCCAGAGAATCCTTCTCCACAGATACTGTTCCTGTTCATTCCCTTCACCAAACATGGGGACTCTGTGAGGGTAGATAGGATATCATTAGGCATCCATCTTCCAAGGCCTGATTTGGCTCCTTCTGACTTGGATTTTGGCCCCTCTGACTTGTTTCCCAATTTTAAAAAGCATCAAAAGGGTACTCATTTTTCTCTTCAGTTAATAATATAAAAATCAAAGGTAAAATCTCCAAGATAACAGTCTGAGAGCTCTGGTGGTGTACCGGTTACAGGTTGGGCTGCTCACCGTAGGGTCAGCAGTTTGAAACCACCAGCCGCTCCTCGGGAAAAGCTGTGGTTTGTTATTCCTGTATTCTAAATGACTGGTACCATCACTTAAAAAGGTATCTTGACTGTGATGGAATTTATATTGAAAAGTAAAATTCTTAATTTTAATTTAATTCATTTAATCATCTAATTTCATTTCCACGAGTTTTTAAAGTCCTTTCTATATAGGCCCACTACTTGACTATAAGTTTTTTGTACTGTGATAGCTTGCATGCTTCTGTGATGCTGGAAACTAAACAGGGTCACCAAAAATGAACAAGTTTCAGCAGAGCTTCCACACTAAAAACGCACAATAAACAAGAAGTTGGCTGCCCACTTGAGAGCAAGTAGCCACTGAAAACCTTTGGTGACATGAATGGAATAAAGCCTGTGTGAATTGAGCCATCATTTGCTGATGGGGCATGACTCAAGATAAGAAGAAATAGCTGCAAAAATCTAAAAATGATGGAAATTTGGAGCATGGAAAGTATGAATCTAAGATAATTTGGAGTCATCAAAAATGAAATAGAATGCATATAGATTAAGATCCTAGACATTAGTGAGCTGAAATGGACTGGTGTTGGCCATGTTAAATCAGAATATCATATGATTTACTATGCCAGGTATAAAACAGTCAAGAGGAATGGCATTGCAGTGCAAAAATCTTGAAGTATAATGCTGTCTCTGATGGGCTCATATCTATCTGCCTTAAAGGAAAACCAATCAAAACAAATTTTATTCAAATTTCTGCACCAACCACAAAAGCTAATGGTGAAGATATTGAAGAATTCTACCAATATCTTCAGTTTGAAATTGGTGAAACATGCAATGAAGATGCATTGATAATTATTGGTGATTGGATGTAAAATTCATTCTTCTGGTAGTCCATAGTATATTCATTATTTTTCTCATTACCACAATTCAAGTGCATTAATTTTTCCTAGATATTTTCATTTTCTTTTCAATCTCTTTAACAGCATAAGCCCATGGACAGAAGGCTCCACATATTTTGGTGACTTTTCTCAAGTCCTAAAAGCATACTTGGCACAGAGGAACAATACCTGAATGAAGATATCCATTGTTTTTCTTTACTAAAATAAAATTTGGTATGAGATATCATTCTGAGCTCTGATACAGAAAGATGAAATATCCTACTTAAACTTTAAAAAATAAGAGATTCTGAAACTTGCTTTTAATTGTACAGTAGCTAAAACAAATGGGGAAAGGATAACATAAAAGAGCTGAATAGAGCATTTCAAAGGGCAGCTGGAGAAGTCAAAGTAAAAAATTACAAGATATGCTAAAACCTAGTGTTAGAAACCCAAAAAGGAAGAACACATTTAGTATTTCTTAAATGGAAATAATTCACGAAAAATATCAAGCCTCAAATTACAATCTTCAATGATCCTCTGGGCAAAATATTGAATGGTGCAGGAAGTATCAATAAAAGATGGAGAGGAAACAAAGCGTCACTGTACCAAAAAGAACTAGCTGACATTCCAGCATTTCAGGAGGTGGTATATGAGCAAGAAGCAATAGTGCTGAAGGAAGAAGCTCAACCTGAACTGAAAGCATCAGCCAAAACAGAGTTCCAGGAATTGATGGACTACCAACTGAGATGTTTCAACAAACTCATGAAGTAATAGAATCACTCATTTGTCTATGCCAGGAAATTTAGAAAATGCTTGGCCAACTGACTAGAGGAGATTCATATTTGTATCCACTTCTAAAAGTAACACAACAGAATGCTGAAATTATAGAACAATATCACTGATATTACATGCCAGTAAAACATTGATAAAAGAGCTGCCAGCGGTTCATGTAGAATTCAGAAGAGGATCTGTAACAAGGGATATCATTGCTGATGTCAGGTGAATCTTGGCTGAAGGTAGAGAATACTAGAAAAATGTTTATTTGCATTTCACTGAGTATGCAAAGGCATTCAACTGTGTGGATAACAAACTATGGATAACCTTGGGAGGCGTGAGAATTCCAGACTACTTCATTGTGCTCCTGCAGAATTTGTACATGGCTCAACAGGCAACTGTGTGAATCCAACAAGGGAATGCTACTTGGCTTAAAATCAGGAAAGGTGTGCTTTAGGGTTATATCTTCTCACCATACTTATTCAATCCTAATGCTGAGCAAATCATCAGAGTAGCTGCAATATAAGAAGAATGTGGCAACAGGATTGGAAGAAGGCTTATTAATAACCTGCAATATGCAGATGACACCACAGTCTTTGCTGAAAGGGTGGAGAACCTGAAGTACTTGCTGAAAAAGATCAAGGATTGTAGCCTTCTGTTTGGACTACAACTCAATGTAAAGACGACCAAAATTCTTACAACTGGACTAGTTAATAACAACATCATGATAAATGGACAAAAGTTGGAGTTGTCAAGAGTTTCATCTCACTTGGATTGACAATCAATGCCCGTGGAAGCAGCAGTCAAGAGATCCACAGATGCATTGCATTGGGTAAGTGTGCTGCAGAAGATATTTTTAGAGTACTGAAAAGCAAAGGTGCCACTTTGAAGGCTGAGATGCTCTGGATCCAATTCATGATATTTTCAGTTTCTTCATATGCATATGAAAGTTGGACACTGAATAAGGAAGACTGCAGAATAATTGATGCATTTGAATTGTGGTGCTGGTGAAGAATATTAAAAGGACCATGGCCTCCCAAAAGGACAAAAAAAATTATCATGGAAAAAGTATGGCCAGAGTGCTCCTTAGAGGCAAAGATGGTAAAACTTGTCTTACATACTTGGGACATGTTGTCATGAGAGAAGAGTCCCTGAAAAAGTGAAAGGGCAGCGAAAAAGAGGAAGGCCTCAAAGAGATGGACTGACATAGTGGCACCAACAATGGGCTCAGGCATTGGAACAACTGTGAGGCTGTCACAGGCCAGGAAGTGTTTCCTTCTGTTGTACATAGGATTTCCAAGGGCAGAACCCAACTCAGTGGCACCTAAGAACAATAACATATATATGTACAAGCAGGAGTCTGGTGGGGTAATGGTTGTGTGTTGGGCTGTGATTTGCAAGATCCTAAGTTCAAAATCCACAAGCAGCACTCTTGTAATGAGTTTCAGACTTGGAAACTCCCTGGGGCAGTTCTGCCCTGTCCTTACAGAGTCATTATGAGTCAGCCTCAACTGAATAGCACTAAGCTTGGTTTTGAGCTTATATATATGAACACACACATGCAAATACATGTGTGTACACAAACACATAAGTACACACACACAATAGCCTCAGCAGACATCATGATAAATATTTACCAGAATTTGCTTTTTTTAAATTACATGGTAACATGTAAATTAAAAAAAATTCCTGGAAAATATTCATCAAATGTTAGCAGTGGTTATTTGAGAATCAATTTTTTATTGTCAGTATTACTTTTATAGTAAAAAATGGAGTTGAATATGTGAAAATTAAATGATCAAAAATAGTAACTGCTCACTTTAAAACTAAGATTACTCAATTACATTAAAATACCTAAAAATGGAATGGAACAGAAAAATAAGTTGCAGATTTAGAAATCTAGCATAAATGATTTCCTTCAGAACTCTGAGGGGGGAGATAGGAAGTAGGATAACAAAATAATAATGATTAAAATAACAAAGAATGCAGAGGATATAAAAGGAATGCATTTTTTAATTTTTAAAGAAACTTCTGGAAAATACAACGGTATAAAGAAATCACCCACATGATCATAGGATCATAGGAGAAAAGTGAATTGATAATGGGATTCAGTGTGCACAGCTGAATGTTCAAGCAGGATGGTGTCCCTTTATCAGAACAGACAGCATTATCATTTTATCAAAACAGGTCCATTATCATTACTCATGCTTTTCAGAGAAGGCACCTGTACTCAAAATAGCTAAGTAATATTATGTGGCAATTCTTGTAGACTCTAGAATTAGTCCAAGCCATAGACCTAAGTGTGCTGACAGAAAGACCTCCCTTCTGTCCCAAGCAACATTAACAGAGAAACCCACACCTAAACATTGACCTATCATAAAAGCAGGAGACTATAGACTGCCACTTAAGAAACTCATCTGATTTTGTCAGTAGACATCTCTTGACAAGCCCTAATTTGTAGAAGTTAATGGAGTAATGTCTATGGAGACCTGAAAAAAAAAAAGATTATGATGAAGAACTCTACATTCAGAAAATGTATTGTCATGAGTGAGAACAAGAAAATTTAGTATTATCTGCTCCTTCTCCCTCATGTAATTGTAAAGAGAACTCAACAGGATATGTACAATCATGCTTGGAAAATTAGAAAACTAAGTCATTATTCTTTTGGTTAGCAACCAAGTGTTTCACCAAAAGTAATCAGAGCTCCTTTGAGACAGCAAGCACAATTCTTTTCTATATTTCCTGACACTTATCAAGAAATAATCTCAAAATAATCCTTTCAAGGAAAGAAAAATGGGAAGCTATGACTTCTTGAAGAGGTTAAGAAACAGGAAAGGAAGGAAGCAGTCACAGAGCCATCCAAGTAGCTGGATGGGGCTAGAGGAAAATGCACATGACTTGCTCTCCTTAGTGGATCTCCTCCTTGAGTTTGGTTTTTGGATTGGTGTCTTGCCTAATTTCATTCAGGTCCAGCTCCAAAAAGGTGGAATCTAATAGTGGAGCAATAAAGAGTTTTCAACTCCATCAGAGTTCCACAGGCACTCCAGGCCATATGAAATTAATCCCACATGGAAAACCACAGGCACTTTCGCCTTGATGAAACTTCAACTTCAGCCCCCAAACAGGAACTCTTGAAAAATGTTTATAGCAAGTTATTTTATATTCTGTCCATATTAACACCAAAATAGGTCCTTCCATAGATACCAATTGGGCAATAAAATGGGATCAGTCTAAGTTATGAAATACAGGAATAAAAAGCTTCGGGAGGATTCTAAAGGTTTGTATAACCATTTTGGGATATGGCAGATGATTCTAAGTTTTTTAACTTGAACATCAATTAATTATATAATAAAGGAGGCGAGTAAAAGCTGACGAAGAAAAATGATAAATCAATTTTGGCACTATTTTGAGTTTGAAAGGAATATGAATAATTCTTGCCTGACATTAAAACTACATTTCTTTTGCATTTTGTTTCTTCTCTTTGGTTGTTTCAAGGCAAATCACTCAATGTAAATAATTTGGTAGCATTATTCTTTACATATAGAGATAATGAAAGAGCAGCCTTCCACTAGAGGGGAGGTTATTGTCTGGGACAAAGCTATAAATAGCTCCATTGTATCTAGGTGTCTGCACAAAATGGTCAGGGAATATATTCAAGGCTTGTTATAGACAAAATGGCAAAGGTTTTAGCTTACTTTGCCTTTTATTTTTTTTGGATGCTTCACTGTCTAAAAGCAGCAATCGATAAGAACAATCTGTAAAAGATGATTTGATTCTCACTACCTTCGAATATATATTCTAGAATGTGTCCATGACACCCACTGCTGGCTACTAGAATTCTTTCTTATGGTTACTGGTCTAAATGCATAACTCAAAAGAATATAAAACCCCCCTTTAATCTTTTCCAAAATTTAAACAGAAAAATATAAAAATAATTTTTAACTTACATGGAAGAATATCTCGATATCTGTTTTTGTCTCTATTGCATGGTTCATTCCCACAACTGAACTCATCTGACAGGCTCTCACATTCTAAATCCTTTAAAAGGTAAGCAGTAAAAATCATGTGTTTCATAAAAACAAACAGCCTAATGCATATAATCTTTAAATCACAATATATTAGAAATATTATATGATAAAGTAGGAAATTAAAATCCCACTGAAAGAATACTATGTAAAATATTTCAAGCTTGCAATGCCAACCAACAAATAGCTTAATAATACAATAAATACTAAACCCTCTGGAGGACATATTTTTCTTCTTGAACTTCATTATTTTTATGAAAAAAAACCTAACAATTTAATAAATGCACTTTTTAGGAATATTATCTACCTTCAAATTTATCATTTTATAAACAAAAATAAAATAATAATTCCAACAAAAATATATAAACACATGAATATAAACATATAGCCTCACAATTTACCCTTTGCCCTATTAATAAATTATAGTTCAGATTGATTAAAAATTGCTGAAGGAAAGTAGTTACCAAATGTGAATTGCACAGACATTCATTGAATACGCAGCATATATGTGATACTATTTTACCTCATTCTAGAGCAGTGGTTCTCAACCTTCCTAATGCCGTGACCCTTTAATACAGTTCCTCATGTTGTGGTGACTCCCCCCCAACCATAACATTATTTTCATTGCTACTTCATAATTGTAATTTTGCTACTGTTATGAATCAGGTGACCCATGTGAAAGGGTCATTCAACTCCCCAAGGGGTCACAACCTACAGGTTAAGAACCGCTGTGAGAGACACATTGCAATCACATAACATAGGACCAATTTATAGAGATATTATGACCATTGTATCTCTATGAGTCGGAATTAACTTAAAAGTTGTTCGGGTTTGGGTCATTGCAGGGTGACATCCATTGATTCTAATTCAGCAACCTCACAAGTATAGTGTTTCTTAGGTTGTAATCTTTCCAGGGACAGAACACCACATCTTTCTCCTACGGAGCCACTGGGTAGATTTTAAGCAACAACCTTTCTGTTAGCATCTGATTGTTTTAACTGTTGGGTCATCGGGCTTCTCTAAAAATAAATCTCAAACTCACTGCCATCGAGTTGATGCTGACTCCTAGCACTCCTATAGGACAGGGTCGAACTACTCCTGTGGGTTTCTGAGATGAACTGTTTATGGGAGTAGAAAACCCATCTTTCTCCAGAGTAGCAGCCTGGTGGCTTGGACTGCGGACTGCTGGACTGCAGCACAAAGTGGAACCGCTACACCATCAGGGCTCCACTAGGAACTATGGCTCCAGAGATACATTTAGTATCTAAAACGTTGATGAACAACAACATTGTACCATTAAAAAAAGGAAACAAGTACATGAGAAAAACCCCAATGGTAGTGATGTGAGTAAGGGGAGCAAACACATAAATATACATTTTTGTGAATACAAAAACGTTTACCATAAACTCCTGGAAGATTTCATAATTTAGCACTTTTTCCTGAAGCATTTCAAAGCAAGCCTTGATGGTTGATTGCTCATGCCCATTGAGTATTGATGGTCGAATCTGAGCCAACTGAGCTAGCTCACTTTCAGAGATAATTGGCATACCTAAGAAGAGAAAAAAATTCATATTGGTAAATTATTAGGGGTTTTTTTATTGTTGAGGAGGGATTTTATTGTTGATAGTTTTTTTTCTTAAATAAAGGCAAAGCAAAAAAAAACCAAAATAAATAAAAAATAAAGGCAAAGCTATTTAAGGATTAATGGAAATTTGTTTTTCCAGTGATGAAGAGCTGGCTACTTGAAAAATGACTGGCTCGGGTGGCATAGTGGTTATGCATTAGGCCGCCAACCACAAGGTACACAGGTTTAGACCATGAGCCTCTCCACAGGAGAAAGACAGGCTTTCTACTCCTATAAAGAGCTATAGCCTTATCCTGTAGGGTTGCTATGAGTCAGCATCAATTCAACAGCAGTGATTGGGTACAATTAATTGCATAAGGTATACTGTTTTTTGAGAAACTGTGAAGTACTATAACTCATCAGATGCATCAGACAGAGAAGTATTCGGTTTTGTAATGTGATTTAGGCATAAGTGTTGACACTGTTGACAAGACAAGAATGAACAAATCTATTCAAATCTGAAGAAAAGAGAAACTTTTATGCCATTCCTGGGACTGAGTGTTTAGAAGCTTCTGGATTATGAGATGAGAGGATATAGGTGGTTTAGCACACATCTTAGTCTAGAGCAGATCAATAGACATTCACACACAATTA
The DNA here is from genome assembly GCF_050624435.1 of Tenrec ecaudatus. Classification (NCBI taxonomy): domain Eukaryota; kingdom Metazoa; phylum Chordata; class Mammalia; order Afrosoricida; family Tenrecidae; genus Tenrec; species Tenrec ecaudatus. Next base: position 125,350,492 of record NC_134533.1, on the reverse strand, counting down.
CCAAGGGTAGGAAAACCTAAATTATGTAATTAATAAGACTACTACACACAAACACACACACACACACACACTTAGAAAGGGCTTCAAAAGTTTGTAGAAAATTTTAATTAAAATAAAATGGAGCTTTCCACAAATTTTTGAAGCCACCTCGTGTGTATGAGTATATGTGTGAGTGTGCATACAAGGATTGAGTATATAACATCAGTACCCAAAATAATTGGTGAACATTCAACCATTTCAACAGACAGGATATGACCAAGGGCAGGTGATACTAAAAGAAGTTCAAAATGCACTGAAGGCATTGGTGAAAAACAAGGCTCCGGGAACTCATAGAATATCAATCGAGATGTTTCGACAAACTGATGTAGCAGTGGGAGTTCTCACTTGTCAATTCCAAGAAATTTGACAGGAACACGGCCAAAAATCTACAAGAAATTCCTATTTGTACCCATTCCAAAGATATGTAAGACAACAAAATAAAATTATCAAGGAATATCACATGAAATGAAAATTTTGCGTGAGCGATTGGGAACAAGAGGCAGGACCCCAACGCAGACACAGTGTGGAATGACATCCTACGCAAAAAGGGCATTTTGCCCACAAAGGAAAATACCAAAGAATTAGAAAAGGAAGCCGAAGAGGAGGAGCAGCGACTCTTTCAGCAGGCAGTTGTGAAAACGTATGAAGCTATGACTTTGGAAGAGCTGGAGGAGAATGAAGATGAATTTAACGAGGAGGATGAACACACTATCGAAATGTACAGGCCGCAGAGACTGGCTGAGTGGAAAGCAACTAAACTGAAGAATAAATTTGGAGACGTTTTGGAGATCTCGGGAAAGGATTATGTTCAGGAAGTAACCAAAGCTGGTGAGGGCATATGGGTAATCTTGCACCTTTACAAACAAGGGATTCCCCTCTGTGCTCTGCTAAATCAACACTTCAGTGGATTTGCAAGGAAGTTTCCAGATGTTAAATTTATCAAAGCCATTTCAACAACCTGCATACCCAATTATCCTGATAGGAATCTGCCCACGATATTTGTTTATCTTGAAGGAGATATCAAGGCTCAATGTATTGGACCTCTGGTGTTTGGTGGCATGAACCTGACAAGAGATGAGTTGGAGTGGAAATTGGCCGAGTCTGGAGCAATCAAGACAGACCTGGAGGAAAACCCCAAGAAACAGGTAGAAGACTTGCTCCTGTCCTCAGTGCGCTGCTCAGGGCCCGGGAGGAGAGACAGCGGTTCTGAGGACGACTGAGGCGCCAGCACGCTGAGCTTCCTTGTCGAGCTTCCTTGATGTGACAAATGGAGACTTTTTAAAAGAAAATCTAGAACTCCATCCTTGAGTTTTAGCCTTTTATATAAAATTGTTTTAATTTTCTTATCAGAGATAATCATTGCTGGGAACCTTTTAAATTTTTTTGCAGGTCTCTTTTTAACTTAATGATATTTCCTTAAAAATACAAAATAAAAACCAGATATTAGTGTGAGAAATGTTTTTTTTCATTAAATTTTAAATAAACTGTAAAATACTCCATTCACAGCTTGTTGTAAAGGAATATAGGAGTTTTTAAATGTAAATAAATGATGCAATAGAAAAAAAAAGAAAAACTGTATTCAAACAAATTCTACAATCTAGAAGAAATGGAAAAATACATATAAATACATCATCCACTCAAATTAATGCACACAGATATTGAAAAATTCAACAGCCTCATAACAAAAGAGGAAATAGTGCAGGTCATTAAGAAACTGCCAACCAAGAAAATCCCAGGACAAAATGGTTTCACGGAGGAATTCTAACATGTATTCAAAGATCTGACACCCATCCTACACACAGTGATCCAGGAAAAGAAATCAGAGTACCAAACCCATTTTATGAAGCAACCATAATACCAATACAAAACCAGGCAAAGACCTCACCAAGAAATACAATTATAAACCCATATCTCTCATGAACACAGACATTAAAATCCTCAAGAAAATTCTGACTAACAAAATTCAACATTATATCAAAAAACAATTCACCATGACCAAGTTGGATTCACTACAGGGATGCAGAGATGGTTCAATATTCATAAAACAATCAACATAATCTACCACATATACAAGGCAAAGAATATAAACACCATGATCATATCAATAGATGAAGAAAAGGCACATGACAATATCCAACACCCATTTTTATCAGAACACTTAAAACATGAATAGAACAGAAATTTATCAATATAATAAATATATGAAAAACTACAGCCAACATCACGCTCAAAGAGAAAAAGCTAGAAACCTTTGCACTGAAAACAGCTACAGATAAGGATGACCCCCATCACCACTCTCACTCAAAATAGTGCTTGAAGTCTTAGATAAAGCCATTAGGAAAAATAAAATTTCAAGGGAGTGCAAAAATACTAAAAGTGAAACTATCTCTATTTGCAGATGTCATGATATTATATACAGAAAACCCAAAAGTCTCCACAAAAAGCCTACTGGAAACAATGGAGTTATTTGGTCAAGTAACAGGATACGAAAGTTACTAAAAGTGAATTGGATTCCTCTATACCAGCAAAAACAAAAAAGACAGTAAGAAAACAATACCATTTACAATAACCACACAAAAGATAAAATACTTAAGAATAAAACCAACTAGAGCAGTGGTTCTCCACCTTCCTAATGCCATGGCCCCTTAATACAGTTCCTCATGTTGTGGTGACCCCAGCCATAACATTATTTTCATTGCTGCTTCATAACTATAATTTTGCTACAGTTATGAATCATAATGTAAATATTTGATATGCAGGATATATATTCATTGTTACAAATTGAACATAATTAAAGAATAGTGATTAATCACAAAAATAATATGTAATTATATATTGTACACTATTTCTAATTACAAATAAATGAAATTTTGTTTTGAAGCATGGTGTAGCATGGTAACAATCTAAATATAACAACAGTAAACTACATTGCTACATTTTGCTACAGTGTGCGTAAAAAGTCAAAGTCAGTGCGAAGATTGATATAGCTTCTTTCTCACCAGATCAGAAATTCTCTGGACAATCTTTGCAAGAGCACAACGAAGATCATATTCTACAACAAGTCTACGTTTGCATTTAGACTTGATAACCAACCAACAAGCTGGAAAACCCTGTTTCACAAAATATGTTGTTGGAAATGCAAGAAGGTGCAATACAGTCTCAGACAGAACAGGATATGACTGCAAACATTTGATCCAGAATTTTGTAATGGACATTGTAGAGAAATCCGTTCTTGGTGCATCACTGTTAGTAAGTTTAATGAACTCCGCTTGTGCTGTTTCAGGAACACCTTCAACGCTGACTATGAATGGGCTTCTGGCAAGTGCAAGTGGAGTGTCAGGTAGATTTGGAAACTACGATGAAACTTCATCTGCAAGCATATGATAGTGTTCTTTCATAGAAATTATCATTGTAATGCTTTTGTCTGGTTCACTGTCATATTCCTCAGAGAAAGCAGATAAGGTAGGCAACATGTACATTTTATGTTCATCCATTTTTGGGGGGTCAAAGCTGAAGTTTCATTTGGAATGATTGGATCTTTTCAGACAAATTGAGGCATGTTGCATTTAGTCCTTGCAGTGATAAATTTAACTCATTCAAGATGGCAAAGATGTCAGTCAAGTAAGTCATATTCTGCAGTTTACTTTTATCAGTGAAAAGTGCTTCGAACTGCGGTCTTGTTTTCTGATTAAAAAACGTTGTGAGTTCATCATGAAGCTCAAAAACACGTTTTAAATCTTTTCCTCGCGACAACCATCTCACTTCAGTGTGAAATACCAGAGCATTATTCGGCGCATGTAGCTCATTGCACAGTTGCAAAAACAATCGACTGCTTAAAGTGCTCGCCTTTAAAAAATGGACAGAACTTAGGACGCCTTTCTTTACTTCTTGTAACTTTTGTGGAAGCGTCTTCATTGCTAATATTTGCCAATGACTTTTGGGGACTCATACAGTACCAAAGGTTGAAATCCAGATCGACATCTTAGCAAAGTGGTCTTTGACCACTCAAAACAGTAAATCCTGAGCCATAGTGTGAGGTTTCTTAGCTCTGGCAATTCTAAGTGCCACCAAATATGAAGCTTCAATGGCTGCTACGTTTTGGTACTTGCCACCAGTGTCAAGATTGGCATTCTTGAGTCCATCAGCTTTTCTTCTAAAATATTTGGTCTCCTTGCCGGCAAAGCTCAGATACTTGCTATCAAAATGGCTTTTAGTTGTTTAGCTGATAAAACTTCACAACAAATAACACAATTCCTCTCAATTCCTGCTGTAATTATTGAGGTTAAAGCATACTGTAAAAAAATCCTCACTGTATTTTCTTTTCTTAACATTCTTCTCTACGCAATTCATTGTCATGGGATGGTTTGCTAATGAAAATAATATATAACAATAGCTTTAATAATACAAAAGATGGTACATAGCATAATTCAGTCAATACAGTTCATTAAAGTTTTGCGTGATTTACCATTCTTTTACATACCTGTTACTATCACAAGGGGGCAGTATTCACACCAACCACAGCTGAGTATAAAAAAACCAATCAACATCCAGATTAAGTTCCCATGGTGTATGTGTAGTTGATATATGTAGTTGATGATTTTGCATTTAGCCAGTAATTATAATTCATGAAGTGTTGTTTTACCTCCAACACTGCTGCTTTCAACACAGTAGCTGATCTACACAGTAGCGTCTCTCCACACACGTGTGACTGGTCCGCATAAGTATATTATGGCGCCAACCCTGTCACATGCACCTGTATTTGCATGGGGTATATGTGAAGGGGTTGGTGCGATGATGTCATCATGCTGGGTACTCATATTCGGGCATATCTGCATGTGGGCAGACCCATCTGGAGATGGATAGAGGAGCGGTTTCTCAGTTTCTAAGACCACTGGAAATATGTGTTTTCCGATGGTCTTAGGTGACACCTGTGCAAGGGTCGTTCAACCCCCAAAGGGTTCGGAACTGCTGAACTAAAGAAACAAAAGATCTACACAGAGAAAACCACAGAACAGCACTACAGGAAACTAAAAAGGACCTACATAAATGGATGCAAAAAGAATGTCCCATGCTCACAGATAGGCAGACTTAATATTGTGAATATGACTATACTACCAAAAACAGTCTATAGAGACAATGCAACCCCAATCTAAATTTCAAGTAGATTCAATAAAGACATGGAAAAAATAATTACCATTTTCATAGGGGTAGGCAAAAGAACCAGGATAGGCAAAGGACTTCTTAAAAAGAAGATACAAGTAGAAGTCTCACACGAGCTGACCTAAAATAGTCAAAGTAGCTAAGTATTGGTACAACAAGAAATACATAGACCAATGGATGAGAATAGAAAATAGTGACAAAAATACATCAACCTAAAGGCAACGCATCTTTGACAAAGGACCTAGAAATATCCAATGGGACAAAGACAATGTCTTCAACAAATGATGTTGGACAAACTGGATTTCCATATCTTGAAGAATGAAACAAGACCAATCTCTCTCCTCATGTACAAAAATGAACTCAAGATGGATTAAAGACCTAAATATAACCCCCTGAGCTAACGGGATTATCTATGAGAAAGCTGGGACAAACTTAAGGGCCCTATTGCAGAGCATACATAGATTGTCAGATATAATGAAGGAGGCAACTGGAACATGCTGAAATTACATTACTTGTGCACATCCAAATACTTCATCAGAAGAGTAAAACAAACTCCCACAGACGATGAAAAAAGCTTACCAACCATACATCACTTCAGGGTCTAATTTTCAAAATGTATAGGATTCTACCACTGCTCAATAAAAAGATAACTAATGCCCGATTAAGAAGTAGAAAAACAAATGAACAAACAGTTCACCAAAAATGAAGTTCAGATGGCTGACAAACAAATGAAAAAATGCTCACAATTACTAGCCATCGGGGAGATGCAAATTAAAACTACAATGAAATACCACTTTATACCTCCCGTGCTACTCTAATTCAACAAAAACGGAAAAAAGGGGGGGAAATGCAAATGCTTGAGAGAATGTAGAGAGATTGGAACTTGTATACACTGTTGGTGGACCTGAAATTAATACAACCACTGTGGAAAACGATATGGTGATACTTAACGCAACTGGGGATTGAAATCCCATGTAATCCAGCAATACCACTAGTAGGCATGTATCCCAAAAGTGAGTGGATATATGCTGTCCCCTGTTCACAGCAGCACAGTTCACAATAGCAAGAAACTGGCCAAAGCCCAAATCCTCAACAGTGGCAGAATTGATAAAGAAACTATGGTACATGCACACAACGGAAGACCCTGTGTCCTTAAAAACCAGTGATGAAAACATGTAACACTGCATGCATGACATTGAAGGGCCTGGAAACCATTATGCTGAGAGAAATTAGTCAATCACAAAAGGACAAATATTAGTTCACTACTATAAGGGGAAATGCCAGTTAAACACATTTTAGAGACCAATTCCCAAACAAAGGTGTAGAATGTTTGCCTACCAGCCATGAACCATGCATCACACCCCTAGTGTGCACTGCATCAGAACCACATAGAAAGAGGAGACCTCACATTGGCTGGGGTAACTCCTTCAAGAAAGGAAATGGGGAGAAGACCACCCACCTGATGCTATACAATATTGAGACAAAGCTTTGACAAATCAACAAATCTTCATAGGAATGAGAGGAGAACCTTACTGGATAATCTATTTAAGACTAGGGAAGAGGAACAGCTACATTTCAGGGAGCCACCGATATTTCTCTTGGGGGGTATGGTAAGTAAATAGGGATGATCAACCTCACATTGGGAAGGTATGCTAAAGTATAATTATAGGGAACCTAAAGAGAGAACAAACATGATTCTATGGTCCTGGGTAGACACTTCGAATATGTTTCTACCCAACCATTGGTGAACTGTACCATGGACTATGCACAAGGATGATCTTAGACATTACCCTTTCAGGGAACATAGCATCCCCCTAGGGCCATATCAGAGGGACTCAATTGGAAGACTGACTGAATAAAATAGGCCTAACCTCAAAACTACCTGTACCTTTGGACTTAGGACTGAAATACTCTGATGGGCAAGGAAGCAAAGGATGGCCACCCCAAGTCTGTGGAAACCGCAGATTATGAAGGACAGTGGGAGACCAAAATCTATTTTCAGAGTATATAACCAGATTAAGCCTCTGGCCGATCCCCTCGAACCACAGGTACAGAACTTGAACAGCTTTACTATTGTAAACTTGGAAACTACTGTAGGCTTGGAGCCATAGTGTAATGGTCAGTTGACCGCCCTGTAGATCCAAACTGAATATGCTCTAGGAGCAAATATTTCTCACTTGTGTCACTACGGAAATTTCTTCTTTGGCTTTTAAATATCGTTAGTGGTGTATTCTTTCTTTACTCTTTATTTTCATCTTTGTATGATTATTATTTTATGCTTTCAGCTTTATTTATTTATTTATTTACTTGTTTATGTTAGGTTTCCCAGTTTATGAAGCACAAAGAACTGTATGCATAGAGACAATAACTGATGTGATGTTTTATTGGGAATGAGGAGTGGGGTGTGAGAAGGTGAGGGGATTTGGGGAGCAAATAATAAATTCAGGAGGGGAGGGGGCATTAGACTTATTGTGATGATGTAAATATAACTCATTTTTAAAGTGTTTTAATTGTGGAGGTGTATATATATGAATATGTCATCAAGCAAACGACTGCACCCAGTGGCATTTCCAAGGAAGGCTCTCTCTGTTCACAGTGAATTTTTTCATAAAAGCCGTTTTGCTGGAACCTTGTTTTATCTGTGTGTGTGTGTGTGTGTGTGTGTGTGTGTGTGTGTGTAATGGCCGCTTTAAGAAAACAGCCGGCAGCTGTGAAATTTTGTTTTCTACTCGGGAAAAATGCTGCATAAACTGGTGTGATGTTGAACACAGTTTATGAGGACAGCACTATGGTAAAAACTCATGTGTATGAATAATTTTATCATTTTTAAAATGGTAAAATATTGATTAATGACAAACCTCGTTATGGACGTCCATAAGCTTCCTGAATGGATGAAAATATCGACTTGTACTGCATTTGTAGTTCGTTCCACCAGGTCAGACTGTTAATCAAGCTGTTTAGAAGTTCTCAAGAGATTGCATAACAGTGTTGGACACAGAAAGGCCTAATTTGTGGCAGATAAAGGACTGGTTTTGCCACCATGAAAATGCACCTGCTCACACAGCCAGCTCAGTATGTCAGTTTTTGGCAAAAAAATAGTACGCCTCTCTTTTCCTGTGCACCTTACTCACTTGACCTCACTTTGTGTGACTTCTTTTTGTTTCCATGAATGCGGAGGGACAGGAAAGGACAGTGATTTGATGACATAGAAAAGGTGAAGAAAAAAATGAGGGAGGTGCTGTCAGCCATCCAAATACGAGTTTGAAAAATGTTTTCAAGAATGAAACAGCAGATTTGACAAATGTATTAAGTGTAATGGAGAGTACATTGAAGGTGATGAGGTTGTTTTGTAAAAATATTTAAGTACATAGTTTGGAAAAAATTTCCATAACTCATATTGAGTTATGTTAATAGTGGTTGAATAGTTGGTAAAAAAGGTATCAAAAATGGTTGTTATCAAGAAGAATATAATGAGTGATGCTGAATGATACATTTAGAAGTTGTTGAATAAGATATTTTGTTGTGGATATCTTTGACACATTTTTAATTACATAAATAACAATGAGCACAAAGAAGAAAATGTTCTAAAATTAATTGTATTTTGATTTACAACTCATCTTAGCAACAACAAAAAGCCCAATGCTAAACTCATTGTGATGGTAATTTACTAGAATAAATAGAACTTTGTCAAACTTCTAAAATTTTAAGCTAAAAGGTTAAAATTATTTAATATAAATTACACCTCACATTTAAAGACTATTTTCTTGTTTACTACTATTGTAATAATTGCAGAATGTGATATTGTCTTAATTAGATATGATACAATTTTCAAATTTAAAAAAGAAGAAACCATTAGCGAAGGTGACTCTAGCACTTGATGTAAATCTTCTCATTTAATCTATATATAATTCCTCAATATCCCATATATAATTTATAGACATATTTATTTACAATGATCACTATTCATATTAGAATATAAGTACATATCCGCTGTCAGCCAGTGGACTCGGATTCAGGAAGACAGTATAGAGTAGAACTGTCTTAAATCTGTTCCTCAGTTAAGAGTGTAGAAAGCCTTTACAGGATCACACTACCCCATCTTTCTCCTGCACAGTAACTAGTAGCTTTGAGCCGCTAACCTTGTTTCCAGCAGACCACTGATCGATCCACTCCTCATCTTAAGGAAATCCTTAATATATAAATATACAAACACAATGCTTTTCGTACAATCAATTTTAGAACATTTTCTTCTTTCTTGTACTCAATGTTATTAGCTCTGTATTTTCCCCGACCTCCCCATAGACGCATTAAAAATTAGTCCTCAATGTTATTATTTGTTATTACATTTATTTATATTTAATTTTTCTCCACCATAAGTACCTGATTATTTGAAATAAAAAGTATTTTTTTTATCAAGTTACGATGAGTAAAAGCTAAATAAATGAAGTCACACTATTCAATTCAATACAAATCTAAAAGCATGAGTTTAAGGATACATAAATGTATCATTTTATTAAATTGGCATCTTTTATATATTTAAATATTTGAAGAAAATATGCCTTTATGAGTATGGAGTATTGAACATTTTCTTAATTTTTAAATAAAATCCTACACAGCCATATTTTCATCATTTAAAAAGTTTATCCCATATTTTCTATTTATTTATATTAGCAATTCCTTTAAGCATAGCTCTGAAATATATCCTCTTCAAAATTTGCTAAAAAATAGAATAAAAGCGTACCTGAATGCCAAGAGGAGGATGTGCTTTGCGATGACCCTGCATGCTCCTCTCTCTCACTGCTCCAATGTTCTTTAGCATTAGCCTTTCCCATTTTCGGATCTCTCTCATGAGAAAAGAAATACAAATATTTATCCATGGCTTCAAATAATACATATATTTTTCAAGAATTCCTGATCATCTATTTTAATTATTCAATTGATATTTACTTCCATTTCAGTGCAGCAGTCAACTCTGATTATTTTCATCTGAAACTATATTACTTCTGAGATAATTCTAAAATCCCTCTGTCTGGCCACAAATGCCATCTCCTCCACTTTTACCTGGCTTGCAAACTAGCAGCCTTGGGTCAAAACACTTAATATTCTCAATGACGTCAATTACTATCTTTTCCTAGAGTTATTCATCATTTTATAATTGATACCACTGTAAATATATTTTAAATATAATATTTTCTCAACTCAGCATAATTTGCAACTCACAAGGTTTTACATAGACTATATTTGGATTTATTTTAATTCAACATATTCTAAAGTTCAATATGTTTAGAATGCGTTTTAAAATGATAATTTTTATGTTTTGTCGCTGATTTCTTTTGTTTGCTTGTTTTTTAATCATTTTATTGGGGGCTTGTCCAACTCTTATTACAATCCATGCATCAATCCATTGTGTCAAGCACATTTGTGCATTTGCTGACATAGTCGTTTCAAAACAGTTTCTCTCTACTTGAACCCTTGGCATCAGCTCCTCATTTTTCTAATTGACTACATTTTGTCAGTGAGCATCACCCTCAAATAATCAAACTCACTGCCATCAAGTCAATTTGGACAAATAACTACCCTATAGAACATAGTATAATTGCCTCTGGAGGTTTCCAAGGCTATAAATCTTCACAGGAACAGAGTTTAATCTTTTGCCCTTAGATGGTGGGTTTGAACTGGAAGCCTTGTCGTTAGCAGCCCAATTTGGAATACACTACATTTCCAGGGCTCTTTCTTGGTGAGCACAGTCAGCACCATTTGGCGTCTGTTGAGGTGGACTGTATGATTTAATACATGATAAATTTTCATAAATGGTCCATGTATGCTTAAAATAATGTGTGCTAAGTTTAGATACAAGTTCTTCTGTTCATTACATATAGCTTGCTAATTTTTTAATTTTATACTCTTTATTGGTTATTAGATTGGTAAAAGGGATCATAAATGATTATAGTATCATGGCAGATTTATTCATTCCTCCTTGTAATTCTGTCAAATACTGATATATTCTGAAGCTGTTATTAGGTAGGTAAACATTTAGCATTTCGTATCTACCTTATAAATTAAGCCTCTGAGTATTTCACCTCTTTACCCTTAATAAAGGGTCATGAAGGGGTTACATGTTGGACAGTTATCCACAAGGTAGCTCAAAACCACCAGCTGTGGTGGAGGAGAAAGATGATTTTTTTTTTCTACTCATATAAAGAATTAACATTTTGGAAACCCATAGGGGCAGTTCTACCCTGTCCTGTAGGGTCATTATGAGTTGGAATCAACTTGATGACCATGAGTTTGCTATTTTTATCTTTAATGCTTCCTGCTTTTAAACCTATTTTGTCTGATATTACCATAGCTACAACAGCTTTATTTTCTTAGTGTCTTCTTGGTGTGTATTTACTTATTTCACCTTAAATGTCGAAGGGAAATGTTCCCTAGAATTATTTCTCATTAAATGTACAGCTCATCTATAAATTAAATGGAATAAGCAACAGTTTTCAGAGTTGATCTAACCTTTGAAACTAATTTAGCAATATTGATTAGTTAAAAACAAAGCCCTAAAAATTAATTTCAGATAATTAAAATAGAATGAGTTGTAAATAAAGTATAATGAAAGAAAAGAGCAAGAAGTAGCCCTCTCCAGTAGACATTTTTAAAGGGCCACTGAATACAACTCCTTTACATAAAAGTCATAATACCCATCAAGAGGTTACAACATCAAATTCTAATAAAATCAGTCCTAGTTCCCAACATAATCTGATAACTGTCCAAAAGTTTTCTAAGCGTTTCTTAGGCACATAGGAAAATCCAAGTCATACAATTTATTAAAAATGATTTTTAAAATAAAAAATTTTAGTATTTAAACATGTACTCAGTCCTAGAAAAAAGTGAAGTAATTTTGCATAGAATCTGCTTTGGATATAATTTGAAGGTGTTCACTTTCAATTATTCTTTCCTTCACGAAGAAAATTATTCTGATCAGAGAAAAGTATCCCTAGTAGGCTGAGAACACATTGCTAGACTAAGACTGAGAAAGTCCCAGCAAAGATATGATGGTGACCATTTAGTAGCTGTCATACCTCTGCTAAGACCTTACAGTGTGAGAGAGAAGGGCAGAATCCTGTAAGAGAGAACCAAGACCATGTTAATTTTTAAATGCAGTGTTACTGTTAGCTGAGGTTGGCCACATCAGTTGAATTGGGGAAGATAGTTAAGATTTATTGTGCAACCTGGCCGACCAACACATGCGGGATTCATTGAAGGACGGAGAAATAACTGGCTGTGTGCCTCGCCTTTTTTAGTTCTCGGGTCTCTTGCTCTCTGATGGTTGGACCAGGCTGAGGCTGCCTTAGCCAGTTCCTTGCTTCAGCTGACAAGGCTCACTTCCTGGGAGACACCCTGAGAAGTCACATGGACCTACCCTGATGATACCACCCTTGGGTGTTGGAGCAGCTGCGTGAAAACCCCCGCAAGCACTGAGATGCTACATGCTCACTGATTCGGCTTTCCTCCTGTATTTGGCATCCTGGCATGTGTTTTTTTTATATTGAGGAGGACTTTGTAGATCAGTGTAGGGAATATGGGATAATGTTGGACTTATGGGCTTGAACAGCACTGGGGTGGTATGCTTTCTTAATGTACACTTACCCATTACATAAAATTCATATATACATACACGTGTCTGTGGATTTGTTTCCCTAGTTTACCCAGACTAACACAAAGGACATGGCGTTTCTCTTGGTACTAATTTTTATCTCAATTAATGTTGGAATTTACAGGATGTAAGCATTATAATAGCATCCTCATGGAAGTCCCAAAGCTTTAGTGAACTAGGTAAGAAAAAACAACAAAGTGCCCATATGATAATAATGTATTTCTCTTTGGGGGATCTAGTCCTGGCAATCTCTCCTCAAGGTAGGTACTGTGTTAAGATAAGAGCTTTCACCACGGACTTTTCACAGCTTTTCCATAGTTTGACGGCACTGCATCACACAATCTTACTTCTATCCAACATTGCTATATCTAAGGGTACTTAAGACTTTATAAAATTCATTTTATGTCATCATAGGTACTACAAAATGATAAAATAATTAAATTTCCACAGTAATACTAACAGTTTTCCTGCAATCTTTGGTTTTCATTATGATTATATGATGTTTCAATTTTTCAAAGCCCTATCTTAGTCATCTTCAACATCAAAATGATATACAACTGAGAAATCATGATGGCGAGGACAGCAAAACAGTTATCTTTTCCCCAGTGATTTAGGTATTACCCACAGTTAACTAATAGCTGTCCTTCCTCATGAAGTTTTACCTCAGGAGCCATTGATCTCAGTGTTCTCTTTTGACTTGATGCCGACAAAGTCTCTTGCCTCAGGTCTTTGTTAACAGAGACATCTCTCTCATGAACCTTTCCTGAACAAAGAGAAAAGGAAGGAGATAAGATGGAAAAACATGAAAGGTAATATTGAGGCTTACTGGGGGGGAAAAAAAACCACTTTAGAAAAATTTTAATTTATTTTTCTGTATTTCAATCTTTTCATTTTTACCTCTTGTATTAATTTCCTTTTCCTGTACTTAAAAAATAACATACCAAAGATTAATCCTTTTTAAATATCATATTATTGGGAACTATTACAGATATTATAAAATCCATAATTCAATTACATCAATAGTACAATTGCTGCCACCATCATTTTCAAACATTTTCTTTCTTCTTGAACTCTTTAATGTCAGCGCCCCTTTCTTCCCTCCCTCCTCCACCTTACCCCCAGGGACCCTTGCTATAAGATATGTTATTATATTTTGCTGTACGTTAGACCATCTAATGCATTCATTCACCTACAATTCTGTCATTTGTTCCCCTTGAGGGGGTTATACAATCATTATTGTTATCGGTTCCCTCTTCCACATTTCTCCCTCTCCCCATTCTCCATACCCTCAGGGAATCATTACTCCCATTACTATTTCGGAAGGGTTTATCAGAGGCTTGGATTTCATGCATCGAATTACCTGATTTATACAAATAAACATACACAGGTCTCACAAGATTAATGAGGTGAAACTAAGACTATAATAGTAAGAGGAGGAAACATTCCAGGACTAGCGAATATTTATGAGTTTCATCAATGATGTACTGCACCTTGAATATATCATCCTTTCCATGTGGCCCTTCTGTGAGGGACTGCCCAGTTATCTTACAGGTGGGAGGGGTCTGCTCCTTCATGTCAAATTGTTTGCCTATTTTTGAATTTCAGATACCTATTCCCATTGACACCTCTTGATCACACAGGCTTTCTTCCACAGAAATCATTTTTATGTAGCCCCTTCACACTAACGGCCAGGTTCTTCAAGAAGCTACTCTCCAGCTAAATCCTAAATGTATATAGTCTGTAAAACCTACAATTAGAACCTATGGAATACAATTTTTCCTGTGAATTGGACTAAGAATACTATGTCACATGTCCCATTTTAACTTCTTGTATTAAAGTAATATATAAATTAATAAAAATTTAATCTACTTAAAAGTTCTTACAGGTTTTTTTGAAGAACATAATATAAACCATCCATATAAACCTCATTACTGGGTTTATTCTCAGACTGTTGTAATCATTCTATTAATTTCACTACACAGAACCTTTCAGATAAGAAGCCAAGGGTGAGATTCTTTTCTTATTTCAAAATTGAACACTCAAAAGTAATGTTTCCCAGATCATGACATCCGTAAGATTTATGGTTTAGAAATTTTGTGACACATCAGATTAGAAAGTCAACAATAAATAAGACAGTATATAAGTACTTTAGAAACTAAAAGATGCATTCGTAAATGTGTTTTAAAAAGGACATCAAATAGAAATTATAGACTACTATAAGAATTGAACTTAAAAGCACCAAACTCTCTGCCACTGAGTAGATTCTGACTCATAGTGACCCTATAAAGACAGGGTAGAATTTTCCTGTGAGTTTCTGAAACTATAAACCTTTGCAGGAGTAGAAAGCATCATCGGTCTCTCAAATAAAAGGACAGCAAAATCTATCAGGCAGTTACAGCAGTGCTTAAAGAGAAAATATAAGGTTTTCAATGAATTTTATATTTTAAAAGCACAAAAATAAGTGTGTGTTCAATTATAAAGGACAAGCAATATAAACTAGCATATTAAAAATAATAAAATTTAAAAACTCAAACTGGTATCTCTGGGCAGGTAAAGAAAACTATTTGAAAAATTCAATAGCTATTCAAGCTAGAAATAGAAGGGAATTATTTTAAATTATGATAAATATTATCTATCCAAAATACTAAGTCAGCATTATAATTAATGCTAATATTAATTAGCATAGTAAAATATATGCAAAGTGGCTATAGCAGTGTTATCCTGTTGGCTCAATATTTTATTGATATAGATAGCCTTTATCATTTTAGATATATTATCATTGTCTTAAAGAAAAGATAACCCAACTACTAGTTTCATTTAACATTGTATAAAATACAGGGCACAGACAAAAAACTTGAAATACTTTCCAATAAAACAAACAAGAAAAACTACACCCTGTCAAAAGCAGAAAATTTTCAATACTTGGAAAAACAAAGCAATTTAGTCAAATTCCAGTTCTCATAGACTTCACTATATAAAGAATAAGCTTACCAAAACAAATACAGTGAACCTGACAATATTTCATTGAAGTGTAAAAAGACACAATAAATGTAAAAGAAGAACAAAAAAAAAAAGAATGAATATCCACTTAATACAATACAATGTAAAATAATAAATATCATGTCCCAAGTTGATCTAAAGATTCAATGCACTTTCAATAAAAATGCCAGCATGCTGTGGGTGAGGGTGAGTGCATGGACACAAACCGATTTTAAAATGGACATTTTTTTACAACAGCAAAGACATGCCTGGAAAAAGAAAACAGATTGGGAATGTTTGCCTTTCCACATCTCAAGACTTACGTAATTGGGAATTGAAATAGTCAAAGTGATGTGAATTGGTATAGAGATAAAAATCACGTCACTAAAATAAAACAGGGGTTCAAAATCAATCACACAAAACATTTGCCATATAATAGTGGGATATGGTCGATAGGTAGGGATTAAATAAGTGAGTTTAGGATAACTGGTTTCCTTTAAAAAAAAAAAAAAGGTAAAGATTATATCCGGACTTCACAGACTGGCAAAACCAAAGAGCAAAATGTGGAGAAAACAAGCAAATGAGATGCAAGGTTGTTGTTGCTTGCTGTCACACTGTGTCCAACATGTAGCAACCCTCTGTATAACACAGCCAAACATTTACTAGTCTGGTGTTGTTGCCTTGTGTTTGAGTTGTAACAACTGCTCTCCGTGAAGTTTTATTTGTTGCTGCCCTTCAACCAAATATGTCGTCTTTCTCTAAAGATCCGTATTTCCTAAGGGTGTGTACAACCTTAATGAGACCAAGTTTTGCCATCATCTCTTCTGAGAGGATTCTGTTCAGATTTCTTCTGACCCTTATTTACTCCTTCTTCTGGTCTGTGACATATTCAATTTTCTTCCTCAACACAATTCAAATGTATGAATTCTTCTTCTGTCTTCTTTTTCATTTTAAGCACACTTT